>NC_091202.1:1596177-1896177 GCF_040958095.1 Procambarus clarkii | reverse complement strand
TACGTGTACATCTTCCATCGGTAATATAAACCGAAAATCAGGAACATTTTAGTTAATTCTAATGAAAACACATTGATTTTTGTAATTTGTGTTGGAAACAACTTTGTCTTATGTCTTTTCTTGGATCTAAACAATACGAAACCACGCTCTTTGATTTGAAGTTAAAATCCTCAAAAATGGTAATATAGTGACTTTTTTCACGTTATTCATGTAGTGTGATTTTACGTATATATATTCGTTTTTACCAATATTTCGATACTACTTCATATTTTCTCACGATATGTGATTTTGCCTTCATATCTAAGAATTTCGCAAATTTTGCATTTTTAAACAAGTTTTCTTGCATTTTGTTTTGTACTAAAAATCATCGAATTTAGAAATATTTTGACCTTTATCATCCCCTTTTCCTTTATGTGATTTAAACAAAATATCATCGAATTAGGATATATTTCCGTTTTTCCACGTTTTTGTGAATTTTTAGTTTATTGTTCTTATTTCAATATATATACGAGAAAAATTATGGAAGCACATAATTGATCAGAAAATAACCTTAAATACTTCATTTTCAATCATCTATATGTTTCTCGTTAAAATACCGAGTAAGATATTTAAAAGGGGAGAAGTTCTGTTTTTATTGCATATATCGACGTTTCAGCCGGATTAGAACGGTTTTACGTGTACATCTTCCATCGGTAATATAAACAGAAAATCAGGATTATTTTAGTTAATTTTAATGAAAACTCATTGATTTTTATAATTTGTATTGGAAGCAACATCTTTATACGTGTTTTCTAGGGTCTAAAAAATACGAAACGTCGCTCTATGATTCGAAGATAAAATCCTCAAATTTGGTATAATAATGACTTTTTTCACGTTTTTCATGTAGTTTGATATTACGTAAATATATTCATTTTTACCAATATTTCGATACTATTTCATGTAGTATCACGATATGTGATTTGGCTTTCATATCTCAGATTTTTGCATAATATTGCATTTTAAGCAAGTTTTCTTGCATTTTGTTTCGTACTAAAAATCATCGAATTCAGCAATATTTTGACGTTTATCATCCCCTTTTCTTTCATGAGATATAAACAAAATATCATCGAATTAGGCAATATTTTGCTGTTTTTCCACGTTTGTGTGAATTTTCAGTTAATTGCTATTAATTCATTAAATATACGATAAAAACGATGCAAACACATAATTGATTAGATATTAACCTTAAACACTTCATTTTCAATCAACTATTTGTTTCTCGTTAAAATACTGAGTAAGATATTGGAAAAGGGAGAAGTTCTGCTTTTATTGCATATATCGACGTTTCAGCCGGATTAGAGCGGTTTTACGTGTACATCTTCCATCGGTAATATAAACGGAAAATCAGGAACATTTTAGTTAATTCTAATGAAAACACATTGATTTTTATCATTTGTATGTCTTTTCTTGGATCTAAATAATACGAATCCTCGCTCTATGATTTGAAGTTAAAATCCTCAAATATGGTAATATAGTGACTTTTTTCACGTTATTCATGTAGTGTGATTTTACGTATATATATTCGTTTTTACCAATATTTCGATACTACTTCACGTTTTATCACGATATGTGATTTGGCCTTCAAATCTCAGAATTTCGCAGAATTTGCATTTTTAAGCAAGTTTTCTTGCATTTTGTTTTGTACTAAAAATCATCGAATTTAGCAATATTTTGACCTTTATCATCCCCATTTCCTTTATGTGATTTAAACAAAATATCATAGAATTAGGCAATATTTTGCCGTTTTTCCATGTTTATGTGAATTTTCAGTTTATTGTTATTATTTTATTAATATCAACGTTTCAGCCGGATTAGAAGGGTTTTACGTGTACATCTTCCATCGGTAATATAAACCGAAAATCAGGAACATTTTAGTTAATTCTAATGAAAACACATTGATTTTTATCATTTGTATTGGAAACAACATTGTCTTATGTCTTTTCTTGGATCTAAACAATACGAAACCACGCTCTTTGATTTGAAGTTAAAATCCTCAAAAATGGTAATATAGTGACTTTTTTCACGTTATTCATGTAGTGTGATTTTACGTATATATATTCGTTTTTACCAATATTTCGATACTACTTCATATTTTCTCACGATATGTGATTTTGCCTTCATATCTCAGAATTTCGCAAATTTTGCATTTTTAAACAAGTTTTCTTGCATTTTGTTTTGTACTAAAAATCATCGAATTTAGAAATATTTTGACCTTTATCATCCCCTTTTCCTTTATGTGATTTAAACAAAATATCATCGAATTAGGATATATTTCCGTTTTTCCACGTTTTTGTGAATTTTTAGTTTATTGTTCTTATTTCAATATATATACGAGAAAAATTATGGAAGCACATAATTGATCAGAAAATAACCTTAAATACTTAATTTTCAATCATCTATATGTTTCTCGTTAAAATACTGAGTAAGATATTTAAAAGGGGAAAAGTTCTGTTTTTATTGCATATATCGACGTTTCAGCCGGATTAGAACGGTTTTACGTGTACATCTTCCATCGGTAATATAAACCGAAAATCAGGATTATTTTAGTTAATTTTAATGAAAACACACTGATTTTTATAATTTGTATTAGAAGCAACATCTTTATACGTCTTTTCTAGGGTCTAAAAAATACGAATCGTCGCTCTATGATTTGAAGTTAAAATCCTCAAATTTGGTATAATAATGACTTTTTTCACGTTTTTCATGTAGTTTGATATTACGTAAATATATTCATTTTTACCAATATTTCGATACTATTTCATGTAGTATCACGATATGTGATTTGGCTTTCATATCTCAGATTTTTGCATAATATTGCATTTTAAGCAAGTTTTCTTGCATTTTGTTTCGTACTAAAAGTCATCGAATTCAGCAATATTTTGACGTTTATCATCCCCTTTTCTTTCATGAGATATAAACAAAATATCATCGAATTAGGCAATATTATGCTGTTTTTCCACGTTTGTGTGAATTTTCAGTTAATTGCTAATTATTCATTAAATATACGATAAAAACGATGCAAACACATAATTGATTAGATATTAACCTTAAACACTTCATTTTCAATCAACTATTTGTTTCTCGTTAAAATACTGAGTAAGATATTGGAAAAGGGAGAATTTCTGCTTTTATTGCATATATCGACGTTTCAGCCGGATTAGAGCGGTTTTACGTGTACATCTTCCATCGGTAATATAAACGGAAAATCAGGAACATTTTAGTTAATTCTAATGAAAACACATTGATTTTTATCATTTGTATGTCTTTTCTTGGAACTAAATAATACGAATCCTCGCTCTATGATTTGAAGTTAAAATACTCAAATATGGTAATATAGTGACTTTTTTCACGTTATTCATGTAGTGTGATTTTACGTATATATATTCGTTTTTACCAATACTTCGATACTACACGTTTTCTCACGATATGTGATTTGGCTTTCAAATCTCAGAATTTCGCAAATTTTGCATTTTTAAGCAAGTTTTCTTGCATTTTGTTTTGTACTAAAAATCATCGAATTTAGCAATATTTTGACCTTTATCATCCCCTTTTCTTTTATGTGATTTAAACAAAATATCATCAAATTAGGCAATATTTTGCCGTTTTTCCACGTTTTTGTGAATTTTTAGTTTATTGTTATTATTTCATTATATATACTAGAAAAATTATGCAAGCACATAATTGATCAGAAAATAACCTTAAATACTTCATTTTCAATCATCTATATGTTTCTCGTTAAAATACTGAGTAAGATATTTAAAAGGGGAGAAGTTCTGTTTTTATTGCATATATCGAAGTTTCAGCCGGATTAGAACGGTTTTACGTGTACATCTTCCAACGGTAATATAAACCGAAAATCAGGATTATTTTAGTTAATTTTAATGAAAACACATTGATTTTTATAATTTGTATTGGAAGCAACATCTTTATACGTCTTTTCTAGGGTCTAAAAAATACGAAATGTCGCTCTATGATTCGAAGTTAAAATCCTCAAATTTGGTATAATAATGACTTTTTTCACGTTTTTCATGTAGTTTGATAATACGTAAATATATTCATTTTAACCAATATTTCGATACTATTTCATGTAGTATCACGATATGTGATTTGGCTTTCATATCTCAGATTTTTGCATAATATTTCATTTTAAGCAAGTTTTCTTGCATTTTGTTTCGTACTAAAAATCATCGAATTCAGCAATATTTTGACGTTTATCATCCCCTTTTCTTTCATGAGATATAAACAAAATATCATCGAATTAGGCAATATTTTGCTGTTTTTCCACGTTTGTGTGAATTTTCAGTTAATTGCTATTAATTCATTAAATATACGATAAAAACGATGCAAACACATAATTGATTAGATATTAACCTTAAACACTTCATTTTCAATCAACTATTTGTTTCTCGTTAAAATACTGAGTAAGATATTGGAAAAGGGAGAAGTTCTGCTTTTATTACATATATCGACGTTTCAGCCGGATTAGAGCGGTTTTACGTGTACATCTTCCATCGGTAATATATACGGAAAATAAGGAACATTTTAGTTAATTCTAATGAAAACACATTGATTTTTATCATTTGTATGTCTTTTCTTGCATCTAAATAATACGAATCCTCGCTCTATGATTTGAAGTTAAAATCCTCAAATATGGTAATATAGTGACTTTTTTCACATTATTCATGTAGTGTGATTTTACGTATATATATTCGTTTTTACCAATATTTCGATACTACTTCACGTTTTATCACGATATGTGATTTGGCCTTCAAATCTCAGAATTTCGCAGAATTTGCATTTTTAAGCAAGTTTTCTTGCATTTTGTTTTGTACTAAAAATCATCGAATTTAGCAATATTTTGACCTTCATCATCCCCATTTCCTTTATGTGATTTAAACAAAATATCATAGAATTAGGCAATATTTTGCCATTTTTCCATGTTTATGTGAATTTTCAGTTTATTGTTATTATTTTATTAATATCAACGTTTCAGCCGGATTAGAACGGTTTTACGTATACATCTTCCATCGGTAATATAAACAGAAAATCAGGATTATTTTAGTTAATTTTAATGAAAACACATTGATTTTTATAATTTGTATTGGAAGCAACATCTTTATACGTCTTTTCTAGGGTCTAAAAAATACGAAACGTCGCTCTATGATTCGAAGTTAAAATCCTCAAATTTGGTATAATAATGACTTTTTTCACGTTTTTCATGTAGTTTGATATTACGTAAATATATTAATTTTTACCAATATTTCGATACTATTTTATATAGTATCACGATATGTGATTTGGCTTTCATATCTCAGATTTTCACATAATATTGCATTTTAAGCAAGTTTTCTTGCATTTTGTTTCGTACTAAAAATCAACGAATTCAGCAATATTTTGACGTTTATCATCCCCTTTTCCTTTATGTGATATAAACAAAATATCATCGAATTAGCCAATATTTTGCTGTTTTTCCACATTTGTGTGAATTTTTGGTTTATTGCTATTAATTCATTAAATATACGATAAAAACGATGCAAACACATAATTGATTAGATATTAACCTTAAACACTTCATTTTCAATCAACTATTTGTTTCTCGATAAAATACTGAGTAAGATATTGGAAAAGGGAGAAGTTCTGTTTTTATTGCATATATCGACGTTTCAGCCGGATTAGAGCAGTTTTACGTGTACATCTTCCATCGGTAATATAAACGGAAAATCAGGAACATTTTAGTTAATTCTAATGAAAACACATTGATTTTTATCATTTGTATGTCTTTTCTTAGATCTAAATATTGCGAATCCTAATTTGACCTTTATCATCCCCTTTTCCTTTATGTGATTTAAACAAATATCGAATTAGGCAGTTGTTCCACGTGTTTGAGAATTTTCAGTTTATTGTTATTAATTCATTAAATATACGATAAAAATTATACAAACTCATAATTGATCAGAAAATAACCTTAAATACTTCATTTTCAATCATCTATTTGTTTCTCGTTAAAATACTGAGTAAGATATTGAAAAGGGGAGAAGTTCTCTTTTTATTGCATATATCGACGTTTCAGCCGGATTTGAACGGTTTTACGTGTGCATCTTCCATCGGTAATATAAACGGAAAATCAGGAACATTTTAGTTAATTTTAATGAAAACACATTGATTTTTATCATTTGTATTGGAAGCAACATCTTTATACGTGTTTTCTAGGGTCTAAAAAATGCGAAACGTCGCTTTATGATTCGAAGTTAAAATCCTCAAAAATGGTAATATAGTGACTTTTTTCACGTTATTCATGTAGTGTGATTTTACGTATATATATTCGTTTTTACCAATATTTCGATACTACTTCACGTTTTCTCACGATATATGATTTGGCCTTCATATCTCAGAATTTCGCAAATTTTGCATTTTTAAGCAAGTTTTCTTGCATTTTGTTTTGTACTAAAAATCATCGAATTTAGCAATATTTTGACCTTTATCATCCCCTATTCTTTTATGTGATTTAAACAAAATATCATCGAATTAGGCAATATTTTGCCGTTTATCCACGTTTTTGTGAATTTTTAGTTTATTGTTATTATTTCATTATATATACGAGAAAAATTATGCAAGCACATAATTGATCAGAAAATAACCTTAAATACTTCATTTCAATCATCTATATGTTTCTCGTTAAAATACTGAGTAAGATATTTAAAAGGGGAGAAGTTCTGTTTTTATTGCATATATCGACGTTTCAGCCGGATTAGAACGGTTTTACGTGTACATCTTCCATCGGTAATATAAACCGAAAATCAGGAACATTTTAGTTAATTTTAATGAAAACACATTGATTTTTATCATTTGTATTGGAAGCAACATCTTTATACGTGTTTTCTAGGGTCTAAAAAATACGAAACGTCGCTCTATGATTCGAAGATAAAATCCTCAAAATTGGTATAATAATGACTTTTTTCACGTTTTTCATGTAGTTTGATATTACGTAAATATATTCATTTTTACCAATATTTCGATACTATTTCATGTAGTATCACGATATGTGATTTGGCCTTCAAATCTCAGATTTTCGCATAATATTGCATTTTAAGCAAGTTTTCTTGCATTTTGTTTCCTACTAAAAATCATCGAATTCAGCAATATCTTTTCCTTTATGTGATATTTTGCTGTTTTTCCACGTTTTTGTGAATTTACAGTTTATTGCTATTAATTCATTAAATATACGATAAAAATGATGCAAACACATAATTGATTAGAAATTAACCTTAAACACTTCGTTTTCAATCAACTATTTGTTTCTCGTTAAAATACTGAGTAAGATATTAGAAAGGGGAGAAGTTCTGTTTTTATTGCATGTATCGACGTTTCAGCCGGATTAGAACGGTTTTACGTGTACATCTTCCATCGGTAATATAAACCGAAAATCAGGAACATTTTAGTTAATTTTAATGAAAACACATTGATTTTTATCATTTGTATTGGAAGCAACATCTTTATACGTGTTTTCTAGGGTCTAAAAAATGCGAAACGTCGCTTTATGATTCGAAGTTAAAATCCTCAAATTTGGCATAATAATGAGTTTTTCACGTTTTTCAAGTAGTGTGATATTACGTTAATATATTCGTTTTTACCAACATTTCGATACTATTTCATGTAGTATCACGATATGTGATTTGGCCTTCAAATCTCAGAATTTCGCAAATTTTGAATTTTTAAGCAAGTTTTCTTGCATTTTGTTTTGTACTAAAAATCATCGAATTTAGCAATATTTTGACCTTTATCATCCCCTTTTCCTTTATGTGATTTAAACAAAATATCATCGAATTAGGCCGTTATTCCACGTTTTTGTGAATTTTCAGCTTATTGTTATTAATTCATAAAATATACGATAAAAATTATGCAAAGACATAATTTCTCAAAAAATAACCCTAAAAACTTCATTTTCAATCATCTATTTGTTTCTCGTTAAAATACTGAGTAAGATATTGAAAAGGGTAGAAGTTCTGTTTTTATTGCATATATCGACGTTTCAGCCGGATTAGAACGGTTTTACGTGTACATCTTCCATCGGTAATATAAACCGAAAATCAAGAACATTTTAGTTAATTTAATGAAAACACATTGATTTTTATCATTTGTATTGGAAGCAACATCTTTATACGTCTTTTCTAGATTCTAAAAAAATACGAAACGTCGCTTTATGATTCGAAGTTAAAATCCTCAAATTTAGCATAATAATGACTTTTTCACGTTTTTCATGTAGTTTAGTATTACGTAAATATATTCATTTTTACCAATATTTCGATACTATTTTATGTAGTATCACGATATGTGATTTGGCCTTCAAATCTCACATTTTCGCATAATATTGCATTTTAAGGAACTTTTCCAGCATTTTGTTTCGTACTAAAAATCATCGAATTCAGCAATATTTTGAGGTTTATCATCCACCTTTTCCTTTATGTGATATTTTGCATTTTTTTTCACGTTTTTGTGAATTTACAGTTTATTGCTATTAATTCATAAAATATACGATTAAAATTATTCAAACACATAATTGATTAGAAATTAACCTTAAACACTTCATTTTCAATCAACTATTTGTTTCTCGTTAAAATACTGAGAAAGATATTGGAAAGGGGAGAAGTTCTGTTTTTATTGCATATATTGACGTTTCAGCCGGATTAGAACGGTTTTACGTGTACATCTTCCATCGGTAATATAAACGGAAAATCAAGAACATTTTAGGTATTTCTAATAAAAACACATTGATTCTTATTATTTGTATTGGAAACAACATTGTCATATGTCTTTTCTTGGATCTAAATAATACGAAATCTCGCTCTATAATTTGAAGTTAAAATCCTCAAATATGGTAATATAGTGACTTTTTTCACGTTATTCATGTAGTGTGATTTTACGTATATATATTCGTTTTTACCAATATTTCGATACTACTTCATTTTTTCTCACGATATGTGATTTGGCCTTCAAATCTCAGAATTTAGCAAATTTTGCATTTTTAAGCATGTTTTCTTGCATTTTGTTTTGTACTAAAAATCATCGAATATATTATATTCATATATATTCAAAATATTGCTAAAGCAATATTTTGACCTTTATCATCCCCTTTTTCTTTATGTGATTTAAACAAAATATCATCGAATTAGGCAATATTTTGCCGTTTTTCCATGTTTTTGTGAATTTTCAGTTTATTGTTATTATTTCATTAAATGTACGAGAAAAATTATGCAAACACATAATTGATCAGAAAATAACCTTAAATACTTCATTTTCAATTATCTATTTGTTTCTCGTTAAAATACTGAGTAAGTTATTTAAAAGGGGAGAAGTTCTGTTTTTATTGCATATATCGTCGTTTCAGTCGGATTAGAACGGTTTTACGTGTACATCTTCCATCGGTAATATAAACGGAAAATCAGGAACATTTTAGTTAATTCTAATGAAAACACATTGATTCTTAAAATTTGTATTGGAAACAACATCGTCATATGTCTTTTCTTGGATCTAAATAATACGAAACCTCGCTCTATGATTTAAAGTTAAAATCCTCAAATATGGTAATATAGTGACTTTTTTCACGTTATTCATGTAGTGTGATTTTACGTATATATATTCGTTTTTACCAATATTTCGATACTACTTATTATAGTCGTGGGTTGGTTGGTGTTGTCGTCGTTGATCCTTCTCTACGGACAACCCAACCCACAACTCGGTAGAGTGCTTATACTTCATTAGAAGATCACACTAGGCGCTTCTGGCTCGTGGAGAGGGGCTCAACGTCACACGTTTAGGGGATGCGGCTCCAACACTTAGCCTCGTTGTCACGTGCACACACCCACTCGAGCCGCTGTGACTCCCCACTCTCTCCTTAGGTGATATGATCTCCTCAATCCCCTTTTGACTTATTAGTATTACCTTCTACCCTGCCCACAGCAGTGGTTCCTGGTTCTTTCTCTCTCTCTCTCTTCTTCTGTACTATTTCATGGGAAGCCTCACTACGACAAGGGCAAACACCAGCAAATTGGGATACATTTACTGGACGAAGCACATACACAATACATACACACATATAATAATAATGAATCCTATACTCTATAATATTACAATCAGGTTGCACTCCAACACCATCAGAACTCTATCATCAGCTTATCAAGTGGTATCCTATCTCCTGGTTCACCACCTGATACTATCAACCTCCTCAAGTTGATCAAGCCTACATACAATGTTGCACCATCAGCAAGATAATATATATATAGAAAATCAGCATTTGAATGCAATAACATATATCAGTATAAATGTTCATTGATACACAACAATGATCAATCGATCACTCTGTCAGTCCTGGAACGCATACATCTGTAGGTAATCCAGCCTACGATTGTAACTCTAATCTTCAGTATAAAACCCTCCTTGACATAAGAACGCAAACAACCACTCACCTCTCACTGCGTCTTGCACACTAATGACAACCAAACACTATCAACTCCCTACAAGTAATCCACCAGAACTTCCCTTCCACCTCTGGAAGTTCACTACCCCAATATCTTTAGGTTCTTCCGGGCTTCACTACCAGGATCCTCTGCAGCTCCTCCAGGCTGCTATCATGAAGTTTCCTTGAGCAACTACGGTGCTTCACCCTTCTGCTAGGTTCCTCCACAGCTCTCTTGGCTGCTACACCACCTCTACAGAAGCACGTGACACTCCTCTTCACTGCTTCTCCTCACAGCTCGAGGTCCTCTGCTTCACTACCTTGGAGTCTCATCAATTACTTCATCTATGCTGGCTTCGAAGTTCTCAGCAACTTCTTCCCCAAAGACAAACCTGCAACCCATCGACACTCCAATAAAATGTTCCCCTTTAACACATAAACAAAAATAACCACACAATATGCTTGCCTCAAACCTCTATCTGTTCTCTACATACAGTGAGAGTGGACTCCCCCGTTTTGGGCGGGTCCATACTCCACCTTGCCTGGCGGCGGTCCTCACTCGCTGGGAGGGTCTTCCTCCGTCAGGATCCGGGCTCCCTCAGTCGTCTGTCAGAGCTCAGAGGGGACGGACGTCGCTCCGTGTTCCTCCCTCTTCACTCTCCTATTTCAGGCTTTCTGCCTTATTAAAACATGTCTAACTTATAAATAAACATCGCTACTGTCGCTGGGCACACGACCAACTACAAGCAATCACTATGAACTGGCGTATATCGTGCTTACCACAGATTAACTGGTCGAGGGCGCTCTCCCTCTGACGGCGTCTGGTCAGGGCGCTCCACACAGCCCACGAAAATGCCTCTGATCAGCTTATTAAACTCTCCTCGCCGTCCAAGACTTGAGACCACAACGTTCTCAGCTCAATTCCACAGCTGGCACGTCTACACACTTCTCTTCTCTTGGAGATATATCACTAGGGGTTCCCTTCTGACGGGAGCTCAAACGGAGCGCGGCTTTCCCCTGCGATGTCTGGCACTCAAGTGAGGTCAAGGTCCTCCGGAAGCCAGCCTCACGCCTCCAGCAAAATGTCCACATCCCCTAGCCAGTCATTTATCTGTTTTCTTCTTCATTGCCCATAATTTCAAACTGTTATACATATCCAAGCAACTATTTTACATATGGGTTATCACCTCAATATTTGCTAGACCTTCTAATCAGGTCAGGCTTGATGAATAACTCTCAAGGAGGGAGACTCGTTTCTCCTGTAGGCTGAGATCATAACATACTTCATGTTTTCTCACGATATGTGATTTGGCCTTCAAATCTCAGAATTTCGCAAATTTTGCATTTTTAAGCAGGTATTCTTGCATTTTGTTTTGTACTAAAAATCATCGAATTTAGCAATATTTTGACCTTTATCATCCCCTTTTCCTTTATGTGATTTAAACAAAATATCATCGAATTAGGCCGTTTTTCCACGTTTTTGTGAATTTTCAGTTTATTGTTATTAATTCATTAAATATACGATAAAAATTATGCAAACACATAATTTCTTAAAAAATAACCATAAAAACTTCATTTTCAATCATCTAATTGTTTCTCGGTAAAATACTGAGTAAGATATTGAAAAGGGTAGAAGTTCTGTTTTTATTGCATATATCGACGTTTCAGCCGGAATAGACCGGTTTTACGTGTACATCTTCCATCGGTAATATAAACCGAAAATCAAGAACATTTTAGTTAATTTTAATGAAAACACATTGATTTTTATCATTTGTATTGGAAGCAACATCTTTATACGTCTTTTCTAGAGTCTAAAAAATACGAAACGTCGCTTTATGATTCGCAGTTAAAATCCTGAAATTTAGCATAATAATGACTTTTTCACGTTTTTCATGAAGTTTGATATTACGTAAATATATTAATTTTTATTAATATTTCGATACTATTTCATGTAGTATCACGATATGTGATTTGGCCTTCAAATCTCAGATTTTCGCATAATATTGCATTTTAAAGAAGTTTTCTAGCATTTTGTTTCGTACTAAAAATCATCGAATTCAGCAATATTTTGACGTTTATCATCCCCTTTTCCTTTATGTGATATTTTGCTGTTTTCCACGTTTTTGTGAATTTACAGCATATTGCTATTAATTCATAAAATATACGATAAAAATGATGCAAACACATAATTGATTAGAAATTAACCTTAAACACTTCATTTTCAATCAACTATTTGTTTCTCGTTAAAATACTGAGAAAGATATTGGAAAGGGGAGAAGTTCTGTTTTTATTGCATATATCGACGTTTCAGCCGGATTAGAGCGGTTTTACGTGTACATCTTCCATCGGTAATATAAACGGAAAATCCGGAACATTTTAGTTAATTCTAATGAAAACACATTGATTCTTATTATTTGTATTGGAAACAACATTGTCATATGTCTTTTCTTGGATCTAAATAATACGAAATCTCGCTCTATGATTTGAAGTTAAAATCCTCATATATGGTAATATAGTGACTTTTTTCACGTTATTCATGTAGTGTGATTTTACGTATATATATTCGTTTTTACCAATATTTCGATACTACTTCATTTTTTCTCACGATATGTGATTTGGCCTTCAAATCTCAGAATTTAGCAAATTTTGCATTTTTAAGCAAGTTTTCTTGCATTTTGTTTTGTACTAAAAATCATCAAATATATTATATTCATATATATTCAAAATATTGCTAAAGCAATATTTTGACCTTTATCATCCCCTTTTTCTTTATGTGATTTAAACAAAATATCATCGAGTTAGGCAATATTTTGCCGTTTTTCCATGTTTTTGTGAATTTTCAGTTTATTGTTATTATTTCATTAAATGTACGAGAAAAATTATGCAAACACATAATTGATCAGAAAATAACCTTAAATACTTCATTTTCAATTATCTATTTGTTTCTCGTTAAAATACTGCGTAAGATATTTAAAAGGGGAGAAGTTCTGTTTTTATTGCATATATCGACGTTTCAGCAGGATTAGAACGGTTTTACGTGTACATCTTCCATCGGTAATATAAACCGAAAATCAGGAACATTTTAGTTAATTTTAAAGAAAACACATTGATTTTTATCATTTGTATTGGAAGCAACATCTTTATACGTCTTTTCTAGGGTCAAAAAAATGCGAAACGTCGCTCTATGATTCGAAGTTAAAATCCTCAAATTTGGTATAATAATGACTTTTTTTCACGTTTTTCATGTAGTTTGATATTACGTAAATATATTCATTTTTACCAATATTTCGATACTATTTCATGTTTTGTCACGATCTGTGATTTGGCCTCCAAATCTCAGATTTTCGCATAATATTCCATTATAATCAAGTTTTCTTGCATTTTGTTTCGTACTAAAAATCATCGAATTCAGCAATATTTTGACGTTTATCATCCCAATTTCCTTTATGTGATATAAACAAAATATCATCAAATTAGGCAATATTTTGCTGTTTTTCCACGTTTTTGTGAATTTTCAGTTTATTGCTATTAATTCATTAAATATACGAAAAAAATAATGCAAACATATAATTGATTAGAAATTAACCTTAAACACTTCATTTTCAATCAACTATTTGTTTCTCGTTAAAATACTGAGTAAGATATTTGAAAGGGGAGAAAACCTGTTTTTATTGCATATATCGACGTTTCAGCCGGATTAGAGCGGTTTTACGTGTACATGTTCCATCGGTAATATAAACCGAAAATTAGGAATATTTTAGTTAATTCTAATGAAAACACATTGATTTCTATCATTTGTATTTGAAACAACGTTGTCATATGTCTTTTCTTAGATCTAAATAATACGAAACCTCGCTCTATGATTTGAAGTTAAAATCCTCAAATATGGTAATATAGTGACTTTTTTCATGTTATTCATGTAGTGTGATTTTACGTATATATATTCGTTTTTACCAATATTTCGATACTACTTCATGTTTTCTCACGATATGTGATTTGGCTTTTAAATCTCAGAATTTCGCATATTTTGCGTTTTTAAGCAAGTTTTCTCGCATTTTGTTTTGTACTAAAAATCATCGAATTTAGCAATATTTTGACCTTTATCATTCCCTTTTCCTTTATGTGATTTAAACAAAATATCATCGAATTAGGCAATATTTTGCCGTTTTTCCACGTTTTTGTGAATTTTCAGTTTATTGTTATCATTTCATTATATATACGAGAAAAATTATGCAAACACATAATTGATCAGAAAATATCCCTAAATACTTCATTTTCAATCATCTATTTGTTTCTCGTTAAAATACTGAGTAAGATATTGAAAAGGGTAGAAGTTCTGTTTTTATTGCATATATCGACGTTTCAGCCGGAATAGACCGGTTTTACGTGTACATCTTCCATCGGTAATATAAACCGAAAATCAAGAACATTTTAGTTAATTTTAATGAAAACACATTGATTTTTATCATTTGTATTGGAAGCAACATCTTTATACGTCTTTTCTAGAGTCTAAAAAATACGAAACGTCGCTTTATGATTCGAAGTTAAAATCCTCAAATTTAGCATAATAATGACTTTTTCACGTTTTTCATGAAGTTTGATATTACGTAAATATATTAATTTTTATTAATATTTCGATACTATTTCATGTAGTATCACGATATGTGATTTGGCCTTCAAATCTCAGATTTTCGCATAATATTGCATTTTAAGCAAGTTTTCTTGCATTTTGTTTCGTACTAAAAATCATCGAATTCAGCACTATTTTGACGTTTATCAAAATCCCTTTCCTTTCTGTGATATAAACAAAATATCATCGAATTAGGCAATATTTTGCTGTTTTTCCACGTTTTTGTGAATTTTCAGTTTATTGCTATTAATCCATTAAATATACGATAAAAATGATGCAAACACATAATTGATTTGAAATTAACCTTAAACACTTCATTTTCAGTCAACTATTTGTTTCTCGTTAAAATACTGAGTAAGATATTGGAAAGGGGAGAAGTTCGGTTTTTATTGCATATATCGACGTTTCAGCCGGATTAGAGTGGTTTTACGTGTACATCTTCCATCGGTAATATAAACGGAAAATCAGGAACATTTTAGTTAATTCTAATGAAAACACATTGATTCTTATCATTTGTATTGGAAACAACATCGTCATATGTCTTTTCTTGGATCTAAATAATAGGAAACCTCGCTCTATGATTTGAAGTTAAAATCCTCAAATATGGTAATATAGTGACTTTTTTCACGTTATTCATGTAGTGTGATTTTACGTATATATATTCGTTTTTACCAATATTTCGATGCTACTTATTATAGTCGTGGGTTGGTTGGTGTTGTCGTCGTTGATCCTTCTCTACGGACAACCCAACCCACAACTCGGTAGAGTGCTTATACTTCACTAGGAGATCTCACTAGGCGCTTCTGGCTCTTGGAGAGGGGCTCAACGTCACACGTTTAGGGGATGCGGCTCCAACACTTAGCCTTGTTGTCACGTGCACACACCCACTCGAGCCGCTGTGACTCCCCACTCTCTCCTTAGGTGTTATGATCTCCTTAATCCCCTTTTGACTTATTAGTATTACCTTCTACCCTGCCCACAGCAGTGGTTCCTGGTTCTTTCTCTCTCTCTCTCTTCTTCTGTACTATTTCATGGAAAGCCTCACTAGGACAAGGGCAAACACCAGCAAATTGGGATACATTTACTGGACGAAGCACATACACAATACATACACACATATAATAATAATGAATCCTATACTCTATAATATTACAATCAGGTTGCACTCCAACACCATCAGAACTCTATCATCAGCTTATCAAGTGGTATCCTATCTCCTGGTTCACCACCTGATACTATCAACCTCCTCAAGTTGATCAAGCCTACATACACTGTTGCACCATCAGCAAGATAATATTTATATAGAAAATCAGCATTTGAATGCAATAACATATATCAGTATAAATGTTCATTGATACACAACAATGATCAATAGATCACTCTGTCAGTCCTGGAACGCATACATCTGTAGGTAATCCAGCCTACGATTGTAACTCTAAACTTCAGTATTAAACCCTCCTTGACATAAGAACGCAAACAACCACTCACCTCTCACTGCGTCTTGCACACTAATGACAACCAAACACTATCAACTCCCTACAAGTAATCCACCAGAACTTCCCTTCCACCTCTGGAAGTTCACTACCCTAATATCTTTAGGTTCTTCCGGGCTTCACTACCAGGATCCTCTGCAGCTCCTCCAGGCTGCTATCATGAAGTTTCCTTGAGCAACTACGGTGCTTCACCCTTCTGCTTGGTTCCTCCACAGCTCTCTTGGCTGCTACACCACCTCTACAGAAGCACGTGACACTCCTCTTCACTGCTTCTCCTCACAGCTCGAGGTCCTCTGCTTCACTACCTTGGAGTCTCATCAATTACTTCATCTATGCTGGCTTCGAAGTTCTCAGCAACTTCTTCCCCAAAGACAAACCTGCAACCCATCGACACTCCAATAAAATGTTCCCCTTTAACACATAAACAAAAATAACCACACAATATGCTTGCCTCAAACCTCTATCTGTCCTCTACATACAGTGTGAGTGGACTCCCCCGTTTTGGGCGGGTCCATACTCCACCTCGCCTGGCGGCGGTTCTCACTCGCTGGGAGGGTCTTCCTCCGTCAGGAGCCGGGCTCCTCAGTCGTCTGTCAGAGCTCAGAGGGGACGGACGTCGCTCCGTGTTCCTCCCTCTTCACTCTCCTATTTCAGGCTTTCTGCTTTATTAAAACATGTCTAACTTATAAATAAACATCGCTACTGTCGCTGGGCACACGACCAACTACAAGCAATCGCTATGAACTGGCGTATATCGTGCTTACCACAGATTAACTGGTCGAGGGCGCTCTTCCTCTGACGGCGTCTGGTCAGGGCGCTCCACACAGCCCACGAAAATGCCTCTGAGCAGCTTATTAAACTCTCCTCGCCGTCCAAGACTTGAGACCACAACGTTCTCAGCTCAATTCCACAGCTGGCACGTCTACACACTTCTCTTCTCTTCGAGATATATCACTAGGGGTTCCCTTCTGACGGGAGCTCAAACGGAGCGCGGCTTTCCCCTGCGATGTCTGGCACTCAAGTGAGGTCAAGGTCCTCCGGAAGCGAGCCTCACGCCTCCAGCAAAATGTCGACATCTCCTAGCCAGTCATTTATCTGTTTTCTTCTTCATTGCCCATAATCTCAAACTGTTATACATATCCAAGCAACTATTTTACATATGGGATATCACCTCAATATTTGCTAGACCTTCTAATCAGGTCAGGCTTGATGAATAACTCTCAAGGAGGGAGACTCGTTTCTCCTGTAGGCTGAGATCATAACATACTTCATGTTTTCTCACGATATGTGATTTGGCCTTCAAATCTCAGAATTTCGCAAATTTTGTATTTTTAAGCAAGTTTTCTTGCATTTTGTTTTGTACTAAAAATCATCCAATTAAGCAATATTTTGACCTTTATCATCCCTTTTTCCTTTATGTGATTTAAACAAAATATCATCGAATTAGGCCGTTTTTCCACGTTTTAGTGAATTTTCAGTTTATTGTTATTAATTCATTAAATATACGATAAAAATTATGCAAACACATAATTTCTTAAAAAATAACCCTAAAAACTTCATTTTCAATCATCTATTTGTTTCTCGTTAAAATACTGAGTAAGATATTGAAAAGGGTAGAAGTTCTGTTTTTATTGCATATATCGACGTTTCAGCCGGAATAGACCGGTTTTACGTGTACATCTTCCATCGGTAATATAAACCGAAAATCAGGAACATTTTAGTTAATTTTAATGAAAACACATTGATTTTTATCATTTGTATTGGAAGCAACATCTTTATACGTCTTTTCTAGAGTCTAAAAAATACGAAACGTCGCTTTATGATTCGAAGTTAAAATCCTCAAATTTAGCATAATAATGACTTTTTCACGTTTTTCATGAAGTTTGATATTACGTAAATATATTAATTTTTATTAATATTTCGATACTATTTCATGTAGTATCACGATATGTGATTTGGCCTTCAAATCTCAGATTTTCGCATAATATTGCATTTTAAAGAAGTTTTCTAGCATTTTGTTTCGTACTAAAAATCATCGAATTCAGCAATATTTTGACGTTTATCATCCCCTTTTCCTTTATGTGGTATTTTGCTGTTTTTCCACGTTTTTGTGAATTTACAGCATATTGCTATTAATTCATAAAATATACGATAAAAATGATGCAAACACATAATTGATTAGAAATTGACCTTAAACACTTCATTTTCAATCAACTATTTGTTTCTCGTTAAAATACTGAGAAAGATATTGGAAAGGGGAGAAGTTCTATATATCGACGTTTCGTCGATATATGCATATATCGACGTTTCAGCCGGATTAGAGCGGTTTTACGTGTGCATCTTCCATCGGTAATATAAACGGAAAATCCGGAACATTTTAGTTAATTCTAATGAAAACACATTGATTCTTATTATTTGTATTGGAAACAACATTGTCATATGTCTTTTCTTGGATCTAAATAATACGAAATCTCGCTCTATGATTTGAAGTTAAAATCCTCATATATGGTAATAAAGTGACTTTTTCACGTTATTCATGTAGTGTGATTTTACGTATATATATTCGTTTTTACCAATATTTCGATACTACTTCATTTTTTCTCACGATATGTGATTTGGCCTTCAAATCTCAGAATTTAGCAAATTTTGCATTTTTAAGCAAGTTTTCTTGCATTTTGTTTTGTACTAAAAATCATCGAATATATTATATTCATATATATTAAAAATATTGCTAAAGCAATATTTTGACCTTTATCATCCCCTTTTTCTTTATGTGATTTAAACAAAATATCATCGAGTTAGGCAATATTTTACCGTTTTTCCATGTTTTTGTGAATTTTCAGTTTATTGTTATTATTTCATTAAATGTACGAGAAAAATTATGCAAACACATAATTGATCAGAAAATAACCTTAAATACTTCATTTTCAATTATCTATTTGTTTCTCGTTAAAATACTGAGTAAGATATTTAAAAGGGGAGAAGTTCTGTTTTTATTGCATATATCGACGTTTCAGCCGGATTAGAACGGTTTTCCGTGTACATCTTCCATCGGTAATATAAACCGAAAATCAGGAACATTTTAGTTAATTTTAATGAAAACACATTGATTTTTATCATTTGTATTGGAAGCAACATCTTTATACGTCTTTTCTAGGGTCAAAAAAATGCGAAACGTCGCTCTATGATTCGAAGTTAAAATCCTCAAATTTGGTATAATAATGACTTTTTTTCACGTTTTTCATGTAGTTTGATATTACGTAAATATATTCATTTTTACCAATATTTCGATACTATTTCATGTTTTGTCACGATCTGTGATTTGGCCTCCAAATCTCAGATTTTCGCATAATATTCCATTATAATCAAGTTTTCTTGCATTTTGTTTCGTACTAAAAATCATCGAATTCAGCAATATTTTGACGATTATCATCCCAATTTCCTTTATGTGATATAAACAAAATATCATCAAATTAGGCAATATTTTGCTGTTTTTCCACGTTTTTGTGAATTTTCAGTTTATTGCAATTAATTCATTAAATATACGAAAAAAATATTGCAAACACATAATTGATTAGAAATTAACCTTAAACACTTCATTTTCAATCAACTATTTGTTTCTCGTTAAAATACTGAGTAAGATATTGGAAAGGGGAGAAGTTCTGTTTTTATTGCATATATCGACGTTTCAGCCGGATTAGAGCGGTTTTACGTGTACATGTTCCATCGGTAATATAAACCAAAAATTAGGAACATTTTAGTTAATTCTAATGAAAACACATTGATTTCTATCATTTGTATTTGAAACAACGTTGTCATATGTCTTTTCTTAGATCTAAATAATACGAAACCTCGTTCTATGATTTGAAGTTAAAATCCTTAAATATGGTAATATAGTGACTTTTTTCACGTTATTCATGTAGTGTGATTTTACGTATATATATTCGTTTTTACCAATATTTCGATACTACTTCATGTTTTCTCACGATATGTGATTTGGCTTTTAAATCTCAGAATTTCGCATATTTTGCGTTTTTAAGCAAGTTTTCTCGCATTTTGTTTTGTACTAAAAATCATCGAATTTAGCAATATTTTGACCTTTATCATTCCCTTTTCTTTTATGTGATTTAAACAAAATATCATCGAAATAGGCAATATTTTGCCGTTTTTCCACGTTTTTGTGAATTTTCAGTTTATTGTTATCATTTCAATATATATACGAGAAAAATTATGCAAACACATAATTGATCAGAAAATATCCCTAAATACTTCATTTTCAATCATCTATTTGTTTCTCGTTAAAATACTGAGTAAGATATTGAAAAGGGTAGAAGTTCTGTTTTTATTGCATATATCGACGTTTCAGCCGGAATAGACCGGTTTACGTGTACATCTTCCATCGGTAATATAAACCGAAAATCAAGAACATTTTAGTTAATTTTAATGAAAACACATTGATTTTTATCATTTGTATTGGAAGCAACATCTTTATACGTCTTTTCTAGAGTCTAAAAAATACGAAACGTCGCTTTATGATTCGAAGTTAAAATCCTCAAATTTAGCATAATAATGACTTTTTCACGTTTTTCATGATGTTTGATATTACGTAAATATATTAATTGTTATTAATATTTCGATACTATTTCATGTAGTATCACGATATGTGATTTGGCCTTCAAATCTCAGATTTTCGCATAATATTACATTTAAAGAAGTTTTCTAGCATTTTGTTTCGTACTAAAAATCATATAATTCAGCAATATTTTGACGTTTATCATCCCCTTTTCCTTTATGTGATATTTTGCTGTTTTTCCACGTTTTTGTGAATTTACAGCATATTGCTATTAATTCATAAAATATACGATAAAAATGATGCAAACACATAATTGATTAGAAATTAACCTTAAACACTTCATTTTCAATCAACTATTTGTTTCTCGTTAAAATACTGAGAAAGATATTGGAAAGGGGAGAAGTTCTGTTTTTATTGCATATATCGACGTTTCAGCCGGATTAGAGCGGTTTGACGTGTACATGTTCCATCGGTAATATAAACCGAAAATTAGGAACATTTTAGTTAATTCTAATGAAAACACATTGATTTCTATCATTTGTATTTGAAACAACGTTGTCATATGTCTTTTCTTAGATCTAAATAATACGAAGCCTCGCTCTATGATTTGAAGTTAAAATCCTCATATATGGTAATATAGTGACTTTTTTCACGTTATTCATGTAGTGTGATCTTACGTATATATATTCGTTTTTACCAATATTTCGATACTACTTCATGTTTTCTCACGATATGTGATTTGACTTTTTTTATCTCAGAATTTCGCATATTTTGCGTTTCTAAGCAAGTTTTCTCGCATTTTGTTTTGTACTAAAAATCATCGAATTTAGCAATATTTTGACCTTCATCATTCCCTTTTCCTTTATGTGATTTAAACAAAATATCATCGAATTAGGCAATATTTTGCCGTTTTTCCACGTTTTTGTGAATTTTCAGTTTATTGTTATCATTTCATTATATATGCGAGAAAAATTATGCAAACACATAATTGATCAGAAAATATCCTTAAATACTTCATTTTCAATCATCTATTTGTTTCTCATTAAAATACTGAGTAAGATTTTGAAAAGGAAAGAAGTTCTGTTTTTATTGCATATATCGATGTTTCAGCCGGATTATAACGGTTTTATGTGTACATCTTCCATCGGTAATATAAACCGAATATCAGGAACATTTTAGTTAATTTTAATGAAAACACATTGATTTTTATCATTTGTATTGGAAGCAACATCATTATACATCTTTTCTAGGGTCTAAAAAATACGAAACGTCGCTCTATGATTCGAAGGTAAAATCCTCAAATTTTGTATAATAATGACTTTTTCACGTTTTTCATGTAGTTTGATATTACGTAAATATGTTCATTTCTACCATTATTTCGATACTATTTCATGTAGTATCACGATATGTGATTTGGCCTTCAAATCTTAGATTTTCGCATAATATTGCATTTTAAGCAAGTTTTCTTGCATTTTGTTTCGTACTAAAAATCATCGAATTCTGCAATATTTTGACGTTTATCATCCCCTTTTCCTTTATGTGATATAAACAAAATATCATCGAATTAGGCAATATTTTGCTGTTTTTTAACGTTTTTGTGAATTTTTAGTTTATTTCTAAAAATTCATTTAATATACGATAAAAATGATGCAAACACATAATTGATTAGATATTAACCTTAAACGCTTCATTTAAAATGCAGTATTATGCGAAAATCTGAGATTTGAAGCCCAAATCACATATCGTGTTACTACATGAAACAGTATCGAAATATTGGTAAAAATGAATATATTTACGTAATATCAAACTACATGAAAAACGTGAAAAAGTCATTATTATGCCAAATTTGAGGATTTTAACTTCGAATCATAAAGCGACGTTTCGTATTTATTAGACCCTAGAAAAGACGTATAAAGATGTTGCTTCCAATACAAATGATAAAAATCAATGTGTTCATTAAAATAAACTAAAATGTTCCTGATTTTCGGTTTATATTACCGATGGAAGATTTACACGTAAAACCGTTCTAATCAGGCTGAAACGTCGATATATGCCTAAAAAACAGAACTTCTCCTCTTTCTAATGTCTTACTCAGTATTTTAACGAGAAACAAATAGTTGATTGAAAATGAAGTGTTTAAGGTTAATATCTAATCAATTATGTGTTTGCATCATTTTTATCGTATATTTAATGAATTAATAGCAATAAACTGAAAATTCCACCAAAACGTGGAAAAACAGCAAAATATTGCCTAATTCGATGATATTTTGTTTATATCACATAAAGGAAAAGGGGATGATAAACGTCAAAATATTGCTAAATTCGACGATTTTTAGTGCAAAACAAAATGCAAGAAAACTTGCTTAAAAATTCAAAATTTGCGAAATTGTGAGATTTGAAGGCCAAATCACATATCGTGAGAAAACATGAAGTAGTATCGAAATATTGGTAAAAACGAATATATATACGTAAAATCACACTACATGAATAACGTGAAAAAGGTCACTATATTACCATATTTGAGGATTTTAACTTCAAATCATAGAGCGAGGTTTCGTATTATTTAGATCCAAGGAAAGACATATGACAATGTTGTTTCCAGCACAAATGATAAAAATCAATGTGTTTTCATTAGAATTAACTAAAATGTTCCTGATTTTCCGTTTATATTACCGATGGAAGTTGTACACGTAAAACCGCTCTAATCCGGCTGAAACGTCGATATATGCAATAAAAACAGAACTTCTCCTCTTTCCAATATCTTACTCAGTATTTTAACGAGAAACAAATAGTTGATTGAAAATGAAGTGTTTAAGGTTAATATCTAATCAATTATGTGTTTGCATCATTTTCATCGTATATTTAATGAATTAATAGCAATAAACTTAAAATTCACAAAAACGTGGAAAAACAGCAAAATATTGCCTAATTCGATGATATTTTGTTTATATCACATAAAGGAAAAGGGGATGATAAAGGAAGGAAGGGCTCAAGAGAGGGATGCAGAGGCTCAAGAGAGGGATGCAGGGGCTCTAGGGAGGGATGCAGAGGCTAAAGTGAGGGATGCAGAGGCACAAGATAGGGATGCAGAGGCTCTTGAGAGTGACGCAGAGGGTCAAGAGAGGGATGCAGAGGCTTAAGAGAGTGATGCAGAGGCTGAAGAGAGTGTTGCAGAGGCTTAAGAGAGGGATGCAAAGGCTGAAGAGAGTGATGCACAGGCTGAAGAGAGTGTTGCAGAGGCTTAAGAGAGGGATGCAGAGGCTCAAGAGAGTGATGCAGAGGCTTAAGAGAGTGATGCAGAGGCTCAAGAGAGTCTTGCAGAGGCATAAGAGAGGGATGCAGAGGCTCAAGAGAGTGATGCAAAGGCTCAAGAGTGTGATGCAGAGGCTTAAGAGAGGGATGCAGAGGCTCAAGAGAGGGATGCAGGGGCTCAAGAGAGGGATGCAGAGGCTAGAGTGAGGGAAGCAGAGGCACAAGAGTGGGATGCAGAGGCTGTTGAGAGTGACGCAGAGGCTCATGAGAGGGATGCAGAGGCTTAAGAGAGTGATGCAAAGGCTCAAGAGAGGGATGCAGAGGCTCAAGAGAGTGATTCAGAGGCTTACAAGAGTGATGCAGAGGCTTAAGAGAGTGATGCAGAGGCTTAAGAAAGTGATGCAGAGGCTCAAAAGAGAGATGCAGAGGCTTAAAGGGTGATGCAGAGGCACAAGAGAGTGAAGCAGAGGCTCAAGAGAGGGATGCAGGGGCTCAAGAGAGTGAAACAGAGGCTCAAGAGAGTGATTCAGAGGCTTACGAGAGTGATGCAGAGGCTTAAGAAAGTGATGCAGAGGCTCAAGAGAGTGATGCAGAGGCTTAAGAGAGGGATGCAGGGGCTCAAGAAAGTAATGCAAAGGTTCAAGAGAGGGAAGCAGAGGCTTGAGATAGTGATGCAGAGGCTCAAGAGAGTGATGCAGAGGATCAAGAGAGGGATGCAGAATTTTAAGAGAGTGATGCAGAGGCTCGAGAGAGTTATGCAGTGGCCTCAAGAGAGGGATTCAGAGGCTTAAGAGAGTGATAAAGAGGCTGAAGAGAGTGTTGTAGAGGCTCAAGAGAGGGCTGAATAGGCTGATGAGAGTGATGCAGAGGCTCTAGAGAGTGATGCAGAGGCTTGAGAGAGGGATGCAGGGGCTCAAGAGAGTGATGCAAAGGCTCAAGAGAGTGATTCAGAGGCTTAAGAGAGTGATGCAGAGGCTTAAGAGAGTGATGCAGAGACTTAAGAGAAGGATGCAGAGGCACAAGAGAGGGATGCAGAGGCTCTTGAGAGGGATTCAGAGGCTCAAGAGAGGGATGCAGAGGCTCGAGAGAGTGATGCACAGGCTTAAGAGAGTGAGGCAGAGGCATAGGAGAGGGATGCAGAGGCCTCAAGAGAGGGATTCAGAGGCTTAAAAGAGTGATGTAGAGGCTGAAGAGTGTTGAAGAGGCTCAAGAGAGGGATGAAGAGACTGAAGAGAGTGATGCAGAGGCTCAGAAGAGGGATACAGAGGCTCAAGAGAGTGATGCAGAGGCTTAAGAGAGTGAGGCAGAGGCTTAGGAGAGGGATGCAGAGGCACAAGAGAGTAATGCAGAGGCTTAGGAGTGTGATGCAGAGGGTCAAGAGAGTGATTCAGAGGCTTAAGAGAATGATTCAGAGGCTTACGAGACTGATGCAGAGGCTTAAGAGAGTGATGCAGAGGCTCAAGAGAGTGATGCAGAGGATCAAGAGAGGGATTCAGAGGTTTAAGAGAGTGATGTAGAGGCTGAAGAGTGTTGAAGAGTCTCAAGAGAGGGATGCAGAGGCTTAAGAGAGGGAAGCAGAGGCTCAAGAGAGGGATGCAGAGGCTCAAGAGAGGGATGCAGAGGCTTAAGAGAGTGATGCAGAGGCTGAAGAGAGTGTTGCAGAGGCTTAGGAGAGGGATGCAGAGGCACAAGAGAGTAATGCAGTGGCTTAGGAGGGTGATGCAGAGGCACAAGAGAGTGATACAAAGGCTCCAGAGAGTGATGCAGAGGCTTAAGAGAGGGATGCAGAGGCTCAAGAGAGGGATGTAAAGGCTCAAGAGAGTGATGCAGAGGCTCAAGAGAGTGATGCAGAGGCACAAGAGAATGATGTAGAGGCTTAAGAGAGGGATGCAGAGGCTCAAGAGAATGATACAAGGGCTCAAGAGAATGATGCAGAGGCTTAAGAGAGGGATTGAGAGGATCAAGAGAGTGATGCAGAGGCTTAAGAGAGGAACACATATGCTGAAGAGAATGACGCAAAGGCTTAAGAGAGGGATGCAGAGGCTAAAGAGAATGATGCAGAGGCTTAAGAAACGAATGCAGAGGCTCAAGAGAGTGATTCAGAAGCTTACAAGAGTGATGCAGAGGCTTAAAAGAGGGATGCAGAGGCTCAAGAGAATGATGCAGAGGCATAAGAGAGGGATGCAGAGGCTCAAGAACGTGATGCAGAGGCTCAACAGAGTGATTCAGAAGCTTACGAGAGTGATGCACAGGCTTAAGAGAGTGATGCAGAGGCTTAGGAGAGGGATGCAGAGGCTCATGAGAGGGATGCAGAGGCTCAAGAAAGGGATGCAGGGGCTCAAGAGAGGGATGCAGAGGCTAGAGTGAGGGAAGCAGAGGCACAAGAGTGGGATGCAGAGGCTGTTGAGAGTGACGCAGAGGCTCAAGAGAGGGATGCAGAGGCTTAAGAGAGTGATGTAAAGGCTCAAGAGAGGGATGCAGAGGCTCAAGAGAGTGATTCAGAGGCTTACAAGAGTGATGCAGAGGCTTAAGAGAGTGATGCAGAGGCTTAAGAAAGTGATGCAGAGGCTCAAAAGAGGGATGCAGAGGCTTAAAGGGTGATGCAGAGGCACAAGAGAGTGAAGCAGAGGCTCAAGAGAGGGATGCAGGGGCTCAAGAGAGTGAATCAGAGGCTTTCGAGAGTGATGCAGAGGCTTAAGAAAGTGATGCAGAGGCTCAAGAGAGTGATGCAGAGGATCAAGAGAGGGAAGTAGAGGCTTAAGAGAGTGATGCAGAGGTTGAAGAGAGTGATGCAGAGGCTCAAGTAAGTGATGCAGAGGCTTAAGAGGGTGATGCAGAGGCTCAAAAGCGTGATGCAGAGGCTTAAGAGAGGGATGCAGGGGCTCAAGAAAGTAATGCAAAGGTTCAAGAGAGTGAAACAGAGGCTCAAGAGAGTGAATCAGAGGCTTACGAGAGTGATGCAGAGAATCGAGAGAGTGATTCAGAGGCTTACAAGAGTGATTCAGAGAATCAAGAGAGTGATGCAGAGGCTCGAGAGAGTTATGCAGAGTCCTCAGGAGAGGGATTCAGAGGCTTAAGAGAGTGATGTAGAGGCTAAAGAGTGTTGAAGAGGCTCAAGAGAGGGATGAAGAGACTGAAGAAAGTGATGCAGAGGCTCAGAAGAGGGATACAGAGGCTCAAGAGAGTGATGCAGAGGCTTAAGAGAGTGAGGCAGAGGCTTAGGAGAGGGATGCAGAGGCACAAGAGAGTAATGCAGATGCTTAGGAGGGTGATGCATCGGGTCAAGAGAGTGATTCAGAGGCTTAAGAGAATGATTCAGAGGCTTACGAGAGTGATGCAGAGGCTTAAGAGAGTGATGCAGAGGCTCAAGAGAGTGATGCAGAGGATCAAGAGAGGGAAGCAGAGGCTTGAAAGAGTGATGCAGAGGCTGAAGAGAGAGATGCAGAGGCTCAAGTGAGTGATGCAGAGGATCACGAGAGTGATGCAGAGGCTCGAGAGAGTTATTCAGAGGCTCACGAGAGTGATGCAGAGAATCAAGAGAGTGATTCAGAGGCTCGAGAGAGTTATGCAGAGGCCTCAAGAGAGGGATTCAGAGGCTTAAGAGAGTGATGCAGACGCTGAAGAGAGTGTTGCAGAGGCTCAAGAGAGGGATGAAGAGGCTCAAGAGAGTGATGCAGAGGCTCAAGTGAGGGATGCAGAGGCTCAAGAGAGTGATGCAGAGGCTTAAGAGAGTGAGGTAGAGGCTTGGGAGAGGAATGCAGAGGCTCAAGAGAGTAATGCAGAGGCTTAAGAGGGTGATGCAGAGGCTCAAGTGAGTGATGCAGAGGCTTGAGAGAGGGATGCAGGGGCTCAAGAGAGTGATGCAGAGGCTCAAGAGAGTGATTCAGAGGCTTAAGAGAGTGATGAAGAGGCTTAAGCGAGTGATGCAAAGGCTTAAAAGAGGGATGCAGAGGCTCAAGGGAGGGATGCAGAGGCCCAAGAGAGGGATGTAGAGGCTCAAGAGAGGGATGCAGAGGCTGAAGTGAGGGATGCAGAGGCACAAGAGAGGGATGCAGAGGCTCTTGAGAGTGATGCAGAGGCTCAAGAGAGGGATGCAGAGGCTTAAGAGAGTGATGCAAAGGCTCACGAGAGTGATGCAGAGGCTTGAGAGAGGGATGCAGAGGCTTAAGAGAGCGATTCAGAGGCTCAAGAGAGGGATGCAGAGGCTCAAGAGAGTGACGCAGAGGCTTAAGAGAGTGAGGCAGAGGCTTAGGAGAGGGATGCAGAGGCTGAAGAGAGTAATGCAGAGGCTTAATAGGGTGATGCAGAGGCTCCAGAGAGTGATGCAGAGGCTTGAGAGTGGGATGCAGGGGCTAAAGAGAGAAATACAAAGGCTCAAGAGAGTGATTCAGAGCCTTACGAGAGTAATGCAGAGGCTTAAGAGGGTGATGCAGAGGCTCAAGAGAGTGATGCAGAGGCTTAGGAGAGGGATGCAGAGGCTCAAGAGAGTGATTCAGAGGCTCAAGAGAGGGATGCAGAGGCTCAAGATAGTGATGCAGAGGCTTAAGAGAGTGAGGCAGAGGCTTAGGAGAGGGATGCAGAGGCTTAAGAGAGTGATGCAGAGGCTTAAGAGAGGGATGCAGAGGCTCAAGAGAGTGATGCAGAGGCTCAAGAGAGTGATGCAGAGGCTCAGGAGAGTGATTCAGAGGCTTACGAGAGTGATGCAGAGGCTTAAGAGAGGGATGCAGAGGCTCAAAAGAGTGATTCAGAGGCTCAAGAGAGGGATGCAGAGGTTCAAGAGAGTGATTCAAAGGCTTACGAGAGTGATGCAGAGGCATAAGAGAGTGTTGCAGAGGCTCTTGCGAGTGATGCAGAGGCTCAAGAGAGGGATGCAGAGGCTTAAGCGAGTGATGCAAAGGCTCAAAAGAATGATGCAAAGGCTCATGAGAGGGATGGAGGAGTTCAAGAGAGAGATGTAGAGGCTCATGAAAGGGATGCAGATTCTTAAGAAAGTGATGCAGAGGCTGAAGAGAGTGATGCAGAGGATCAAGAGAGTGATGCAGGGGCTCAAGAGAATGATGTGGAGGCTTAAGAGAAGGATGTAGAGGCTCAAGAGAATGATGCAGAGGCTCAAGAGAATGATGCAGAGGATCAAGAGAGGGATGCAGAATTTTAGGAGAGTGATGCAGAGGCACGAGAGAGTTATGCAGAGGCCTCAAGAGAGGGATTCAGAGGCTTAAGAGAGTGATAAAGAGGCTGAAGAGAGTGTTGCAGAGGCTCAAGAGAGGGCTGAATAGGCTGATGAGAGTGATGCAGAGGCTCTAGAGAGTGATGCAGAGGCTTGAGAGAGGGATGCAGGGGCTCAAGAGAGTGATGCAAAGGCTCAAGAGAGTGATTCAGAGGCTTAAGAGAGTGATGCAGAGGCTTAAGAGAGTGATGCAGAGGCTTAAGAGAGGGATGCAGAGGCTCAAGAGAGTGATTCAGAGGCTCAAGAGAGGGATGCAGAGGCTCGAGAGAGTGATGCACAGGCTTAAGAGAGTGAGGCAGAGGCTTAGGAGAGGGATGCAGAGGCCTCAAGAGAGGGATTCAGAGGCTTAAAAGAGTGATGTAGAGGCTGCAGAGTGTTGAAGAGGCTCAAGAGAGGGATGAAGAGACTGAAGAGAGTGATGCAGAGGCTCAGAAGAGGGATACAGAGGCTCAAGAGAGTGATGCAGAGGCTTAAGAGAGTGAGGCAGAGGCTTAGGAGAGGGATGCAGAGGCACAGGAGAGTAATGCAGAGGCTTAGGAGGGTGATGAAGAGGGTCAAGAGAGTGATTCAGAGGCTTAAGAGAATGATTCAGAGGCTTACGAGACTGATGCAGAGGCTTAAGAGAGTGATGCAGAGGCTCAGGTGAGTGATGCAGAGGATCACGAGAGTGATGCGGAGGCTCAAGAGAGTTATTCAGAGGCTCACGAGAGTGATGCAGAGAATCAGGAGAGTGATGCAGAGGCTCGAGAGAGTTATGCAGAGGCCTCAAGAGAGGGATTCAGAGGTTTAAGAGAGTGATGTAGAGGCTGAAGAGTGTTGAAGAGTCTCGAGAGAGGGATGCAGAGGCTTAAGAGAGGGAAGCAGAGGCTCAAGAGAGGGATGCAGAGGCTCAAGAGAGGGATGCAGAGGCTTAAGAGAGTGATGCAGAGGCTGAAGAGAGTGTTGCAGAGGCTTAGGAGAGGGATGCAGAGGCACAAGAGAGTAATGCAGTGGCTTAGAAGGGTGATGCAGAGGCTCAAGAGAGTGATTCAGAGGCTTGAGAAAGGGATGCAGGGGCTCAAGAGAGTGATGCAGAGGCTCAAGAGAGTGATTCAGAGGCTTAAGAGAATGATGCAGAGGCTTAAGAGAGTGATGCAGAGGCCTAAGAGAGGGATGCAGAGGCTCAAGAGAGGGATGCAGAGGCCCAAGAGAGGGATGCAGAGGCTCAAGAGATGGATGCAGAGGCTCAAGTGAGGGATGCAGTGGCACAAGAGAGGGATTCAGAGGCTCTTGAGAGTGATGCAGAGGCTCAAGAGAGGGATTCAGAGGCTTAAAAGAGTGATGCAAAGGCTCAAGAGAGGGATGCAGAGGCTCATGAGAGGGATGCAGTAGTTCAAGAGAGGGATGCAGAGGCTCAAGAGAGTGATTCAGAGGTTTACGAGAGTGATGCAAAGGCTTAAGAAAGTGATGCAGAGGCTTAAGAGATTGATGCAGAGGCTGAAGCGAGGGATGCAGAGGCTCAGGAGAAGGATGCAGGGGCTCTAGAGATGGATGCAGAGGCTCAAGTGGGGGATGCAGAGGCACAAGAGAGGGATGCAGAGGCTCTTGAGAGTGACGCAGAGGCTCAAGAGAGGGATGCAGAGGCTTAAGAGAGTGATGCAAAGGCTCAGGAGATGGATGCAGAGGCTCATGAGAGGGATGCAGGAGTTCAAGAGAGGGATGCAGAGGCTCAAGAGAGTGATTCAGAGGCTTACGAGAGTGATGCAGAGGCTTAAGAAAGTGATGCAGAGGCTTAAGAGAGGGATACAGAGGCTCAAGCGAGGGATGCAGAGGCTCAAGAGAGGGATGCAGGGGCTCAAGAGAGGGAAGCAGAGGCTCAAGTGAGGGATGCAGAGGCACAAGAGAGGGATGCAGAGGCTCTTGAGAGTGACGCAGAGGCTTATGAGGGTGATGCAGAGGCTCAAAAGAGTGATGCAGATGGTCAAGAAAGGGATGCAGAGGCTTAAGAAAGTGATGCAGAGGCTCAAAACAGGGACGCAGAGGCTTAAGAGAGTGATGCAGAAGCTGAAGAGAGTGTTACAGAGGCTTAAGAGAGGGATGAAGATGCTCAAGAGAGTGATGCAAAGGCTCTTGAGAGTGATGCAGAGACTGAAGAGAGTGTTGCAGAGGCTTAAGAGAGGGATGCAGAGGCTAAAGAGAGGGATGCAGAGGCTTAAGAGAGTGATGCAGAGGCTGAAAAGAGTGTTGCAAAGGCTTAAGAGAGGGATGCAGAGGCTCAAGAGAGTGATACAAAGGCTCCAGAGAGTGATGCAGAGGCTTAAGAGAAGGATGTAGAGGATCAAGAGAGGGATGTAAAGGCTCAAGAGAGTGATGCAGAGGCTGAAGAGAGTGATGCAGAAGCTGAAGAGAGAGATGCAGAGGCTTAAGAGAATGATGGAGAGGTTCAAGAGAGTGATGCAGAGGCACAAGAGAATGATGTAGAGGCTTAAGAGAGGGATGCAGAGGCTCAAGAGAGGAACACATAGGCTGAAGAGAATGATGCAAAGGCTTAAGAGAGGGATGCAGAGGCTAAAGAGAATGATGCAGAGGCTTAAGAAACGAATGCAGAGGCTCAAGAGAGTGATTCAGAAGCTTACAAGAATGATGCAGAGGCTTAAAAGAGGGATGCAGAGGCTCAAGAGAATGATGCAGGGGCTCAAGAGAATGATGCAGAGGCATAAGAGAGGGATGCAGAGGATCAAGAGAGAGATGCAGAGGCTCAAGAGAGTGATGGAGAGGCTCAAGAACGTGATGCAGAGGCTCAACAGAGTGATTCAGAAGCTTACGAGAGTGATGCAGAGGCTTAAGAGAGTGATGCAGAGGCTTAGGAGAGGGATGCAGAGGCTCATGAGAGGGATGCAGAGGCTCAAGAAAGGGATGCAGGGGCTCAAGAGAGGGATGCAGAGGCTAGAGTGAGGGAAGCAGAGGCACAAGAGTGGGATGCAGAGGCTGTTGAGAGTGACGCAGAGGCTCAAGAGAGGGATGCAGAGGCTTAAGAGAGTGATGCAAAGGCTCAAGAGAGGGATGCAGAGGCTCAAGAGAGTGATTCAGAGGCTTACAAGAGTGATGCAGAGGCTTAAGAGAGTGATGCAAAGGCTTAAGAAAGTGATGCAGAGGCTCAAACGAGGGATGCAGAGGCTTAAAGGGTGATGCAGAGGCTGAAGCAGAGGCTCAAGAGAGGGATGCAGGGGCTCAAGAGAGTGAAACAGAGGCTCAAGAGAGTGATTCAGAGGCTTACGAGAGTGATGCAGAGGCTTAAGAGAGTGATGCAGAGGCTCACGAGAGTGATGCAGAGGATCACGAGAGGGAAGCAGAGGCTTAAGAGAGTGATGCAGAGGCTGAAGAGAGTGATGACGAGGCTCAAGTGAGTGATGCAGAGGCTTAAGAGGGTGATGCAGAGGCTCAAAAGAGTGATGCAGAGGCTTGAGAGAGGGATGCAGGGGCTCAAGAAAGTAATGCAAAGGTTCAAGAGAGGGAAGCAGAGGCTTGAGAGAGTGATGCAGAGGCTCAAGAGAGTGATGCAGAGGATCAAGAGAGTGATGCAGAGACTCGAGAGAGTGATTCAGAGGCTTAAAAGAGTGATTCAGGGAATCAAGAGAGTGATGCAGAGGCTCGAGAGAGTTATGCAGAGGCTTCAAGAGAGGGATTCAGAGGCTTAAGAGAGTGATGTAGAGGCTGAAGAGTGTTGAAGAGGCTCAAGAGAGGGATGAAGAGACTGAAGAGAGTGATGCAGAGGCTCAGAAGAGGGATACAGAGGCTCAAGAGAGTGATGCAGAGGCTTAAGAGAGTGAGGCAGAGGCTTAGGAGAGGGATGCAGAGGCACAAGAGAGTAATGGAGAGGCTTAGGAGGGTGATGCATAGGGTCAAGAGAGTGATTCAGAGGCTTAAGAGAATGATTCAGAGGCTTACGAGAGTGATGCAGAGGCTTAAGAGAGTGATGCAGAGGCTCAAGAGAGTGATGCAGAGGATCAAGAGGGGGAAGCAGAGGCTTAAGAGAGTGATGCAGAGGCTGAAGAGAGAGATGCAGAGGCTCAAGTGAGTGATGCAGAGGATCACAAGAGTGATGCAGAGGCTCGAGAGAGTTATTCAGAGGCTCACGAGAGTGATGCAGAGAATCAAGAGAGTGATGCAGAGGCTCGAGAGTTATGCAGAGGCCTCAAGAGAGGGATTCAGAGGCTTAAGAGAGTGATGCAGACGCTGAAGAGAGTGTTGCAGAGGCTCAAGAGAGGGATGAAGAGGCTTAAGAGAGTGAGGCAGAGGCTTGGGAGAGGAATGCAGAGGCTCAAGAGAGTAATGCAGAGGCTTAAGAGGGTGATGCAGAGGCTCAAGTGAGTGATGCAGAGGCTTGAGAGAGGGATGCAGGGGCTCAAGAGAGTGATGCAGAGGCTCATGAGAGTGATTCAGAGGCTTAAGCGAGTGATGCAAAGGCTTAAAAGAGGGATGCAGAGGCTCAAGAGGGGGATGCAGAGGCCCAAGAGAGGGATGTAGAGGCTCAAGAGAGGGATGCAGAGGCTTAAGAGAGTGATGCAAAGGCTCACGAGAGTGATGCAGAGGCTTGAGAGAGGGATGCAGAGGCTCAAGAGAGTGATTCAGAGGCTCAATAGAGGGATGCAGAGGCTCAAGAGAGTGACGCAGAGGCTCAAGAGAGGGATGCAGAGGCTTAAGAGAGTGATGCAAAGGCTCAAGAGAGTGATGCAGAGGCTTAAGAGAGTGATGCTGAGGCTGAAAAGAGTGTTGCAGAGGCTCAAGAGAGGGATGCAGAGGCTCAGGAGAGTGACGCAGAGGCTTAAGAGAGTGAGGCAGAGGCGTAGGAGAGGGATGCAGAGGCTGAAGAGAGTAATGCAGAGGCTGAAGAGGGTGATGCAGAGGCTCCAGAGAGTGATGCAGAGGCTTGAGAGTGGGATGCAGGGGCTCAAGAGAGAAATACAAAGGCTCAAGAGAGTGATTCAGAGGCTTACGAGAGTAATGCAGAGGCTTAAGAGAGTGATGCAGAGACTTAAGAGAGGGATGCAGAGGCTCAGGAGAGTAATGCAGAGGCTTAAGAGGGTGATGCAGAGGCTCAAGAGAGTGATGCAGAGGCTTAAGAGAGGGATGCAGAGGCTCAAGAGAGTGATTCAGAGGCTCAAGAGAGGGATGCAGAGGCTCTAGATAGTGATGCAGAGGCTTAACCCAGCAAACAATTTTAGGTTGCCACAACATATCTGGAAAGTATTTGAAAGTATTGGAAACGTTTGTTTTATCGTATCAGATACGATATTGTGTGTGGACTTAAATAGGTTTCCAAAACTTATAACCAAGACATATGTATCTAACACTAATTTGAGATGTTGTGGCAACTTTACACTCCTAACATGAGTCATTCATAATCCATTCATATACCAATATGAATCTCTTATGAAAGGTTTGAGCCAATAATCTGAACCCTTTTCACATCTTTGTGTTTAAAGTTAAATTTCTTGAAATTAAATTATATTTTATATTATATTATTATTTTCAATTTAAATATTAAAACCAATTTAAGGGTAAAAAAAATCTAATAATTTATATTTCTTTTATTATTTACTAGCAATTATAATTATTTACTAACGGAGAGAGGGGAGGCTGTACGGCGGAGAGTGGCGGCTCCCAGCAAACAATTTTAGGTTGCCACAACATATCTGGAAAGTATTTGAAAGTATTGGAAACGTTTGTTTTATCGTATCAGATACGATATTGTGTGTGGACTTAAATAGGTTTCCAAAACTTATAACCAAGACATATGTATCTAACACTAATTTGAGATGTTGTGGCAACTTTACACTCCTAACATGAGTCATTCATAATCCATTCATATACCAATATGAATCTCTTATGAAAGGTTTGAGCCAATAATCTGAACCCTTTTTACATCTTTGTGTTTAAAGTTATATTTCTTGAAATTAAATTATATTTTATATTATATTATTATTTTCAATTTAAATATTAAAACCAATTAAAGGGTAAAAAAAATCTAATAATTTATATTTCTTTTATTATTTACTAACAATTATAATTATTTACTAACGGAGAGAGGGGAGGCTGTACGGCAGAGAGTGGCGGCTGTGGCGGACAGTGGCGGCGGTGGCGGATAGTGGCGGCGGGCGGACAGTGGCGGCGGGCGGACAGTGGCGGCGGCGGGCGGACAGTGGCGGCGGGCGGACAGTAGCGGCGGTGGCGGACAGTGGCGGCGGGCGGACAGTGGCGGCGGTGGCGGACAGTGGCGGCGGTGGCGGACAGTGGCGGCGGGGGGACAGTGGCGGCGGGCGGACAGTGGCGGCGGGCGGACAGTGGCGGCAGGCGGACAGTGGCGTCGGGCGGACAGTGGCGGCGGTGGCGGATAGTGGCGGCGGGCGGACAGTGGCGGCGGGCGGACAGTGGCGGCGGTGGCGGACAGTGGCGGCGGGCGGACAGTGGCGGCGGGCGGACAGTGGCGGCGGGCGGACAGTGGCGTCGGGCGGACAGTGGCGTCGGTGGCGGATAGTGGCGGCGGGCGGACAGTGGCGGCGGGCGGACAGTGGCGGCGGTGGCGGATAGTGGCGGCGGGCGGACAGGGCGGCGGCGGGCGGACAGTGGCGGCGGGAGGACAGTGGCGGCGGGCGGACAGTGGCGGCTGTGGCGGATAGTGGCGGCGGGCGGACCGTGGCGGCGGTGGTGGACAGTGGCGGCGGGCGGACAGTGGCGGCGGCGGGCGGACAGTGGCGGCGGCGGGCGGACAGTGGCGGCGGCGGGCGGACAGTGGCGGCGGCGGGCGGACAGTGGCGGCGGCGGGCGGACAGTGGCGGCGGCGGGTGGACAGTGGCGGCGGCGGGCGGACAGTGGCGGCGGCGGGCGGACAGTGGCGGCGGCGGGCGGACAGTGGAGGCGGCGGGCGGACAGTGGAGGCGGCGGGCGGACAGTGGAGGCGGCGGGCGGACAGTGGAGGCGGCGGGCGGACAGTGGAGGCGGCGGGCGGACAGTGGTGGCGGCGGGCGGACAGTGGTGGCGGCGGGCGGACAGTGGTGGCGGCGGGCGGACAGTGGTGGCGGCGGGCGGACAGTGGTGGCGGCGGGCGGACAGTGGTGGCGGTGGCGGACAGTGGCGCTGGTGGCGGACAGTGACGGCGGTGGCGGACAATGGCGGCGGTGGCGGACAGTGGCGGCGGTGGCGGACAGTGGCGGCGGTGGCGGACACTGGCGGCTGTGTCTGGCGGTGGTGGCGGGCGGTGGCGGGGTCTGTGATGAGTGGTGGCGGCTGGCGGTGGTGGGTGGTGGCGGCGGTGGTGGTGGGTGGTGGTGGCGGCTGGCGGTGGTGGGTGGTGGCGGCGGTGGTGGTGGGTGGTGGTGGCGGCGGCGGCTGGTGGTGGCGGCGGTGGTGGTGGGTGGTGGTGGTGGCGGCGGCGGCTGGTGGTGGTGGCGGCGGCGGCTGGTGGTGGTGGGTGGTGGCGGCGGTGGTGGTGGGTGGTGGCGGCGGCGGCTGGTGGTGGTGGGTGGCGGCGGCGGGTGGTGGTGGGTGGTGGCGGCTGTGGTGGGTGGTGGCGGGCGGTGGCGGGCGGCGGCGGCTGTGGTGGGTGGTGACGATCGGCGGTGGGGAGGGCTGGTGGCGGCTGGCGGTGGCGGCTTGCGGTGGCGACTGTGGCAACGGGCGGTGACTGCTGATAGCGGGCGGTGGTGGCGGCTGGTGGCAGGTGGTGGTGGCGGTGGTGGCGGCTGGTGGTGGCGGCTGGTGGTGGTGGCAGCTGGTGGCGGTGATGGCGGCTGGTGGTGGTGGCAGCTGGTGGCGGTGATGGCGGCTGGTGGTGGTGGCGGCTGGTGGTGGTGGCAGCTGGTGGCGGTGATGGCGGCTGGTGGTGGTGGTGGTGGTGATGGCGGCTGGTGGCGGGCGGTGGCGGGCGGTGGCGGGCGGTGGCGGCTTGTGGTGGCGGCGGTGGTGGGTGGTGGTGGTGGGTGGTGGTGCCGGCTGTGGTGGGTGGTGGCGGTGGAGTCGGCGGCGGCTGTGGTGGGTGGTGGCGGCGGCGGCGGTGATGGGTGGTGGCGGCGGCGGTGGTGGTGGGTGGTGGTGGCGGCGGCGGTGATGGGTGGTGGCGGCGGTGGTGGTGGGTGGTGGTGGCGGCGGCGGCTGGTGGTGGTGGGTGGTGGTGGTGGGTGGTGGCGGCGGGTGGCGGTGGTGGGTGGCAGGTGGCGGCTGGTGGTGGGTGGTGGCGGCGGGTGGTGAGTGGCGGTGGTGGGTGGCGGTGGCTGGTGGCGGGTGGTGGTGGGTGGCGGTGGCGGGTGGCGGTGGCGGGTGGCGGTGGCGGGTGGCGGGTGGCGGCTGGTGGTGGGTGGCGGGTGGCGGTGGTGGGTGGCGGTGGCTGGGCGGGTGGTGGGTGGTGGCGGGTGGCGGCTGGTGGTGGGTGGTGGCGGGTGGCGGCTGGTGGCGGGTGGCGGCTGGTGGTGGGTGGCGGCGGCTGGTGGTGGGTGGCGGCGGGTGGCGGCTGGTGGTGGGTGGTGGCGGCGGGTGGTGAGTGGCGGTGGTGGGTGGCGGTGGCTGGTGGCGGCTGGCGGCTGGTGGTGGGTGGTGGCGGGTGGCGGCTGGTGGTGGGTGGTGGCGGGTGGCGGCTGGTGGTGGGTGGTGGCGGGTGGCGGCTGGTGGTGGGTGGCGGGGGGTGGCGGCGGGTGGCGGCTGGTGGTGGGTGGTGGCAGGTGGCGGCTGATGGTGGGTGGCGGCGGGTGGCGGCTGGTGGGTGGTGGCGGGTGGCGGCTGGTGGTGGGAGGCGGCTGGTGGTGGGTGGTGGCGGGTGGCGGCTGGTGGTGGGCGGCGGGTGGCGGCGGGTGGCGGCGGGTGGCGGCTGGTGGCGGCCAGCTGGGACACACCCTTCTCCACTGTAGGTCTGAGTACAACTAACCATATGTCTCTCTCACCAGAACAGTGTTGCCAGCTTGCGCTCTCAAAATGTTTCCTTCAAAGATTGTATATTATCTTTGAACAACAAGTTTGATTATCAAGGAAATAATGCATATATTATTGTCACATTAATTCTGTGCAATATCTTATTACATTCCTGCTAAATAATTATAATTTGAAACAGGACAAAAAATCCCACATATATATAAAAACCAACATTAGAGATCACGAGGCCTAGGCCTCGCCTGTGACCACACATCCTGCCTCCCTGGCCTGCTACACTCACACACCTCACACTGTTAACTCTCTCATAATCACTCTCACTCTCTTACTCTGTCACTCTTACTCTGTCACTCTTACTCTCTGTCACTCTTACTCTGTCACTCTTACTCTCTGTCACTCTTACTGTCACTCTTACACTCTGTCACTCCTACTCTCTGTCACTCTTACTCTGTCACTCTTACTCTCTGTCACTCTTACTCTCTGTCACTCTTACTGTCACTCTTACACTCTGTCACTCCTACTCTCTGTCACTCTTACTCTGTCACTCTTACTCTGTCACTCTTACTCTGTCACTCTTACTCTCTGTCACTCTTACTCTGTCACTCTTACTCTGTCACTCTTACTCTGTCACTCTTACTCTCTGTCACTCTTACTCTCTGTCACTCTTACTCTCTGTCACTCTTACTCTGTCACTCTTACTCTGTCACTCTTACTCTCTGTCACTCTTACTCTGTCACTCTTACTCTCTGTCACTCTTACTCTCTGTCACTCTTACTCTCTGTCACTCTTACACTCTGTCACTCTTACTCTGTCACTCTTACTCTCTGTCACTCTTACTCTCTGTCACTCTTACTCTCTGTCACTCTTACTCTCTGTCACTCTTACTCTGTCACTCTTACTCTGTCACTCTTACTCTGTCACTCTTACTCTGTCACTCTTACTCTCTGTCACTCTTACTCTGTCACTCTTACTCTGTCATTCTTACTCTCTGTCACTCTTACTCTGTCACTCTTACTCTCTGTCACTCTTACTCTCTGTCACTCTTACTCTCTGTCACTCTTACTCTCTGTCACTCTTACTCTCTGTCACTCTTACTCTCTGTCACTCTTACTCTGTCACTCTTACTCTCTGTCACTCTTACTCTGTCACTCTTACTCTGTCACTCTTACTCTGTCACTCTTACTCTCTGTCACTCTTACTCTGTCACTCTTACTCTCTGTCACTCTTACTCTGTCACTCTTACTCTCTGTCACTCTTACTCTGTCATTCTTACTCACTCTCAGTCACCCTTGCCCATTCATACTCACTCTCTCACTCTTACTCTCATACTCTTACTCTCAATTACTCTTACTCTCAATCACTCTTACTCCCAATCACTCCTACTCCCAATCACTCCTACTCTCAATCACTCCTACTCTCATTCTTACTCTTACTCTTACTCCCAATCACTCTTACTCTCAATCACTCTTATTCTCATTCTTACTCTCACTCTTACTCTTACTCCCAATCACTCTTACTCCCAATCACTCTTACTCTCAATCACTCTTACTCTCAATCACTCTTACTCTCAATCACTCTTACTCTCATTCTTACTCTTACTCACTCTTACTCTCAATCACTCTTATTCTCATTCTTACTCCTACTCTCACTCTAACTCCTACTCCCAATCACTCTTACTCCCAATCACTCTTACTCTCAATCACTCTTACTCCCAATCACTCTTACTCTCAATCACTCTTACTCTCAATCACTCTTACTCTCAATCACTCTTACTCTCAATCACTCTTACTCTCACTAACTCTCAATCACTCTTACTCTCACTCTAACTCTCAATCACTCTTACTCTCATACTCACCCTTACTCTCAATCACTTTACTCTCACTCTTACTCATTCTGTCACTCTTACTCTCACTCTTACTCACTCTGTCACTCTTACTCACTCTCAGTCACTCTTACTTATACTCACTCTTACTCACACTTACACACTCTCTGGCACTCTCACTCACCTTCATTCACTCTTACTCACTCTTACCCACTCTCGCTCACTCTTACTCACTCTAGTTAATAAGAACACGCCAATATAAGACAACAAAACGTTTTCAGATTCGTTCTCACCACTTTCCAGCAACTTTTAAAATTTATATAAATTATCTTAGGGAATAATACATAAATTATATATTTAAACATGATATTAGTGTTTAGTGGAATGCATAAGGAGTCAAATTGTGTTAAAAAGAGCGATTTTTAGAAAATTTGGAAAACTACTTTTTTCTGTTCATATTATAACTAAATGGATTTTAAAGGTTTCACTCAGCCAATATATATCATTCACAATTTATTAATGAATTTTACAAAAAAACACCATAAATTTTATATTTAAACATGTAAAAACTATTTGTTTTACATTTGGAAGAAAATAATTGTAGAAAAACAATTTATAATTAAACCTTTGTGTTTGGATTTTTTGAGTAAAAGTTTCTCAAAGGCTCTCCTGCACCATTCTCAATGCAAATCATTCCCACACCTATGGGAAGAGATAGGCGAATGTTGTGTAGATGATTTGTGTTTGCTGGGCTGTGGCGGACAGTGGCGGTGGTGGCGGATAGTGGCGGCGGCGGGCGGACAGTGGCGGCGGTGGCGGATAGTGGCGGCGGGCGGCTGTGGCGGACAGTGGCGGCGGTGGCGGATAGTGGCGGCGGGCGGATAGTGGCGGCGGGCGGACAGTGGCGGCGGTGGCGGATAGTGGCGGCGGGCGGACAGTGGCGGCGGGCAGACAGTGGCGGCGGCGGGCGGACAGTGGCGGCGGCGGGCGGACAGTGGCGGCGGCGGGCGGACAGTGGCGGCGGCGGGCGGACAGTGGCGGCGGCGGGCGGACAGTGGAGGCGGCGGGCGGACAGTGGAGGCGGTGGGCGGACAGTGGAGGCGGCGGGCGGACAGTGGAGGCGGCGGGCGGACAGTGGTGGCGGCGGGCGGACAGTGGTGGCGGCGGGCGGACAGTGGTGGCGGCGGGCGGACAGTGGTGGCGGCGGGCGGACAGTGGTGGCGTTGGCGGACAGTGGCGGCGGTGGCGGACAGTGGCGGCGGTGGCGGACAGTGGCGGCGGTGGCGGACACTGGCGGCTGTGTCTGGCGGTGGTGGCGGGTGGCGGCGTCTGTGATGAGTGGTGGCGGGCGGTGGCGGGCGGCGGCGGCTGTGGTGGGTGGTGACGATCGGCGGTGGGGGGGGCTGGTGGCGGCTGGCGGTGGCGGCTTGCGGTGGCGACTGTGGCAACGGGCGGTGACGGCTGATAGCGGGTGGTGGCGGCTGGTGGTGGTGGCAGCTGGTGGCGGTGATGGCGGCTGGTGGTGGTGGTGGTGGCGGCTGGTGGTGGTGGCAGCTGGTGGCGGCTGGTGGCGGTGATGGCGGCTGGTGGTGGTGGTGGTGGTGATGGCGGCTGGTGGCAAGCGGTGGCGGCTTGTGGCGGCTGGTGGTGGCGGCGGTGGTGGGTGGTGGTGGTGGGTGGTGGTGGTGGGTGGTGGTGGCGGCTGTGGTGGGTGGTGGCGGTGGTGTCGGCGGCGGCTGTGGTGGGTGGTGGCGGCGGCGGCGGTGATGGGTGGTGGCGGCGGCGGTGATGGGTGGTGGCGGCGGTGGTGGTGGGTGGTGGTGGCGGCGGCGGCTGGTGGTGGTGGGTGGTGGGTGGTGGCGGCGGGTGGCTGGTGGCGGGCGGCGGCTGGTGGTGGGTGGTGGCGGCTGGTGGTGGGTGGTGGCGGCGGGTGGTGAGTGGCGGTGGTGGGTGGCGTTGGCTGGTGGCGGCTGGTGGTGGGTGGTGGGTGGCGGGTGGCGGCGGGTGGTGAGTGGCGGTGGTGGGTGGCGGTGGCGGGTGGCGGCTGGTGGTGGGTGGTGGCGGGTGGCGGCTGGTGGTGGCGGGTGGCGGCAGGTGGTGGGTGGTGGCGGGTGGCGGCGGGTGGCGGCTGGTGGCGGGTGGCGGCGGGTGGCGGCTGGTGGCGGTGGCTGGTGGTGGGTGGTGGCGGGTGGCGGCGGGTGGCGGCTGGTGGTGGGTGGTGGCGGGTGGCGGCGGGTGGCGGCTGGTGGTGGGTGGCGGCGGGTGGCGGCGGGTGGTGGGTGGCGGTGGCTGGTGGCGGCTGGTGGTGGGTGGTGGCGGGTGGCGGCTGGTGGTGGGTGGTGGCGGGTGGCGGCTGGTGGCGGGTGGCGGCTGGTGGTGGGTGGTGGCGGGTGGCGGCTGGTGGTGGGTGGTGGCGGGTGGCGGCTGGTGGTGGCGGGTGGCGGGTGGCGGCTGGTGGTGGGTGGCGGCTGGTGGTGGGTGGCGGTTGGCGGCGGGTGGTGGGTGGCGGCGGGTGGCGGCTGGTGGTGGGTGGCGGGTGGCGGCTGGTGGTGGGTGGCGGGTAGCGGCGGGTGGCGGCTGGTGGTGGCGGGTGGCGGCTGGTGGTGGGTGGTGGCGGCGGCTGGTGGCGGATGGCGGCTGGTGGCGGGTGGTGGCGGCTGGTGGTGGGTGGCGGCGGCTGGTGGTGGGTGGCGGCGGCTGGTGGTGGGTGGCGGCGGCTGGTGGTGGCGGGTGGCGGCTGGTGGCGGGTGGCGGCTGGTGGCACACCCTTCACCACTGAAGGTCTGAGAACAACTAACCATATGTCTCTCTCACCCACCAGCCCAGTGTTGCCAGCTCGCGCTCTCAAAATGTTTCCTTCAAAGATTGTATATTATCTTTGAACAACAAGTTTGATTATCAAGGAAATAATGCATATATTATTGTCACATTAATACTGTGCAATATCTTATTACATTCCTGCTAAATAATTATAATTTGAAACAGGACAAAAAATCCAACATATATATAAAAACCAACATTAGAGATCACGAGGCCTAGGCCTCGCCTGTGACCACACATCCTGCCTCCCTGGCCTGCTACACTCACACACCTCACACTGTTAACTCTCTCATAATCACACTCACTCTTACTCTGTCACTCTTACTCTCTGTCACTCTTACTGTCACTCTTACTCTCTGTCACTCTTACTCTCTGTCACTCTTACTCTCTGTCACTCTTACTGTCACTCTTACACTGTCACTCTTACTCTGTCACTCTTACTCTCTGTCACTCTTACTCTGTCACTCTTACTCTCTGTCACTCTTACTCTGTCACTCTTACTCTCTGTCACTCTTACTCTCTGTCACTTACTCTCTGTCACTCTTACTCTCTGTCACTCATACTGTCACTCTTACTCTGTCACTCTTACTCTCTGTCACTCTTACTCTGTCACTCTTACTCTGTCACTCTTACTCTCTGTCACTCTTACTCTCTGTCACTCTTACTCTCTGTCACTCTTACTCTCTGTCACTCTTACTCTCTGTCACTCTTACTCACTCTGTCACCCTTACCCAATCATACTCACTCTTACTCTCATACTCTTACTCTCATTTACTCTTACTCTCAATCACTCTTACTCCCAATCACTCCTACTCCCAATCACTCCTACTCTCAATCACTCCTACTCTCATTCTTACTCTTACTCTTACTCCCAATCACTCTTACTCTCAATCACTCTTATTCTCATTCTTATGTACTCTTACTCTCACTCTTACTCTTACTCCCAATCACTCTTACTCTCAATCACTCTTACTCTCAATCACTCTTACTCCCAATCACTCTTACTCTCAATCACTCTTATTCTCATTCTTACTCCTACTCTCACTCTAACTCCTACTCCCAATCACTCTTACTCCCAATCACTCTTACTCTCAATCACTCTTACTCCCAATCACTCCTAATCTCAATCACTCTTACTCTCAATCACTCTTACTCTCAATCACTCTTACTCTCAATCACTCTTACTCTCACTAACTCTCAATCACTCTTACTCTCACTCTAACTCTCAATCACTCTTACTCTCATACTCACCCTTACTCTCAATCACTTTACTCTCACTCTTACTCATTCTGTCACCCTTACTCACTCTCAGTCACTCCTACTTATACTCACTCTTACTCACTTACACACTCTCTGGCACTCTCACTCACCTTCAGTCACTCTTACTCACTCTTACCCACTCTCGCTCACTCTTACTCACTCTAGTTAATAAGAACACGCCAATATAAGACAACAAAACGTTTTCAGATTCTTTCTCACCACTTTCCAGCAACTTTTATAATTTATATAAATTATTTTAGGGAATAATACATAAATTATATATTTAAACATGATATTAGTGTTTAGTGGAATGCATAAGGAGTCAAATTGTTAAAAAGAGCGATTTTTAGAAAATTTGGAAAACTACTTTTTTCTGTTCATATTATAACTAAATGGATTTTAAAGGTTTCACTCAGCCAATATATATCATTCACAATTTATTAATGAATTTTACAAAAAAACACCATAAATTTTATATTTAAACATGTAAAAACTATTTGTTTTACATTTGGAAGAAAATAATTGTAGAAAAACAATTTATAATTAAACCTTTGTGTTTGGATTTTTTGAGTAAAAGTTTCTCAAAGGCTCTCCTGCACCATTCTCAATGCAAATCATTCCCACACCTATGGGAAGAGATAGGCGAACGTTGTGTAGATGATTTGTGTTTGCTGGGAAGAGAGTGATGCAGAGGCTTAGGAGAGGGATGCAGAGGCTCAAGAGAGTAATGCAGAGGCTTAAGAGGGTGATGCAGAAGCTCAAGAGAGTGATGCAGAGGCTTGAGAGTGGGATGCAGGGGCTCATGAGAGAAATACAAAGGCTCAAGAGAGTGATTCAGAGGCTTAAGAGAGTGATGCAGAGCCTTAAGAGAGGGATGCAGAGGCTCAAGAGAGTGATGCAGAGGCTCAAGAGAGTGATGCAGAGGCTCAGGAGAGTGATTCAGAGGCTTACGAGAGTGATGCAGAGGCTTAAGAGAGGGATGCAGAGGCTCAAAAGAGTGATTCAGAGGCTCAAGAGAGGGATGCAGAGGTTCAAGAGAGTGATTCAAAGGCTTACGAGAGTGATGCAGAGGCTTAAGAGAGTGTTGCAGAGGCTTAAGAGAGGGATGTAGAGGCTCAAGAGAGGAATGCAGAGGCTCAAAAGAGGGATGCAGGAGCTCAAGAGAGGGATGCAGAGGCTCAAGTGAGGGCTGCAGCGGCACAAGAGAGGGATGCAGAGGCTCTTGAGAGTGATGCAGAGGCTCAAGAGAGGGATGCAGAGGCTTAAGCGAGTGATGCAAAGGCTCAAAAGAATGATGCAAAGGCTCATGAGAGGGATGGAGGAGTTCAAGAGAGAGATGCAGAGGCTCATGAAATTGATGCAGATGCTTAAGAAAGTGATGCAGAAGCTGAAGAGAGTGATGCAGAGGATCAAGAGAGTGATGCAGGGGCTCAAGAGAATGATGTGGAGGCTTAAGAGAAGGATGTAGAGGCTCAAGAGAATGATGCAGAGGCTCAAGAGAATGATGCAGAGGATCAAGAGAGGGATGCAGAATTTTAAGAGAGTGATGCAGAGGCTCGAGAAAGTTATGCAGAGGCCTCAAGAGAGGGATTCAGAGGCTTAAGAGAGTTATAAAGAGGCTGAAGAGAGTGTTGCAGAGGCTCAAGAGAGGGCTGAAGAGGCTGATGAGAGTGATGCAGAGGCTCTAGAGAGTGATGCAGAGGCTCAAGAGAGTGATTCAGAGGCTTAAGAGAGTGATGCAGAGGCTTAAGAGAGTGATGCAGAGGCTTAAGAGAAGGATGCAGAGGCACAAGAGAGGGATGCAGAGGCTCTTGAGAGTGACACAGAGGCTCAAGAGAGGGATGCAGAGGCTTAAGAGAGTGATGCAAAGGCTCAAGAGAGTGATGCAGAGGCTTAAGAGAGGGATGCAGAGGCTCAAGAGAGTGATTCAGAGGCTCAAGAGAGGGATGCAGAGGCTCGAGAGAGTGATGCACAGGCTTAAGAGCGTGAGGCAGAGGCTTAGGAGAGGGATGCAGAGGCCTCAAGAGAGGGATTCAGTGGCTTAAGAGAGTGATGTAGAGGCTGAAGAGTGTTGAAGAGGCTCAAGAGAGGGATGAAGAGACTGAAGAGAGTGATGCAGAGGCTCAGAAGAGGGATACAGAGGCTCAAGAGAGTGATGCAGAGGCTTAAGAGAGTGAGGCAGAGGCTTAGGAGAGGGATGCAGAGGCACAAGAGAGTAATGCAGAGGCTTCGGAGGGTGATGCAGAGGGTCAAGAGAGTGATTCAGAGGCTTAAGAGAATGATTCAGAGGCTTACGAGAGTGATGCATACGCTTAAGAGAGTGATGCAGAGGCTCAAGAGAGTGATGCAGAGGATCAAGAGAGGGAAGCAGAGGCTTAAGAGAGTGATGCAGAGGCTGAAGAGAGAGATGCAGAGGCTCAAGTGAGTGATGCAGAGGATCACGAGAGTGATGCAGAGGCTCGAGAGAGTTATTCAGAGGCTCACGAGAGTGATGCAGAGAATCAAGAGAGTGATGCAGAGGCTCGAGAGAGTTATGCAGAGGCCTCAAGAGAGGGATTCAGAGGTTTAAGAGAGTGATGCAGACGCTGAAGAGAGTGTTGCAGAAGCTCAAGAGAGGGATGCAGAGGCTCAAGAGAGTGATGCAGAGGCTCAAGTGAGGGATGCAGAGGCTCAAGAGAGTGATGCAGAGGCTTAAGAGAGTGAGGCAGAGGCTTGAGAGAGGAATGCAGAGGCTCAAGAAAGTAATGCAGAGGCTTAAGAGGGTGATGCAGAGGCTCAAGTGAGTGATGCAGAGGCTTGAGAGAGGGATGCAGGGGCTCAAGAGAGTGATGCAGAGGCTCAAGAGAGTGATTCAGAGGCTTAAGAGAGTGATGAAGAGGCTTAAGCGATTGATGCAAAGGCTTAAAAGAGGGATGCAGAGGTTCAAGGGAGGGATGCAGAGGCCCAAGAGAGGGATGTAGAGGCTCATGAAAGGGATGCAGAGGCTGAAGTGAGGGATGCAGAGGCACAAGAGAGGGATGCAGAGGCTCTTGAGAGTGATGCAGAGGCTCAAGAGAGGGATGCAGAGGCTTAATAGAGTGATGCAAAGGCTCAAGAGAGTGTTGCAGAGGCTTGAGAGAGGAATGCAGAGGCTCAAGAGAGTGATTCAGAGGCTCAAGAGAGGGATGCAGAGGCTCAAGAGAGTGATGCAGAGGCTTAAGAGAGTGAGGCAGAGGCTTAGGAGAGGGATGCAGAGGCTGAAGAGAGTAATGCAGAGGCTTAAGAGGGTGATGCAGAGGCTCCAGAGAGTGATGCAGAGGCTTGAGAGTGGGATGCAGGGGATCAAGAGAGAAATACAAAGGCTCAAGAGAGTGATTGAGAGGCTTACGAGAGTAATGCAGAGGTTTAAGAGAGTGATGCAGAGGCTTAAGAGAGGGATGCAGAGGCTCAGGAGAGTAATGCAGAGGCTTAAGAGGGTGATGCAGAGGCTCAAGAGAGTGAAGCAGAGGCTTGAGAGTGGGATGCAGGGGCTCAAGAGAAAAATACAAAGGCTCAAGAGAGTGATTCAGAGGCTTAAGCAAGTGATGCAAAGGCTCAAAAGAATGATGCAAAGGCTCATGAGAGGGATAGAGGAGTTCAAGAGAGAGATGCAGAGGCTCATGAAAGGGATGCAGATGCTTAAGAAAGTGATGCAGAGGCTCAAGAGAGTGATGCAGAGGATCAAGAGAGTGATGCAGAGGCTGAAGAGAGAGATGCAGAGGCTAAAGAGAGTGATGCACAGGCTCATAAGAGTGATGCAGGGGCTCAAGAGAATGATGTGGAGGCTTAAGAGAAGGATGTAGAGGCTCAAGAGAATGATGCAGAGGCTTAAGAGAGTGAGGCAGAGGATAAATAGAGGGATGCAGAATTTTAAGAGAGTGATGCAGAGGTTCAAGAGAGTGATGCAGAGGCTCGAGAGAGTTATGCAGAGGCCTCAAGAGAGGGATTCAGAGGCTTAAGAGAGTGATGCAGTGGCTGAAGAGAGTGTTGCAGAGGCTCAAGAGAGGGCTGAAGAGGCTGATGAGAGTGATGCAGAGGCTCAAGAGACTAATGCAGAGGCTTAAGAGGGTGATGCAGAGGCTCAAGAGAGTGATGCAAAGGCTCAAGAGAGTGATGCAGAGGCTCAAGAGAGTGTTGCAGAGGCTTAAGAGAGGAATGCAGGGGCTCAAGAGAGTGATGCAAAGTCTCAAGGGAGTGATGCAGAGGCTTAAGAGAGGGGATGCTTAGGCTCAAGAAAGTGATGCAGAGGATCAAGAGAGGGAAGCAGAGGCTTGAGAGAGTGATGCAGAGAAAGAAGAGAGTGAGGCAGAGGCTCTAGAGAGTGATGCAGAGGCTCAAGGGAGTGATGCATAGGCTCAAGAGAGTGATGCAGAGGATCAAGAGAGTGTTGCAGAGACTCGAGAGAGTGATTCAGAGGCTTACGAGAGTGATGCAGAGAATCAAGAGAGTGATGCAGAGGCTTGAGAGAGTTATGCAGAGGAATCAAGAGAGGGATTCAGAGGCTTAAGAGAGTGATGCAGAGGCTTAAGAGAGTGAGGCAGAGGCTTAGGAGAGGGATGCAGAGGCTCAGGAGAGCAATGCAGAGGCTTAAGAGGGTGATGCAGAGGCTCAAGAGAGTGATGCAGAGGCTTGAGAGTGGGATGCAGGGGCTCAAGAGAGAAATACAAAGGCTCAAGAGAGTGATTCAGAGGCTAAGGAGAGTGATGCAGAGGCTCATGAGAGGGATGCAGGAGTTAAAGAGAGTGACGCAGAGGCTCAAGAAAGGGATGCAGAGGCTTAAGAAAGTGATGCAGAGACTCAAAAAAGGGATGCAGAGGCTTAAGAGAGGGATGCAGAGGCTCAAGAGAGTGATTCAGAGGCTCAAGAGAGGGATGCAGAGGTTCAAGAGAGTGATTCAGAGGCTTACGAGAGTAAGCAGAGGCTTAAGAGAATGTTGCAGAGGCTTAAGAGAGGGATGTAGAGGCTCAAGAGAGGGATGCAGAGGCTCAAAAGAGGGATGCAGGGGCTCAAGAGAGGGATGTAGAGGCTCAAGTCAGGGCTGCAGCGGCACAAGAGAGGGATGCAGAGGCTCTTGAGAGTGATGTAGAGGCTCAAGAGAGGGATGCAGAGGCTTAAGAGAGGGATGTAGAGGCTCATGAGTGGGATGCAGAGGCTCAAAAGAGGGATGCAGGGGCTCAAGAGAGGGATGCAGAGGCTCAAATCAGGGCTGCAGCGGCACAAGAGAGGGATGCAGAGGCTCTTGAGAGTGATGTAGAGGCTCATGAGAGGAATGCATGAGTTCAATAGAGGGATGCAGAGGCTCAAGAGAGTGATTCCGAGGCTTACGAGAGTGATGCAGAGGCTCATGAGAGGGATGCAGGAGTTCAAGAGAGTGACGCAGAGGCTCTAGATAGGGATGCAGAGGATTAAGAAAGTGATGCAGAGATTCAAAAAAGGGATGCAGAGGCTTAAGAGAGGGTTGCAGAGGCTCAAGAGAGTGATTCAGAGGCTCAAGAGAAGGATGCAGAGGTTCAAGAGAGTGATTCCGAGGCTTACGAGAGTAAGCAGAGGCTTAAGAGAGTGTTGCAGAGGCTTAAGAGAGGGATGTAGAGGCTCAAGAGAGGGATGCAGAGGCTCAAAAGAGGGATGCAGGGGCTCAAGAGAGGGATGCAGAGGCTCAAGTCAGGGCTGCAGCGGCACAAGAGAGGGATGCAGAGGCTCTTGAGAGTGATGCAGAGGCTCAAGAGAGGGATGCAGAGGCTTAAGCAAGTGATGCAAAGGCTCAAAAGAATGATGCAAAGGCTCATGAGAGGGATGGAGGAGTTCAAGAGAGAGATGCAGAGGCTCATGAAAGGGATGCAGATGCTTAAGAAAGTGATGCAGAGGCTCAAGAGAGTGATGCAGAGGATCAAGAGAGTGATGCAGAGGCTGAAGAGAGAGATGCAGAGGCTAAAGAGAGTGATGCACAGGCTCAAGAGAGTGATGCAGGGGCTCAAGAGAATGATGTGGAGGCTTAAGAGAAGGATGTAGAGGCTCAAGAGAATGATGCAGAGGATCAAGAGAAGGATGCAGAGGCTCGAGAGAGTTATGCAGAGGCCTCAAGAGAGGGATTCAGAGGCTTAAGAGAGTGATGCAGAGGCTGAAGAGAGTGTTGTAGAGGCTCAAGAGAGGGCTGAAGAGGCTGATGAGAGTGATGCAGAGTCTCAAGAGAGTAATGCAGAGGCTTAAGAGGGTGATGCAGAGGCTCAAGAGAGTGATGCAGAGGCTTGAGAGAGGGATGCAGGGGCTCAAGAGAGTGATGCAAAGGCTCAAGAGAGTGACTCAGAGGCTTAAGAGAGTGATGCAGAGGCCTAAGAGAGTGATGCAGAGGCTTAAGAGAAGGATGCAGAGGCTCAAGAGAGGGATGTAGAGGCCCATGAGATGGATGCAGAGGCTCAAGAGAGGGATGCAGAGGCACAAAAGAGGAATGCAGAGGCTCTTGAGACTGATGCAGAGGCTCAAGAGAGGGATGCAGAGGCTTAAGAGAGTGATGCAAAGGCTCTGGAGAGGGATGCAGAGGCTCATGAGAGGAATGCAGGAGTTCAATAGAGGGATGCAGAGGCTCAAGAGAGTGATTCAGAGGCTTACGAGAGTGATGCAGAGGCTCATGAGAAAGATGCAGGAGTTCAAGAGAGTGACGCAGACGCTCAAGAAAAGGATGCAGAGGCTTAAGAAAGTGATACAGAGACTCAAAAAAGGGATGCAGAAGCTTAAGAGAGTGATGCAAAGGCTGAAGAGAGTGTTGCAGAGGCTTAAGAGAGTGATGCAGAGGCTCAAGAGAGTGATGCAAAGGCTCAAGAGAGTGATGCAGAGGGTCAAGAGAGTGTTGCAGAGGCTTAAGAGAGGAATGCAGAGGCTCAAGAGAGTGATGCAAAGGCTCAAGAGAGTGATGCAGAGGCTTAAGAGAGGGATGCATAGGCTCAAGAGAGTGATGCAGAGGATCAAGAGAGGGAAGCAGAGGCTTGAGAGAGTGATGCAGAGAATGAAGAGAGTGAGGCAGAGGCTCTAGAGAGTGATGCAGAGGCTCAAGGGAGTGATGCATAGGCTCAAGAGAGTGATGCAGAGGATCAAGAGAGTGTTGCAGAGACTCGAGAGAGTGATTCAGAGGCTTACGAGAGTGATGTAGAGAATCAAGAGAGTGATGCAGAGGCTTGAGAGAGTTGTGCAGAGGAATCAAGAGAGGGATTCAGAGGCTTAAGAGAGTGATGCAGAGGCTTAAGAGAGTGAGGCAGAGGCTTAGGAGAGGGATGCAGAGGCTCAGGAGAGTAATGCAGAGGCTTAAGAGGGTGATGCAGAGGCTCAAGAGAGTGAGCAAGAGGCTTAAGAGAGTGATGCAGAGGCTCATGAGAGGGATGCAGGAGTTCAAGAGAGTGACGCAGAGGCTCAAGAAAGGGATGCAAAGGATTAAGAAAGTGATGCAGAGACTCAAAAAAGGGATGCAGAGGCTTAAGAGAGGGATGCAGAGGCTCAAGAGAGTGATTCAGAGGCTCAAGAGAGGGATGCAGAGGCTTAAGAGAGTGATGCAGAGGCTCATGAGAGGGATGCAGGAGTTCAAGAGAGTGACGCAGAGGCTCAAGAAAGGGATGCAGAGGCTTAAGAAAGTGATGCAGAGACTCAAAAAAGGGATGCAGAGGCTTAAGAGAGGGATGCAGAGGCTCAAGAGAGTGATTCAGAGGCTCAAGAGAGGGATGCAGAGGTTCAAGAGAGTGATTCACAGGCTTACGAGAGTGATGCACAGGCTTAAGAGAGTGTTGCAGAGGCTTAGGAGAGGGATGTAGAGGCTCAAGAGAGGGATGCAGAGGTTCAAAAGAGGGATGCAGGGGCTCAAGAGAGGGATGCAGAGGCTCAAGTCAGGGCTGCAGCGGCACAAGAGAGGGATGCAGAGGCTCTTGAGAGTGATGTAGAGGCTCATGAGAGGAAAGCATGAGTTCAATAGAGGGATGCCGAGGCTCAAGAGAGTGATTCAGAGGCTTACGAGAGTGATGCAGAGGCTCATGAGAGGGATGCAGGAGTTCAAGAGAGTGACGCAGAGGCTCTAGATAGGGATGCAGAGGATTAAGAAAGTGATGCAGAGACTCAAAAAAGGGATGCACAGGCTTAAGAGAGGGTTGCAGAAGCTCAAGAGAGTGATTCAGAGGCTCAAGAGAGGGATGCAGAGGTTCAAGAGAGTGATTCAGAGGCTTACGAGAGTGATGCAGAGGCTTAAGAGAGGGATGTAGAGGCTCAAGAGAGGGATGCAGAGGCTCAAAAGAGGGATGCAGGGGCTCAAGAGAGGGATGCAGAGGGTCAAGTCAGGGCTGCAGCGGCACAAGAGAGGGATGCAGAGGCTCTTGAGAGTGATGCAGAGGCTCAAGAGAGGGATGCAGAGGCTTAAGCAAGTGATGCAAAGGCTCAAAAGAATGATGCAAAGGCTCATGAGAGGGATGGAGGAGTTCAAGAGAGAGATGCAGAGGCTCATGAAAGGGATGCAGATGCTTAAGAAAGTGATGCAGAGGCTCAAGAGAGTGATGCAGAGGATCAAGAGAGTGATGCAGAGGCTGAAGAGAGAGATGCAGAGGCTAAAGAGAGTGATGCACAGGCTCAAGAGAGTGATGCAGGGGCTCAAGAGAATGATGTGGAGGCTTAAGAGAAGGATGTAGAAGCTCAAGAGAATGATGCAGAGGATCAAGAGAAGGATGCAGAGGCTCGAGAGAGTTATGCAGAGGCCTCAAGAGAGGGATTCAGAGGCTTAAGAGAGTGATGCAGAGGCTGAAGAGAGTGTTGTAGAGGCTCAAGAGAGGGCTGAAGAGGCTGATGAGAGTGATGCAGAGTCTCAAGAGAGTAATGCAGAGGCTTAAGAGGGTGATGCAGAGGCTCAAGAGAGTGATGCAGAGGCTTGAGAGAGGGATGCAGGGGCTCAAGAGAGTGATGCAAAGGCTCAAGAGAGTGACTCAGAGGCTTAAGAGAGTGATGCAGAGGCCTAAGAGAGTGATGCAGAGGCTTAAGAGAAGGATGCAGAGGCTCAAGAGAGGGATGTAGAGGCCCATGAGATGGATGCAGAGGCTCAAGTGAGGGATGCAGAGGCACAAAAGAGGTATGCAGAGGCTCTTGAGACTGATGCAGAGGCTCAAGAGAGGGATGCAGAGGCTTAAGAGAGTGATGCAAAGGCTCTGGAGAGGGATGCAGAGGCTCATGAGAGGAATGCAGGAGTTCAATAGAGGGATGCAGAGGCTCAAGAGAGTGATTCAGAGGCTTACGAGAGTGATGCAGAGGCTCATGAGAAAGATGCAGGAGTTCAAGAGAGAGACGCAGACGCTCAAGAAAAGGATGCAGAGGCTTAAGAAAGTGATACAGAGACTCAAAAAAGGGATGCAGAAGCTTAAGAGAGTGATGCAAAGGCTGAAGAGAGTGTTGCAGAGGCTTAAGAGAGTGATGCAGAGGCTCAAGAGAGTGATGCAAAGGCTCAAGAGAGTGATGCAGAGGCTCAAGAGAGTGTTGCAGAGGCTTATTTTAAGAGAGGAATGCAGAGGCTCAAGAGAGTGATGCAAAGGCTCAAGAGAGTGATGCAGAGGCTTAAGAGAGGGATGCATAGGCTCAAGAGAGTGATGCAGAGGATCAAGAGAGGGAAGCAGAGGCTTGAGAGAGTGATGCAGAGAATGAAGAGAGTGAGGTAGAGGCTCTAGAGAGTGATGCAGAGGCTCAAGGGAGTGATGCATAGGCTCAAGAGAGTGATGCAGAGGATCAAGAGAGTGTTGCAGAGACTCGAGAGAGTGATTCAGAGGCTTACGAGAGTGATGTAGAGAATCAAGAGAGTGATGCAGAGGCTTGAGAGAGTTGTGCAGAGGAATCAAGAGAGGGATTCAGAGGCTTAAGAGAGTGATGCAGAGGCTTAAGAGAGTGAGGCAGAGGCTTAGGAGAGGGATGCAGAGGCTCAGGAGAGTAATGCAGAGGCTTAAGAGGGTGATGCAGAGGCTCAAGAGAGTGAGCAAGAGGCTTAAGAGAGTGATGCAGAGGCTCATGAGAGGGATGCAGGAGTTCAAGAGAGTGACGCAGAGGCTCAAGAAAGGGATGCAGAGGCTTAAGAAAGTGATGCAGAGACTCAAAAAAGGGATGCAGAGGCTTAAGAGAGGGATGCAGAGGCTCAAGAGAGTGATTCAGAGGCTCAAGAGAGGGATGCAGAGGCTTAAGAGAGTGATGCAGAGGCTCATGAGAGGGATGCAGGAGTTCAAGAGAGTGACGCAGAGGCTCAAGAAAGGGATGCAGAGGCTTAAGAAAGTGATGCAGAGACTCAAAAAAGGGATGCAGAGGCTTAAGAGAGGGATGCAGAGGCTCAAGAGAGTGATTCAGAGGCTCAAGAGAGGGATGCAGAGGTTCAAGAGAGTGATTCACAGGCTTACGAGAGTGATGCACAGGCTTAAGAGAGTGTTGCAGAGGCTTAGGAGAGGGATGTAGAGGCTCAAGAGAGGGATGCAGAGGTTCAAAAGAGGGATGCAGGGGCTCAAGAGAGGGATGCAGAGGCTCAAGTCAGGGCTGCAGCGGCACAAGAGAGGGATGCAGAGGCTCTTGAGAGTGATGTAGAGGCTCATGAGAGGAAAGCATGAGTTCAATAGAGGGATGCCGAGGCTCAAGAGAGTGATTCAGAGGCTTACGAGAGTGATGCAGAGGCTCATGAGAGGGATGCAGGAGTTCAAGAGAGTGACGCAGAGGCTCTAGATAGGGATGCAGAGGATTAAGAAAGTGATGCAGAGACTCAAAAAAGGGATGCACAGGCTTAAGAGAGGGTTGCAGAGGATCAAGAGAGTGATTCAGAGGCTCAAGAGAATGATGCAGAGGTTCAAGAGAGTGATTCAGAGGCTTACGAGAGTGATGCAGAGGCTTAAGAGAGGGATGTAGAGGCTCAAGAGAGGGATGCAGAGGCTCAAAAGAGGGATGCAGGGGCTCAAGAGAGGGATGCAGAGGGTCAAGTCAGGGCTGCAGCGGCACAAGAGAGGGATGCAGAGGCTCTTGAGAGTGATGCAGAGGCTCAAGAGAGGGATGCAAAGGCTTAAGCAAGTGATGCAAAGGCTAAAAAGAATGATGCAAAGGCTCATGAGAGGGATGGAGGAGTTCAAGAGAGAGATGCAGAGGCTCATGAAAGGGATGCAGATGCTTAGGAAAGTGATGCAGAGGCTCAAGAGAGTGATGCAGAGGATCAAGAGAGTGATGCAGAGGCTGAAGAGAGAGATGCAGAGGCAAAAGAGAGTGATGCACAGGCTCAAGAGAGTGATGCAGGGGCTCAAGAGAATGATGTGGAGGCTCAAGAGAATGATGCAGAGGCTTAAGAGAGTGATGCAGAGGATCAAGAGAGGGATGCAGAATTTCAAGAGAGTGATGCAGAGGTTCAAGAGAGTGATGCAGAGGCTCGAGAGAGTTATGCAGAGGCCTCAAGAGAGGGATTCAGAGGCTTAAGAGAGTGATGCAGAGGCTGAAGAGAGTGTTGCAGAGGCTCAAGAGAGGGCTGAAGAGGCTGATGAGAGTGATGCAGAGGCTCAAGAGAGTAATGCAGAGGCTTAAGAGGGTGATGCACAGGCTCAAGAGAGTGATGCAGAGGCTTGAGAGAGGAATGCAGGGGCTCAAGAGAGTGATGCAAAGGCTCAAGAGAGTGACTCAGAGGCTTAAGAGAGTGATGCAGAGGCCTAAGAGAGTGATGCAGAGGCTTAAGAGAAGGATGCAGAGGCTCAAGAGAGAGATGTAGAGGCCCAAGAGATGGATGCAGAGGCTCAAGAGAGGGATTCAGAGGCTCAAGTGAGGGATGCAGAGGCACAAAAGAGGTATGCAGAGGCTCTTGAGAGTGATTCAGAGGCTCAAGAGAGGGATGCAGAGTCTTAAGCGAGTGATGCAAAGGCTCAAAAGAATGATTCAAAAGCTCATGAGAGGGATGGAGGAGTTCAAGAGGGAGATGCAGAGGCTCATGAAAGGGATGCAGATGCTTAAGAAAGTGATGCAGAGGCTCAAGAGAGTGATGCAGAGGATCCAGAGAGTGATGCAGAGGCTGAAGAGAGAGATGCAGAGGCTAAAGAGAGTGATGCACAGGCTCAAGAGAGTGATGCAGGGGCTCAAGAGAATGATGTGGAGGCTTAGGAGAAGGATGTAGAGGCTCAAGAGAATGATGCAGAGGCTCAAGAGAGTGATACAGAGGATCAAGAGAGGGATGCAGAATTTAAGAGAGTGATGCAGAGGCTCAAGAGAGTGATGCAGAAGCTCGAGAGAGTTATGCCGAGGCCTCAAGAGAGGGATTCAGAGGCTTAAGAGAGTGATGCAGAGGCTGAAGAGAGTAATGCAGAGGCTTAAGAGGGTGATGCAGAGGCTCAAGAGAGTGATGCAGAGGCTTGAGAGAGGTATGCAGGGGCTCAAGAGAGTGATGCAAAGGCTCAAGAGAGTGATACAGAGGCTTAAGAGAGTGATGCAGAGGCTTAAGAGAGTGATGCAGAGTCTTAAGAGAAGGATGCAGAGGCTCAGGAGAGGGATGTAGAGGCCCAAGAGATGGATGCAGAGGCTCAAGAGAGGGATGCAGAGGCTCAAGTGAGGGATGCAGAGGCTTAAGAGAGTGATGCAAAGGCTCAGGAGAGGGATGAAGGGGCTCATGAGAGGGATGCAGGAGTTCAATAGAGGGATGCAGAGGCTCAAGAGAGTGATTCAGAGGCTTACGAGAGTGATGCAGAGACTCATGAGAGGGATGCAGGAGTTCAAGAGAGTGACGCAGAGGCTCAAGAAAGGGATGCAGAGGCTTAAGAAAGTGATGCAGAGACTCAAAAAAGGGATGCAGAGGCTTAAGAGAGTGATGCAAAGGCTGAAGAGAGTGTTGCAGAGGCTTAAGAGAGTGATGCAGAGGCTCAAGAGAGTGATGCAAAGGCTCAAGAGAGTGATGCAGAGGCTGAAGAGAGTGTTGCAGAGGCTTAAGAGAGGAATGCAGAGGCTCAAGAGAGTGATGCAAAGGCTCAAGAGAGTGATGCAGAGGCTTAAGAGAGGGATGCATAGGCTTAAGAGAGTGATGCAGAGGATCAAGAGAGGGAAGCAGAGCCTTGAGAGAGTGATGTAGAGAATGAAGAGAGTGAGGCAGAGGCTCTAGAGAGTGATGCAGATTTTCAAGGGAGTGATGCAGAGGCTCAAGAGAGTGATGCAGAGGATCAAGAGAGTGATGCAGAGACTCGAGAGAGTGATTCAGAGGATTACGAGAGTGATGCAGAGAATCAAGGGAGTGATGCAGACGCTTGAGAGAGTTATGCATAGGCCTCAAGAGAGGGATTCAGAGGCTTAAGAGAGTGATGCAGAGGCTGAAGAGAGTGTTGAAGAGGCTCAAGAGAGGGATGAAGAGACTGAAGAGTGATGCCGAGGCTCAAGAGAGGGATACAGAGGCTCAAGAGAGTGATGCAGAGGCTTAAGATAGTGAGGCAGAGGCTTAGGAGAGGGATGCAGAGTCTCAAGAGAGTAATGCAGAGGCTTAAGAGGGTGATGCAGAGGCTCAAGAGAATGATGCAGAGGCTTGAGAGAGGGATGCAGGGGCTCAAGAGAGTGATGCAGAGGCTCAAGAGAGTGATTGAGAGGCTTAAGAGAATGATGCAGAGGCTCAAGTGAGGGATGCAGTGGCACAAGAGAGAGATGCAGAGGCTCTTGAGAGTGATGCAGAGGCTCAAGAAAGGGATGCAGAGGCTTAACAGAGTGATGCAAAGGCTCAAGAGAGGGATGCAGAGGCTCATGAGACGGATGCAGGAGTTCAAGAGCGGGATGCAGAGGCTCAAGAGGGTGATTCAGAGGCTTACGAGAGTGATGAAGAGGCTAAAGAAAGTCAGGCAGAGGCTTAAGAGAGGGATGCAGAGGCTCAAGCGAGGGATGCAGAGGCTCAAGAGATGGATGCAGAGGATCAAGTGAGAGATGCAGAAGCACAAGAGAGGGATGCAGAGGCGCTTGAGAGTGACGCAGAGGCTCAAGAGAGGGATGCAGAGGCTTAAGAGAATGATGCAAAGGCTCAGGAGAGGGATGCAGAGGCTCATGAGAGGGATGCAGGAGTTTAAGAGAGGGATGCAGAGGCTCAAGAAAGTGATTCAGAGGCTTACGAGAGTGATGCAGAGGTTTAAGAAAGTGATGCTGAGGCTTAAGAGAGGGATGCAGAGGCTCAAGCGAGGGATGCAGAGGCTCTTGAGAGTGACGCAGAGGCTTAAGAGGGTGATGCAGAGGCTCAAGAGAGTGATGCAGAGGGTCAAGAAAGTGATGCAGAAGCTCAAAAAAGGGATGCAGAGGCTTAAGAGAGTGATGCAGAGGCTGAAGAGAGTGTTACAGAGGCTTAAGAGAGGGATGCAGAGGCTCAAGAGAGTGATGCAAAGGCTCCAGTGAGTGATGCAGAGGCTTAAGAGAGGGATGCAGAGGCTCAAGAGAGGGATGTAAAGGCTCAAGAGCGTGATGCAAAAGCTGAAGAGAGAGATGCAGAGGCTTAAGAGAGTGATGCAGAGGTTCAAGAGAGTGATGCAGGGGCTCAAGAGAATGATGAAGAGGCTTAAGAGAGGGATGCAGAGGATCAAGAGAGTTTAGCAGAGGCTTAAGAGAGGAATACAGACGCTCATGATAGTGATGGAGAGGCTCAAGAAAGTGATGCAGAGGCTCAACAGAGTGATTCAGAAGCATACGAGAGTGATGCAGAGGCTTAAGAGAGTGATGCAGAGGCTTAGGAGAGGGATGCAGAGGATCAGGAGAGGGATGCAGAGGCTCAAGAGAAGGGATGCAGGGGCTCAAGAGAGGAATGCAGAGGCTAGAGGGAGGGAAGCAGAGACACAAGAGAGGGATGCAGAGGCTCTTGAGAGTGACGCAGAAGCTCAAGAGAGGGATGCAGAGGCTTAAGAGAGTGATGCAAAGGCTCAAGTGAGGGATGCAGAGGTTCTTGGGAGTGATGAAGAGGCTCAAGAGAGGGATGCAGAGGCTCAGGAGAGTGATTCAGAGGCATACAAGAGTGATGCAGAGGCTTAAGAAAGTGATGAAGAGGCTCAAAAGAGGGATGCAGAGGCTTAAAGGGTGATGCAGAGGCTCAAGAGAGTGAAGCAGAGGCTCAAGAGAGGGATGCAGGGGCTCCGGAGAGTGATACAGAGGCTCAAGAGAGTGATTCAGAGGCTTACGAGAGTGATGGAGAGCCTTAAGAGAGTGATGCAGAGGCTCAAGAGAGTGATGCAGAGGATCAAAAGAGGGAAGCAGAGGCTTAAGAGAGTGATGCAGAGGCTGAAGAGAGTGATGCAGACGCCCTAGAGAGTGATGCAGAGACTCAAGAGAGTGATGCAGAGGCTGAAGAGAGTGTTGCAGAGGCTCAAGTAAGGGATGCAGAGGCTTAAGAGAGGGATGCAGAGACTCAAGAGAGGGATGCAAAGGCTCAAGAGAGTGATTCAGAGGATCAAGAGAGTGATTCAGAGGCTCAAGAGAGGGATGCAGAGGCTAAAGAGAGTGATTCAGAGGCTCAAGAGTGGGATGCAGAGGCTCAAGAGAGTTATGCAGAGGCTTAAGAGAGTGATGCAGAGGATCTAGAGAGTGATGCAGAGGATCAAGAGAGGGATGCAGAATTTTAAAAAAGTGATGCAGAGGCTCAAGAGAGTGATGCAGAGGCTAGAGAGAGTTATGCAGAGGCCTCAAGAGAGGGATTCAGAGGCTTAAGAGAGTGATGCAGAGGCTGAGGAGAGTGTTGCAGAGGCTCAAGAGTGGGCTGAAGAGGCTGAAGAGAGTGATGCAGAGGCTCAAGAGAGTAATGCAGAGGCTTAAGAGGGTGAGGCAGAGGCTCAAAAGAGTGATGCAGATTCTTGAGAGAGGGATGCAGGGGCTCAAGAGAGTGATGCAGAGGTTCAAGAGAGGGAAGCAGAGGCTTGAGAGAGTGATGCAGAGGCTGAAGAGAGTGAGGCAGAGGCTCTAGAGAGTGATGCAGAGGCTCAAGAGAGTGATGCAGAGGCTCAAGAGATTGATGCAGAGACTCGAGAGAGTGATTCAGAGGCTTACGAGAGTGATGCAGAGAATCAAGAGAGTGGTGCAGAGGCTCGAGAGAGTTATGCAGAGGCATCAAGTGAGGGATGCAGAGTCTTAAGAGAGTGATGCAGAGGCTAAAGAGAGGGATGCAGGGGCTCTAGAGATTGATGCAGAGGCTTAAGTGAGGGATGCAGAGGCACAAGAGAGGGATGCAGAGGCTTTTGAGAGTGACGCAGAGGCTCAAGAGAGGGATGCAGAAGCTTAAGAAAGTGATGCAAAGGCTCAGGAGAGGGATGCAGAGGCTAATGAGAGGGATGCAGGAGTTCAAGAGAGGGATGCAGAGGCTCAAGAGAGTGATTCAGAGGCTTACGAGAGTGAAGCAGAGGCTTAAGAAAGTGATGCAGAGGCTTAAGAGAGGGATGCAGAGGCTCAAGCGAGGGATGCAGAGGCTCAAGAGAGGGATGCAGGGGCTCAAGAGAGGGAAGCAGAGGCTCAAGTGAGGGATGCAGAGGCACAAGAGAGGGATGCAGAGGCTCTTGAGAGTGCCGCAGAGGCTTACGAGGGTGATGCAGAGGCTCAAGAGAGTGATGCAAAGGGTTAAGAAAGGGATGCAGAGGCTTAAGAAAGTGATGCAGAGGCTCAAAAAAGGGATGCAGCGGCTTAAGAGAGTGATGCAGAGGCTGAAGAGAGTGTTACAGAGGCTTAAGAGAGGGATGCAGATGTTCAAGAGAGTGATGCAAAGGCTCAAGAGAGTGATGCAGAGGCTGAAGCGAGTGTTGCAGAGGCTTAAGAGAGTAATGCAGAGGCTCAAGAGAGGGATACAGAGGCTTAAGAGAGTGATGCAAAGGCTGAAGAGTGTTGCAAAGGCTTTAGAGAGGGATGCAGAGGCTGAAGAGAGTGATGCAAAGCCTCCAGAGAGTGATGCAGAGGCTTAAGAGAGCGATGCAGAGGCTCAAGAGAGGGATGTAAAGGCTCAAGAGAGTGATTCAGTTGCTGAAGAGAGAGATGCAGAGGCTTAAGAGAATGATGCAGAGGTTCAAGAGAGTGATGCAGAGGCACAAGAGAATGATATAAAGGCTTAAGAGAGGGATGCAGAGGCTCAAGAGAATGATGCAGGGGCTCAAGAGAATGATGCAGAGGCTTAAGAGAGGGATGACGAGGATCAAGAGAGTGATGCAGAGGCTTAAGAGAAGAATACAGAGGCTGAAGAGAATGATGCAAAGGCTTAAGAGAGGGATGCAGAGGCTAAAGAGAATGATGCAGAGGCTTAAGTGAGGGATGCAGAGGCTCAAGAGAGTGATGGAGAGGCTCAAGAAAGTGATGCAAAGGCTCAACAGAGTGATTCAGAAGCTTACGAGAGTGATGCAGAGGCTTAAGAGAGTGATGCAGAGGCTTAGGAGAGGGATGCAGAGGCTCAAGAGAGGGATGCAGAGGCTCAAGAGAGAGGGATGCAGAGGTTAGAGTGAGGGAAGCAAAGGCACAAGAGTGGGATGCAGAGGTCTTGAGAGTGACGCAGAGGCTCAAGAGAGGGATGCAGAGGCTTAAGAGAGTGATGCAAAGGCTCAAGTGAGGGATGCAGAGGCTTAAGAGAGTGATTCAGAGGCTTACAAAAGTGATGCAGAGGCTTGAGAGAGTGATGCAGAGGCTTAAGGAAGTGATGCAGAGGCTCAAAAGAGGGATGCAGAGACTTGAAGGGTGATGCAGAGGCTCAAGCGAGTGAAGCAGAGGCTCAAGAGAGTGATTCAGAGGTATACGAGAGTGATGCAGAGGCTCAAGAGAGTGATGCAGAGGATCAAGAGAGGGAAGCAGAGGCTTAAAAGAGTGATGCAGAGGCTGAAGAGAGTGATGCAGAGGCTCAAGTGAGTGATGCAGAGGCTTAAGAGAGGGATGCAGAGGTTCAAGAGAGTGATGCAGAGGCTCAAGAGAGTGGTGCAGAGGCTCAAGAGAGTGATTCAGAGGCTTACGAGAGTGATGCAGAGGCTTAAGAGAGGGATGCAGAGGCTCAAGAGAGTGATTCAAAGGCTCAAGAGAGGGATGCAGAGATTCAAGAGAGTGATTCAGAGGCTTACGAGAGTGATGCAGAGGCTTAATAGAATGTTGCAGAGGCTTAAGAGAGAGGGATGTAGAGGCTCAAGAGAGGGATGCAGAGGCTCAAGAGAGGGATGCAGGGGCTCAAGAGAGGGATTCAGAGGCTCAAGTGAGGGATGCAGAGGCACAAGAGAGGGATGCAGAGGCTCTTGAGAGTGATGCAGAGGCTCAAGAGAGGGATGCAGAGGCTTAATCGAGTGATGCAAAGGCTCAAAAGAATGATGCAAAGGCTCATGAGAGGGATGGATGAGTTCAAGAGAGAGATGCAGAAGCTCATGAATGGGATGCAGATGCTTAAGAAAGTGATGTAGAGGCTAAAAAGAGGGATGCAGAGGCTTAACAGGGTGATGCAGAGGCTCAAGAGATTGATGCAGAGGCTCAGTAGAGGGATGCAGGGGCTCAAGAGAGTGATAGAGAGGCTCAAGAGAGTGATTCAGAGGTTTGCGAGAGTGATGCAGAGGCCTAAGAGAGTGAGGCAGAGGCTTACGAGAGTGATGCAGAGGCTTAGGAGAGTGGTGCAGAGGCTCAAGAGAGGAATGCAGAGGCTGAAGAGAGGGGTGCAGAGGCTTAAGAGAGTGATGCAAAGGCTCAAGAGAGGGATGCAGAGGCTCAAGAGAATGATGTAGAGGCTGAACAGAGTGATGCAGAGGCTCAACAGAATGATGCAGAGGCTCAAGAGAGTGATGCTGAGGATCAAGAGAGTGATGCAGAGGCTGAAGAGAGAGATGCAGAGGCTAAAGAGAGTGATGCAGAGGCTCACGAGAGTGATGCAGGGGCTCAAGAGAATGACGTGGAGGCTTACGAGAAGGATGTAGAGGCTCAAGAGAATGGTGCAGAGGCTCAAGAGAGTTATACAGAGGATCGAGAGAGGGATGCAGAATTTTAAGAGAGTGATGCAGAGGCTGAAGAGAGTGTTGCAGAGGCTCAAGAGAGGGCTGAAGAGGCTGATGAGAGTGATGCAGAGGCTCAAGAGAGAAATGCAGAGGCTTAAGAGGGTGATGCAGAGGCTCAAGAGAGTGATGGAGAGGCTTGAGAGAGGGATGCAGGGGTTCAAGAGAGTGATGCAAAGGTTCAAGAGAGTGATTCAGAGGCTTAAGAGAGTGATGCAGAGGCTTAAGAGAGTAATTCAGAGGCTTAAGAGAGGGATGCAGAGGCTCAAGAGAGGGATGTAGTGGCCCAAGAGATGGATGCAGAGGCTCTTGAGACTGATGCAGAGGCTCAAGAGAGGAATGCAGAGGCTTAAGAGAGTGATGCAAAGGCTCAGGAGAGGGATGCAGAGGCTCATGAGAGGGATACAGGAGTTCAAGAGAGGGATGCAGAGGCTTGAGAGAGGGATGCAGGGGCTCAAGAGAGTGATGCAGAGGCTCAAGAGAGTGATTCAGAGGCTTAAGAGAATGATACAGAGGCTTTAAAGAGTGATGCAGAGGCTTAAGAGAGGGATGGAGAGGCTCAAGAGAGGGATGCAGTGGCACAAGAGAGGGATGCAGAGGCTCAAGAGAGTGATTCAGAGGCTTACGAGAGTGATGCAAAGGCTAAAGAAAGTGATGCAGAGGCTTAAGAGAGGGATGCAGAGGCTCAAGCGAGGGATGCAGAGGCTGAAGATATGGATGCAGAGGCTCAAGTGAGGGATGCAGAGGCACAAGAGAGGGATGCAGAGGCACAAGAGAGGGATGCAGAGGCTCTTGAGAGTGACGCAGAGGCTCAAGAGAGGGATGCAGAGGCTTAAGAGAGTGATGCAGAGGCTCAGGAGAGGGATGCAGAGGCTCATGAGAGGGATGCAGGAGTTCAAGAGAGGGATGCAGAGGCCCAAGAGAGTGATGCAGAGGCTTAAGAAAGTGATGCAGAGGCTTAAGAGAGGGATGCAGAGGCTCAAGCGAGGGATGCAGAGGCTCAAGAGAGGGATGCAGGGGCTGAAGAGAGTGTTGCAGAGGCTTAGGAGAGGGATGCAGAATCTCAAGAGAGGGATGCAGAGGCTTAAGAGAGTGATGCAGAGGCTGAAGAGAGTGGTGCAGAGGCTTAAGAGAAGAATGCAGAGGCTCAAGAAAGTGATGCAAAGGCTCCAGAGAGTGATGCAGAGGCCAAAGAGAGTGATGCAGAGGCTCAAGAGAGTGATGCAGGGGCTCAAGAGAATGACGTGGAGACTTAAGAGAAGGATGTAGAGGTTCAAGAGAATGGTGCAGAGGCTCAAGAGAGTGATACAGAGGATCAAGAGAGGGATGCAGAATTTTAAGAGAGTGATGCAGAGGCTCAAGAGAGTGATGCAGAGGCACGAGAGAGTTATGCAGAGGCCTCAAGAGAGGGATTCAGAGGCTTAAGAGAGTGATGCAGAGGCTAAAGAGAGTGTTGCAGAGGCTCAAGAGAGGGCGGAAGAGGCTGATGAGAGTGATGCAGAGGCTTAAGAGGGTGATGCAGAGGCTCAAGAGAGTGATGCAGAGGCTTGAGAGAGGGATGCAGGGGTTCAAGAGAGTGATGCAAAGGCTCAAGAGAGTGATTCAGAGGCTTAAGAGAGTGATGTAGAGGCTAAAGAGAGTAATGCAGAGGCTTAAGAGAGGGATGCAGAGGCTCAAGAGAGGGATGTAGAGGCCAAAGAGATGGATGCAGAGGCTCAAGAGAGGGATGCAGAGGCTCAGGTGAGGAATGCAGAGGCAAAAAAGAGGTATGCAGAGGCTCTTGAGACTAATGCAGAGGCTCAAGAGAGGAATGCAGAGGCTTAAGAGAGTGATGCAAAGGCTCAGGAGAGGGATGCAGAGGCTCATGAGAGGGATACAGGAGTTCAATAGAGGGATGCAGAGGCTCAAGAGAGTGATTCAGAGGCTTACGAGAGTCATGCAGAGGCTCATGAGAGGGATGCAGGAGTTCAAGAGAGTGACGCAGAGGTTCATGAAAGGGATGTAGAGGCTTACGAAAGTGATGCAGAGACTCAAAAAAGGGATGCAGAGGCTTAAGAGAGTGATGCAAAGGCTGAAGAGAGTGTTGCAGAGGCTTTAGAGAGTGATACAGAGGCTCAAGAGAGTGATGCAAAGGCTGAAGAGAGTGATGCAGAGGCTGAAGAGAGTGTTGCAGAGGCTTAAGAGAGGGATGCAGAGGCTCAAGAGAGTGATGCAAAGGCTCAAGAGAGTGATGCAGAGGCTGATGAGAGTGTTGCAGAGGCTCATGGCAGTGATGCAGAGGATCAAGAGAGGGAAGCAGAGGCTTGAGAGAGTGATGCAGAGGCTGAAGAGAGTGAGGCAGAGGCTCTAGAGAGTGATGCAGAGGCTCAAGAGAGTGATGCAGAGGCTCAAGAGAGTGATGCAGAGGATCAAGAGAGTGATGCAGAGACTCGAGAGCGTTATGCAGAGGCCTCAAAAGAGGGATTCATAGGCTTAAGAGAGTGATGCAGAGACTGAAGAGAGTGTTGAAGAGGCTCAAGAGAGGGATGAAGAGACTGAAGAGAGTGATGCCGAGGCTCAAGAGAGGGATACAGAGTCTCATGAGAGTGATGCAGAGGCTTAAGAGAGTGAGGCAGAGGCATAGGAGAGGGATGCAGAGGCTCAAGAGAGTAATGCAGAGGCTTAAGAGGGTGATGCAGAGGCTCAAGAGAATGATGCAGAGGCTTGAGAAAGGGATGCAGGGGCTCAAGAGAGTGATGCAGAGGCTCAAGAGAGTGATTCAGAGGCTTAAGAGAATGATACAGAGGCTTAAAAGAGTGATGCAGAGGCTTAAGAGAGGGATGCAGAGGCTCAAGAGAGGGATGCAGAGTCCCAAGGGAGGGATGCAGAGGCTCAAGAGAGGGATGCAGAGGCTCAAGTGAGGGATGCAGTGGCACAAGAGAGGGATGCAGAGGCTCAAGAGAGTGATTCAGAGGCTTACGAGAGTGATGCAGAGGCTAAAGAAAGTGATGCAGAGGCTTAAGAGAGGGATGCAGAGGCTCAAGCGAGGGATGCAGAGGCTCAAGATATGGATGCAGAGGCTCAAGTGAGGGATGCAGAGGCACAAGAGAGGGATGCAGAGGCACAAGAGAGGGATGCAGAGGCTCTTGAGAGTGACGCAGAGGCTCAAGAGAGGGATGCAGAGGCTTAATAGAGTGATGCAGAGGCTCAGGAGAGGGATGCAGAGGCTCATGAGAGGGATGCAGGAGTTCAAGAGAGGGATGCAGAGGCCCAAGAGAGTGATGCATAGGCTTAAGAAAGTGATGCAGAGGCTTAAGAGAGGGATGCAGAGGCTCAAGCGAGGGATGCAGAGGCTCAAGAGAGGGATGCAGGGGCTGAAGAGAGTGTTGCAGAGGCTTAGGAGAGGGATGCAGAATCTCAAGAGAGGGATGCAGAGGCTTAAGAGAGTGATGCAGAGGCTGAAGAGAGTGGTGCAGAGGCTTAAGAGAAGGATGCAGAGGCTCAAGAAAGTGATGCAAAGGCTCCAGAGAGTGATGCAGAGGCCAAAGAGAGTGATGCAGAGGCTCAAGAGAGTGATGCAGGGGCTCAAGAGAATGACGTGGAGACTTAAGAGAAGGATGTAGAGGCTCAAGAGAATGGTGCAGAGGCTCAAGAGAGTGATACAGAGGATCAAGAGAGGGATGCAGAATTTTAAGAGAGTGATGCAGAGGCTCAAGAGAGTGATGCAGAGGCACGAGAGAGTTATGCAGAGGCCTCAAGAGAGGGATTCAGAGGCTTAAGAGAGTGATGCAGAGGCTGAAGAGAGTGTTGCAGAGGCTCAAGAGAGGGCTGAAGAGGCTGATGAGAGTGATGCAGAGGCTTAAGAGGGTGATGCAGAGGCTCAAGAGAGTGATGCAGAGGCTTGAGAGAGGGATGCAGGGGTTCAAGAGAGTGATGCAAAGGCTCAAGAGAGTGATTCAGAGGCTTAAGAGAGTGATGTAGAGGCTTAAGAGAGTAATGCAGAGGCTTAAGAGAGGGATGCAGAGGCTCAAGAGAGGGATGTAGAGGCCAAAGAGATGGATGCAGAGGCTCAAGAGAGGGATGCAGAGGCTCAGGTGAGGAATGCAGAGGCAAAAAAGAGGTATGCAGAGGCTCTTGAGACTGATGCAGAGGCTCAAGAGAGGAATGCAGAGGCTTAAGAGAGTGATGCAAAGGCTCAGGAGAGGGATGCAGAGGCTCATGAGAGGGATACAGGAGTTCAATAGAGGGATGCAGAGGCTCAAGAGAGTGATTCAGAGGCTTACGAGAGTGATGCAGAGGCTCATGAGAGGGATGCAGGAGTTCAAGAGAGTGACGCAGAGGTTCATGAAAGGGATGTAGAGGCTTACGAAAGTGATGCAGAGACTCAAAAAAGGGATGCAGAGGCTTAAGAGAGTGATGCAAAGGCTGAAGAGAGTGTTGCAGAGGCTTAAGAGAGTGATACAGAGGCTCAAGAGAGTGATGCAAAGGCTGAAGAGAGTGATGCAGAGGGTGAAGAGAGTGTTGCAGAGGCTTAAGAGAGGGATGCAGAGGCTCAAGAGAGTGATGCAAAGGCTCAAGAGAGTGATGCAGAGGCTGAAGAGAGTGTTGCAGAGGCTCATGACAGTGATGCAGAGGATCAAGAGAGGGAAGCAGAGGCTTGAGAGAGTGATGCAGAGGCTGAAGAGAGTGAGGCAGAGGCTCTAGAGAGTGATGCAGAGGCTCAAGAGAGTGATGCAGAGGCTCAAGAGAGTGATGCAGAGGATCAAGAGAGTGATGCAGAGACTCGAGAGAGTGATTCAGCGGCTTACGAGTGATGCAGAGAATCAAGAGAGTGAGGCAGAGGCTCGAGAGCGTTATGCAGAGGCCTCAAAAGAGGGATTCAGAGGCTTAAGAGAGTGATGCAGAGACTGAAGAGAGTGATGCCGAGGCTCAAGAGAGGGATACAGAGTCTCATGAGAGTGATGCAGAGGCTTAAGAGAGTGAGGCAGAGGCATAGGAGAGGGATGCAGAGGCTCAAGAGAGTAATGCAGAGGCTTAAGAGGGTGATGCAGAGGCTCAAGAGAATGATGCAGAGGCTTGAGAGAGGGATGCAGGGGCTCAAGAGAGTGATGCAGAGGCTCAAGAGAGTGATTCAGAGGCTTAAGAGAATGATACAGAGGCTCAAGAGAGGGATGCAGAGTCCCAAGGGAGGGATGCAGAGGCTCAAGAGAGGGATGCAGAGGCTCAAGTGAGGGATGCAGTGGCACAAGAGAGGGATGCAGAGGCTCAAGAGAGTGATTCAGAGGCTTACGAGAGTGATGCAGAGGCTAAAGAAAGTGATGCAGAGGCTTAAGAGAGGGATGCAGAGGCTCAAGCGAGGGATGCAGAGGCTCAAGATATGGATGCAGAGGCTCAAGTGAGGGATGCAGAGGCACAAGAGAGGGATGCAGAGGCACAAGAGAGGGATGCAGAGGCTCTTGAGAGTGACGCAGAGGCTCAAGAGAGGGATGCAGAGGCTTAAGAGAGTGATGCAAAGGCTCAGGAGAGGGATGCAGAGGCTCATGAGAGGGATGCAGGAGTTCAAGAGAGGGATGCAGAGGCTCAAGAGAGTGATTCAGAGGCTTACGAGAGTGATGCAGAGGCTTAAGAAAGTGATGCAGAGGCTTAAGAGAGGGATGCAGAGGCTCAAGCGAGGGATGCAGAGGCTCAAGAGAGGGATGCAGGGGCTCAAGTGAGGGATGCTGAGGCACAAGAGAGGGATGCAGAGGCTCTTGAGAGTGACGCAGAGGCTTAAGGCTCTTAAGGCTCTTAAGATGCAGGGCTTAAGAGGGTGATGCAGAGGCTCAAGAGAGTGATGCAGAGGGTCAAGAAAGGGATGCAGAGGCTTAAGAAAGTGATGCAGAAGCTCAAAACAGGGATGCAGAGGCTTAGGAGAGTGATGCAGAGGCTGAAGAGAGTGTTCCAGAGGCTTAAGAGAGGGATGCAGATGCTCAAGAGAGTGATGCAAACGCTGAAGAGAGTGATGCAGAGGCTGAAGGGAGTGTTGCAGAGGCTTAAGAGAGGGATGCAGAATCTCAAGAGAGGGATGCAGAGGCTTAAGAGAGTGATGCAGAGGCTGAAGAAAGTGTTGCAGAGGCTTAAGAGAAGGATGCAGAGGCTCAAGAAAGTGATGCAAAGGCTCCAGAGATTGATGCAGAGGCTTAAGAGTGGGATGCAGAGGCTCAAGAGAGGGATGTAAAGGCTCAAGAGAATGATGCAGAGGCTCAAGAGAGTGATGCAGAAGCTGAAGAGAGAGATGCAGAGGCTTAAGAGAGTGATGCAGAGGTTCAAGAGAGTGATGCAGAGGCACAAGAGAATGATGTAGAGGCTTAAGAGAGGGATGCAGAGGCTCAAGAGAATGATGCAGGGGCTCAAGAGAATGATGCAGAGGCTTAAGAGAGGGATGCAGAGGATCAAGAGAGTGATCCAGAGGCTTAAAAGAGGAATACAGAGGCTGAAGAGAATGATGCAATGGCTTAATTAAGAGAGGGATGCAGACGCTCATGAGAGTGATGGAGAGGCTCAAGAAAGTGATGCAGAGGCTCAACAGAGTGATTCAGAAGCTTACGAGAGTGATGCAGAGGCTTAAGAGAGTGATGCAGAGGTTTAGGAGAGGGATGCAGAGGCTCAAGAGAGGGATGCAGAGGCTCAAGAGAGGGATGCAGGGGCTCAAGAGAGGGATGCAAAGGCTAGAGTGAGGGAAGCAGAGGCACAAGAGAGGGATGCAGAGGCTCTTGAGAGTGACGCAGAGGCTCAAGAGAGGGATGCAGAGGCTTAATAGAGTGATGCAAAGACTCAAGTGAGGGATGCAGAGGCTCTTGGGAGTGATGAAGAGTCTCAAGAGAGGGATGCAGAGGCTTAATAGAGTGATGCAAAGACTCAAGTGAGGGATGCAGAGGCTCTTGGGAGTGATGAAGAGGCTCAAGAGAGGGATGCAGAGGCTTAAGAGAGTGATTCAGAGGTTTACAAGAGTGATGCAGAGGCTTAAGAAAGTAATGCAGAGGCACAAAAGAGGGATGCAGAGGCTTAAAGGGTGATGCAGAGGCTCAAGAGAGTGAAGCAGAGGCTCAAGAGAGGGATGCAGGGGCTCAAGAGATTGATACAGAGGCTCAAGAGAGTGATTCAGAGGCTTACGAGAGTGATGCAGAGGCTTAAGAGAGTGATGCAGAGGCTGGAGAGAGTGATGCAGACGCTCAAGAGAGTGATGCAGAGACTCAAGAGAGTAATGCAGAAGCTGAAGAGAGTGTTGCAGAGGCTCAAGTAAGGGATGCAGAGGCTTAAGAGAGGGATGCAGAGGCTCAAGAGAGTGATGCAGAGGCTTGAGAGAGGGATGCAGGGGTTCAAGAGAGTGATGCAAAGGCTCAAGAGATTGATTCAGAGGCTTAAGAGAGTGATGTAGAGGCATAAGAGAGTAATGCAGAGGCTTAAGAGAGGGATGCAGAGGCTCAAGAGAGGGATGTAGAGGCCAAAGAGATGGATGCAGAGGCTCAAGAGAGGGATGCAGAGGCTCAGGTGAGGAATGCAGAGGCAAAAAAGAGGTATGCAGAGGCTCTTGAGACTGATGCAGAGGCTCAAGAGAGGAATGCAGAGGCTTAAGAGAGTGATGCAAAGGCTCAGGAGAGGGATGCAGAGGCTCATGAGAGGGATACAGGAGTTCAATAGAGGGATGCAGAGGCTCAAGAGAGTGATTCAGAGGCTTACGAGAGTGATGCAGAGGCTCATGAGAGGGATGCAGGAGTTCAAGAGAGTGACGCAGAAGTTCATGAGAGGGATGTAGAGGCTTACGAAAGTGATGCAGAGACTCAAAAAAGGGATGCAGAGGCTTAAGAGAGTGATGCAAAGGCTGAAGAGAGTGTTGCAGAGGCTTAAGAGAGTGATACAGAGGCTCAAGAGAGTGATGCAAAGGCTGAAGAGAGTGATGCAGAGGCTGAAGAGAGTGTTGCAGAGGCTTAAGAGAGGGATGCAGAGGCTCAAGAGAGTGATGCAAAGGCTCAAGAGAGTGATGCAGAGGCTGAAGAGAGTGTTGCAGAGGCTCATGACAGTGATGCAGAGGATCAAGAGAGGGAAGCAGAGGCTTGAGAGAGTGATGCAGAGGCTGAAGAGAGTGAGGCAGAGGCTCTAGAGAGTGATGCAGAGGCTCAAGAGAGTGATGCAGAGGCTCAAGAGAGTGATGCAGAGGATCAAGAGAGTGATGCAGAGACTCGAGAGAGTGATTCAGCGGCTTACGAGTGATGCAGAGAATCAAGAGAGTGAGGCAGAGGCTCGAGAGCGTTATGCAGAGGCCTCAAAAGAGGGATTCAGAGGCTTAAGAGAGTGATGCAGAGACTGAAGAGAGTGATGCCGAGGCTCAAGAGAGGGATACAGAGTCTCATGAGAGTGATGCAGAGGCTTAAGAGAGTGAGGCAGAGGCATAGGAGAGGGATGCAGAGGCTCAAGAGAGTAATGCAGAGGCTTAAGAGGGTGATGCAGAGGCTCAAGAGAATGATGCAGAGGCTTGAGAGAGGGATGCAGGGGCTCAAGAGAGTGATGCAGAGGCTCAAGAGAGTGATTCAGAGGCTTAAGAGAATGATACAGAGGCTCAAGAGAGGGATGCAGAGTCCCAAGGGAGGGATGCAGAGGCTCAATAGAGGGATGCAGAGGCTCAAGTGAGGGATGCAGTGGCACAAGAGAGGGATGCAGAGGCTCAAGAGAGTGATTCAGAGGCTTACGAGAGTGATGCAGAGGCTAAAGAAAGTGATGCAGAGGCTTAAGAGAGGGATGCAGAGGCTCAAGCGAGGGATGCAGAGGCTCAAGATATGGATGCAGAGGCTCAAGTGAGGGATGCAGAGGCACAAGAGAGGGATGCAGAGGCACAAGAGAGGGATGCAGAGGCTCTTGAGAGTGACGCAGAGGCTCAAGAGAGGGATGCAGAGGCTTAAGAGAGTGATGCAAAGGCTCAGGAGAGGGATGCAGAGGCTCATGAGAGGGATGCAGGAGTTCAAGAGAGGGATGCAGAGGCTCAAGAGAGTGATTCAGAGGCTTACGAGAGTGATGCAGAGGCTTAAGAAAGTGATGCAGAGGCTTAAGAGAGGGATGCAGAGGCTCAAGCGAGGGATGCAGAGGCTCAAGAGAGGGATGCAGGGGCTCAAGTGAGGGATGCTGAGGCACAAGAGAGGGATGCAGAGGCTCTTGAGAGTGACGCAGAGGCTTAAGGCTCTTAAGGCTCTTAAGATGCAGGGCTTAAGAGGGTGATGCAGAGGCTCAAGAGAGTGATGCAGAGGGTCAAGAAAGGGATGCAGAGGCTTAAGAAAGTGATGCAGAAGCTCAAAACAGGGATGCAGAGGCTTAGGAGAGTGATGCAGAGGCTGAAGAGAGTGTTCCAGAGGCTTAAGAGAGGGATGCAGATGCTCAAGAGAGTGATGCAAACGCTGAAGAGAGTGATGCAGAGGCTGAAGGGAGTGTTGCAGAGGCTTAAGAGAGGGATGCAGAATCTCAAGAGAGGGATGCAGAGGCTTAAGAGAGTGATGCAGAGGCTGAAGAAAGTGTTGCAGAGGCTTAAGAGAAGGATGCAGAGGCTCAAGAAAGTGATGCAAAGGCTCCAGAGATTGATGCAGAGGCTTAAGAGTGGGATGCAGAGGCTCAAGAGAGGGATGTAAAGGCTCAAGAGAGTGATGTAGAGGCTCAAGAGAGTGATGCAGAAGCTGAAGAGAGAGATGCAGAGGCTTAAGAGAGTGATGCAGAGGTTCAAGAGAGTGATGCAGAGGCACAAAAGAATGATGTAGAGGCTTAAGAGAGGGATGCAGAGGCTCAAGAGAATGATGCAGGGGCTCAAGAGAATGATGCAGAGGCTTAAGAGAGGGATGCAGAGGATCAAGAGAGTGATCCAGAGGCTTAAAAGAGGAATACAGAGGCTGAAGAGAATGATGCAATGGCTTAATTAAGAGAGGGATGCAGACGCTCATGAGAGTGATGGAGAGGCTCAAGAAAGTGATGCAGAGGCTCAACAGAGTGATTCAGAAGCTTACGAGAGTGATGCAGAGGCTTAAGAGAGTGATGCAGAGGTTTAGGAGAGGGATGCAGAGGCTCAAGAGAGGGATGCAGAGGCTCAAGAGAGGGATGCAGGGGCTCAAGAGAGGGATGCGAAGGCTAGAGTGAGGGAAGCAGAGGCACAAGAGAGGGATGCAGAGGCTCTTGAGAGTGACGCAGAGGCTCAAGAGAGGGATGCAGAGGCTTAATAGAGTGATGCAAAGACTCAAGTGAGGGATGCAGAGGCTCTTGGGAGTGATGAAGAGTCTCAAGAGAGGGATGCAGAGGCTTAATAGAGTGATGCAAAGACTCAAGTGAGGGATGCAGAGGCTCTTGGGAGTGATGAAGAGGCTCAAGAGAGGGATGCAGAGGCTTAAGAGAGTGATTCAGAGGTTTACAAGAGTGATGCAGAGGCTTAAGAAAGTAATGCAGAGGCACAAAAGAGGGATGCAGAGGCTTAAAGGGTGATGCAGAGGCTCAAGAGAGTGAAGCAGAGGCTCAAGAGAGGGATGCAGGGGCTCAAGAGATTGATACAGAGGCTCAAGAGAGTGATTCAGAGGCTTACGAGAGTGATGCAGAGGCTTAAGAGAGTGATGCAGAGGCTGGAGAGAGTGATGCAGACGCTCAAGAGAGTGATGCAGAGACTCAAGAGAGTAATGCAGAAGCTGAAGAGAGTGTTGCAGAGGCTCAAGTAAGGGATGCAGAGGCTTAAGAGAGGGATGCAGAGGCTCAAGAGAGGGATGCAGAGGCTCAAGAGAGTGATTCCAAGGATGAAGAGAGTGATTCAGAGTCTCAAGAGTGTGATGCAGAGGCTCAAGAGAGTTATGCAGAGGCTTAAGAGAGTGATGCAGAGGATCAAGAGAGTGATGCAGAGGATCAAGAGAGGGATGCAGAATTATAAGAGAGTGATGCAGAGGCTCAAGAGAGGGATTCAGAGGCAAAAGAGAGTGATGCAGAGGCTGAAGAGAGTTTTGCAGAGGCTCAAGAGTGCTCTGAAGAGGCTCAAGAGAGTGATGCAGAGTCTCAAGAGAGTACTGCAGAGGCTTGAGAGAGGGATGCAGGGGCTCAAGAGAGTGATGCAGAGGTTCAAGAGAAGGAAGCAGAGGCTTGAGAGAGTGATGCAGAGGCTGAAGAGAGTGATGCAGAGGATCAAGAGAGTGATGCAGAGGCTCAAGAGAGTGATGCATAGGCTCAAGAGAGTGATGCAGAGGATCAAGAGAGTGATGCAGAGACTCGAGAGAGTGATTCAGAGGCTTATGAGAGTGATGCAGAGAATCAAGAGAGTGATGCAGAGGCTCGAGAGAGTTATGCAGAGGCCTCAAGAGAGGGACGCAGAGGCTTAAGAGAGTGATGCAGAGGCTGAAGAGAGTGTTGAAGAGTCTCAAGAGAGGGATGAAGAGACTGAAGAGAGTGATGCAGAGGCTCAAGAGAGGGATGCAGAGGCCCAAGAGAGGGATGCAGAGGCTCAAGAGAGGGATGCAGAGGCTCAAGTGAGGGATTCAGAGGCTTAACAGAGTGATGCAATGGCTCAAAAGAGGGATGCAGAGGCTAATGAGAGGGATGCAGGAGTTCAAGAGAGGGATGCAGAGGCTCATGAGAGGGATGCATGAGTTCAAGAGAGGGATGCAGAGGCTCAAGAGAATGATTCAGAGGCTTACGAGAGGGATGCAGAGGCTTAAGAAAGTGATGCAGAGGTTTAAGAGAGGGATGCAGAGCCTCAAGAGAGGGATGCAGAAGTTCAAGAGAGGGATGCAGTGGCTCTAGAGATGGATGCAGAGGCTCAAGTGAGGGATGCAGAGGCACAAGAGAGGGATGCAGAGGCTCTTGAGAGTGACGCAGAGGCTCAAGAGAGGGATGCAGAGGCTTAAGAGAGTGATGCAAAGGCTCAGGAGAGGGATGCAGAGGCTCATGAGAGGGATGCAGGAGTTCAAGAGAGGGATGCAGAGGCTCAAGAGAGTGATTCAGAGGCTTACGAGAGTGATGCAGAGGCTTAAGAAAGTGATGCAGAGGCTTAGGAGAGGGATGCAGAGGGTCAAGCGAGGGATGCAGAGCCTCAAGAGAGGGATGCAGGGGCTCAAGAGAGGGAAGCAGAGGCTCAAGTGAGGGATGCAGAGGCACAAGAGAGGGATGCAGAGGCTTTTGAGAGTGACGCAGAGGCTTAAGAGGGTAATGCAGAGGCTCAAGAGAGGGATGCAGAGGCTCAAGAGAGGGATGTAAAGGCTCAAGAGAGTGATGCAGAGGCTCAAGAGAGTGATGCAGAAGCTGAAGAGAGAGATGCAGAGACTTAAGAGAGTGATGCAGAGGTTCAAGAGAGTGATGCAGAGGCACAAGAGAATGATGCAGAGGCTTAAGAGAGGGATGCAGAGGATCAAGAGAGTGATGCAGAGGCTTAAGAGAGGAATACAGAGGCTGAAGAGAATGATGCAAAGGCTTAATTAAGAGAGGGATGCAGAGGCTAAAGAGAATGATGCAGAGGCATAAGAGAGGGATGCAGACGCTCACGAGAGTGATGGAGAGGCTCAAGAAAGTGATGCAGAGGCTCAACAGAGTGATTCAGAAGCTTACGAGAGTGATGCAGAGGCTTAAGAGAGTGATGCAGAGGTTTAGGAGAGTGATGCAGAGGCTCAAGAGAGGGATGCAGAGGCTCAAGAGAGGGATGCAGGGGCTCAAGAGAGGGATGCAGAGGCTAGAGTGAGGGAAGCAGAGGCACAAGAGAGGGATGCAGAGGCTCTTGAGAGTGACGCAGAGGCTCAAGAGAGGGATGCAGAGGCTTAATAGAGTGATGCAAAGACTCAAGTGAGGGATGCAGAGGCTCTTGGGAGTGATGAAGAGGCTCAAGAGAGGGATTCAGAGGCTTAAGAGAGTGATTCAGAGGTTTACAAGAGTGATGCAGAGGCTTAGGAAAGTAATGCAGAGGCAAAAAAGAGGGATGCAGAGGCTTAAAGGGTGACGCAGAGGCTCAAGAGAGTGAAGCAGAGGCTCAAGAGAGGGATGCAGGGGCTCAAGAGAGTGATACAGAGGCTGAAGAGAGTGATTCAGAGGCTTACGAGAGTGATGCAGAGGCTTAAGAGAGTGATGCAGAGGCTGAAGAGAGTGATGCAGACGGTCAAGAGAGTGATGCAGAGACTCTAGAGAGTAATGCAGAAGCTGAAGAGAGTGTTGCAGAGGCTCAAGTAAGGGATGCAGAGGCTTAAGAGAGGGATGCAGAGGCTCAAGAGAGGGATGCAGAGGCTCAAGAGAGTGATTCCAAGGATGAAGAGAGTGATTCAGAGGCTCAAGAGTGGGATGCAGAGGCTCAAGAGAGTTATGCAGAGGCTTAAGAGAGTGATGCAGAGGATCAAGAGAGTGATGCAGAGGATCAAGAGAGGGATGCAGAATTATAAGAGAGTGATGCAGAGGCTCAAGAGAGTGATGCAGAGGCTCGAGAGAGTTATGCAGAGGCCTCAAGAGAGGGATTCAGAGGCAAAAGAGAGTGATGCAGAGGCTGAAGAGAGTGTTGCAGAGGCTCAAGAGTGGGCTGAAGAGGCTCAAGAGAGTGATGCAGAGGCTCAAGAGAGTACTGCAGAGGCTTGAGAGAGGAATGCAGGGGCTCAAGAGAGTGATGCAGAGGTTCAAGAGAAGGAAGCAGAGGCTTGAGAGAGTGATGCAGAGGCTGAAGAGAGTGATGCAGAGGATCAAGAGAGTGATGCAGAGGCTCAAGAGAGTGATGCATAGGCTCAAGAGAGTGATGCAGAGGATCAAGAGAGTGATGCAGAGACTCGAGAGAGTGATTCAGAGGCTTATGAGAGTGATGCAGAGAATCAAGAGAGTGATGCAGAGGCTCGAGAGAGTTATGCAGAGGCCTCAAGAGAGGGATGCAGAGGCTTAAGAGAGTGATGCAGAGGCTGAAGAGAGTGTTGAAGAGTCTCAAGAGAGGGATGAAGAGACTGAAGAGAGTGATGCAGAGGCTCAAGAGAGGGATGCAGAGGCCCAAGAGAGGGATGCAGAGGCTCAAGTGAGGGATTCAGAGGCTTAACAGAGTGATGCAAAGGCTCAAAAGAAGGATGCAGAGGCTAATGAGAGGGATGCAGGAGTTCAAGAGATGGATGCAGAGGCTCAAGAGAGTGATTCAGAGGCTTAAGAGTGTGAGGCAGAGGCTTAGGAGAGGGATGCAGAGGCTCAAGAGAGTAATGCAGAGGCTTAAGAGGGTGATGCAGAGGCTCAAGAGAGTGATTCAGAGGCGTGAGAGAGGGATGCAGGGGCTCAAGGGAGTGACGCAGATGCTCAAGAGAGTGATTCAGAGGCTTAAGAGAATGATGCAGAGGCTTAAGAGAGTGATGCAGAGGCTTAAGAGAGGGATGCAGAGGCTCAAGAGAGGGATGCAGAGGCCCAAGAGAGGGATGCAGAGGCTCAAGAGAGGGATGCAGAGGCTCAAGTGAGGGATGCAGTGGCACAAGAGAGGGATTCAGAGGCTCTTGAGAGTGATGCAGAGGCTCAAGAGAGGGATTCAGAGGCTTAACAGAGTGATGCAAAGGCTCAAAAGAGGGATGCAGAGGCTCATGAGAGGGATGCATGAGTTCAAGAGAGGGATGCAGAGGCTCAAGAGAATGATTCAGAGGCTTACGAGAGTGATGCAGAGGCTTAAGAAAGTGATGCAGAGGTTTAAGAGAGGGATGCAGAGCCTCAAGAGAGGGATGCAGAGGTTCAAGAGAGGGATGCAGAGGTTCTAGAGATGGATGCAGAGGCTCAAGTGAGGGATGCAGAGGCACAAGAGAGGGATGCAGAGGCTCTTGAGAGTGACGCAGAGGCTCAAGAGAGGGATGCAGAGGCTTAAGAGAGTGATGCAAAGGCTCAGGAGAGGGATGCAGAGGCTCATGAGAGGGATGCAGGAGTTCAAGAGAGGGATGCAGAGGCTCAAGAGAGTGATTCAGAGGCTTACGAGAGTGATGCAGAGGCTTAAGAAAGTGATGCAGAGGCTTAGGAGAGGGATGCAGAGGGTCAAGCGAGGGATGCAGAGGCTCAAGAGAGGGATGCAGGGGCTCAAGAGAGGGAAGCAGAGGCTCAAGTGAGGGATGCAGAGGCACAAGAGAGGGATGCAGAGGCTCTTGAGAGTGACGCAGAGGCTTAAGAGGGTGATGCAGAGGCTCAAGAGAGTGATGCAGAGGGTCAAGAAAGGGATGCAGAACCTTAAGAAAGTGATGCAGAGGCTCAAAAAAGGGATGCAGAGGCTTAAGAGAGTGATGCAGAGGCTGAAGAGAGTGTTACAGAGGCTTAAGAGAGGGATGCGGATGCTCAAGAGAGTGATGCAAAGGCTCAAGAGAGTGATGCAGAGGCTGAAGAGAGTGTTGCAGAGGCTTAAGAGAGGGATGCAGAGGCTCAAGAGAGGGATGCAGAGGCTTAAGAGAGTGATGCAGAGGCTGAAGAGAGTGTTGCAGAGGCTTAAGAGAGGGATGCAGAGGCTCAAGAGAGTGATGCAAAGGCTCCAGAGAGTGATGCAGAGGCTTAAGAGAGCGATGCAGAGGCTCAAGAGAGGGATGTAAAGGCTCAAGAGAGTGATGCAGAGGCTCAAGAGAGTCATACAGTTGCTGAAGAGAGAGAGATGCAGAAGCTTAAGAGAATGATGCAGAGGTTCAAGAGAGTGATGCAGAGGCACAAGAGAATGATGTAAAGGCTTAAGAGAGGGATGCAGAGGCTCAAGAGAATGATGCAGGGGCTCAAGAGAATGATGCAGAGGCTTAAGAGAGGGATGCAGAGGATCAAGAGAGTGATGCAGAAGCTTAAGAGAGGAATACAGAGGCTGAAGAGAATGATACAAAGGCTTAAGAGAGGGATGCAGAGGCTAAAGAGAATGATGAAGAGGCTTAAGAGAGGGATGCAGAGGCTCAAGAGAATGATGGAGAGGCTCAAGAAAGTGATGCAGAGGCTCAAGAGAGTGATGCAGAGGCTCAAGAGAGTGATGCAGAGGCTTAAGAGTGTGAGGCAGATGCTTAGGAGAGGGATGCAGAGGCTCTAGAGAGTAATGCAGAGGCTTAAGAGGGTGATGCAGAGGCTCAAGAGAGTGATTCAGAGGCGTGAGAGAGGGATGCAGGGGCTCAAGAGAGTGATGCAGATGCTCAAGAGAGTGATGAAGATGCTCAAGAGAGTGATTCAGAGGCTTAAGAGAATGATGCAGAGGCTTAAGAGAGTGATGCAGAGGCTTAAGAGAGGGATGCAGAGGCTCAAGAGAGGGATGCAGTGGCCCAAGAGAGGGATGCAGAGGCTCAAGAGAGGGATGCAGAGGCTGAAGTGAGGGATGCAGTGGCACAAGAGAGGGATTCAGAGGCTCTTGAGAGTGATGCAGAGGCTCAAGAGAGGGATTCAGAGGCTTAACAGAGTGATGCAAAGGCTCAAAAGAGGGATGCAGAGGCTCATGAGAGGGATGCAGGAGTTCAAGAGAGGGATGCAGAGGCTCAAGAGAGTGATTCAGAGGCTTACGAGAGTGATGCAGAGGCTAAAGAAAGTGATGCAGAGGCTTAAGAGAGGGATGCAGAGCCTCAAGCGAGAGATGCAGAGGTTCAAGAGAGGGATGCAGGCGCTCTAGAGATGGATGCAGAGGCTCAAGTGAGGGATGCAGAGGCACAAGAGAGTGATGCAGAGGCTCTTGAGAGTGACGCAGAGGCTCTAGAGAGGGATGCAGAGGCTTAAGAGAGTGATGCAAAGGCTCAGGAGAGGGATGCAGAGGCTCATGAGAGGGATGCAGGAGTTCAAGAGAGGGATGCAGAGGCTCAAGAGAGTGATTCAGAGGCTTACGTGAGAGATGCAGAATCTTAGGAAAGTGATGCAGAGGCTTGAGAGAGGGATGCAGAGGGTCAAGCGAGGGATGCAGAGGCTCAAGAGAGGTATGCAGGGGCTCAAGAGATGGAAGCAGAGGCTCTTGAGTGTGACGCAGAGGCTTAAGAGGGTGATGCAGAGGCTCAAGAGAGTGATGGAGAGGCTTAAGAGGGTGATGCAGAGGCTCAAGAGAGTGATGCAGAGGGTCAAGAAAGGGATGCAGAACCTTAAGAAAGTGAAGCAGAGGATCAAAAAAGGGAAACAGAGGCCAAGAGAGTGATGCAGAGGCTTAAGAGTGAGAGGCAGAGGCTTAGGAGAGGGATGCAGAGGCTCAAGAGAGTAATGCAGAGGCTTAGGAGGGTGATGCAGAGGTTCAAGAGAGTGATTCAGAGGCGTTAGAGAGGGATGCAGGGGCTCAAGAGAGTGATGCAGATGCTTAAGAGGGTGATGCAGAGGTTCAAGAGAGTGATTCAGAGGCGTGAGAGAGGGATGCAGAGGCTTAAGAGAATGATGCAGAGGCTTAAGAGAGTGATGCAGAGGCTCTAGAGAGTGATGCAGAGACTCAAGAGAGTGATGCAGAGGATCACGAGAGTGATGCAGAGGCTCGAGAGAGTGATTTAGAGGCTTACGAGAGTGATGCAGAGAATCAAGAGAGTGATGCAGAGGCTCAAGAGAGTTATGCAGAGGCCTCAATAGAGGGATTCAGAGGCTTAAGGGAGTGATGCAGACGCTGAAGAGAGTGATGCAGAGGCTCAAAAGAGTGATGCAGAGGCTGAAGAGAGTGTTGCAGAGGCTTAAGAGAGGGATGCAGAGGCTCAAGAGAGTGATGCAGAGGCTCAAGAGAGTGATGCAGAGGCTTAAGAGAGGGATGCAGAGGCTGAAGAGAGGGATGCAGAGGCTTAAGAGAGTGATGCAGAGGCTGAAGAGAGTGTTGAAGAGGCTCAAGAGAGGGATGCAGAGGATCAAGAGAGTGATTCAGAGGCCCAAGAGAGTGATTCAGAGGCTCAAGAGAGGGATGCAGAAGCTCAAGAGAGTGATGCAAAGGCTTAAGAGAGTGATGCAGAGGTTCAAGAGAGTGATGCAGAGGCTGAAGAGAGTGTTGCAGAGGCTCAAGTAAGGGATGCAGAGGCTTAAGAGAGGGATGCAGAGGCTCAAGAGAGGGATGCAGAGGCTTAATAGAGTGATGCAGAGGCTGAAGAGAGTGTTGAAGAGGCTCAAGAGAGGGATGCAGAGGCTCAAGAGAGTGATTCAGAGGCTCAAAAGAGGGATGCAGAGGCTCAAGAGAGTGATGCAGAGGCTCAGGAGAATGACGTGGAGGCTTAAGAGAAGGATGTAGAGGCTCAAGAGAATGATGCAGAGGCTCACGATAGTGGTGTAGAGGATCAAAAGAGGGATGCAGAATTTTAAGAGAGAGTGATGGAGAGGCTCAAGAGAGTGATGCAGAGGCTCGAGAGAGTTATGCAGAGGCCTCAAGAGAGGGATTCAGAGGCTTAAGAGAGTGATGCAGAGGCTGAAGAGAGTGTTGCAGAGGCTTAAGAGAGTGAGGAAGAGGCTTAGGAGAGGGATGCAGAGGCTCAAGAGAGTAATGCAGAGGCTTAAGAGGGTGATGCAGAGGCTCAAGAGAGTGATGCAGAGGCTTACGAGAGTGATGCAGAGGCTTAAGAAAGTGATGCAGAGGCTTAAGAGAGGGATGCAGGGGCTCAAGAGAGTGATGCAGAGGCTCAAGAGAGTTATGCAGAGGCTCAAGAAAGTGATTCAGAGGCTTACGAGAGTGATGCAGAGGCTTAAGAGAGGGATGCAGAGGCTCATGAGAGTGATCCAGAGGCTCAAGAGAGGGATGCAGAGGCTCAAGAGAGTGATTCAGAGGCCTACGAGAGTGATGCAGAGGCTTAAGAGAGTGTTGCAGAGGCTTAAGAGAGGGATGTAGAGGCTCAAGAGAGGGATGCAGAGGCTCAAGAGAGGGATGTAGGGGCTCAAGAGAGGGATGCAGACGCTCAAGTGAGGGATGCTGAGGCACAAGAGAGGGATGCAGAGGCTCTTGAGAGTGATGCAGAGGCTCAAGACAGGGATGCAGAGGCTTAAGCGAGTGATGCAAAGGCTCAAAAGAAGGATGCAAAGGATCATGAGAGGGATGGAGGAGTTCAAGAGAGAGATGCAGAGGCTCATGAAAGGGATGCAGAGGCTTAAGAAAGTGATGCAGAGGCTCAAAAGAGGGATGCAGAGGCTTAAGAGGGTGATGCAGAGGCTCAAGAGAGTGATGCAGAGGCTCAATAGAGGGATGCAGGGGCTCAAGAGAGTGATAGAGAGGCTCAAGAGAGTGATTCAGAGGTATACGAGAGTGATGCAGAGGCTTAAGAGAGTGATGCAGAGGCTTACAAGAGTGATACAGAGCCTTAGGAGAGTGGTGCAGAGGCTCAAGAGAGGGATGCTGAGGCTCAAGAGAGGGATGCAGAGGCTTAAGAGAGTGATGCAAAGGCTCATGAGAGGGATGCAGAGGCTCAAGAGAATGATGTAGAGGCTTAAGAGAGGGATGCAGAGGCTCAAGAGAATGATGCAGAGGCTCAAGAGAGTGATGCAGAGGATCAAGAGAGTGATGCAGAGGCTGAAGAGAGAGATGCAGAGGCTAAAGAGAGTGATGCAGAGGCCCAAGAGAGTGATGCAGGGGCTCAAGAGAATGATGTGGAGGCTTAAGAGAAGGATGTAGAGGCTCAAGAGAATGATGCAGAGGCTCAAGAGAGTGATGCAGAGGATCAAGAGAGGGATGCAGAATATTAAGAGAGTGATGCAGAGGCTGAAGAGAGTGTTGCAGAGGCTCAAGAGAGGGCTGAAGAGGCTGATGAGAGTGATGCAGAGGCTCAAGAGAGTAATGCAGAGGCTTAAGAGGGTGATGCAGAGGCTCAAGAGAGTGATGCAGAGGCTTGAGAGAGGGATGCAGGGGCTCAAGAGAGTGATGCAAAGGCTCAAGAGAGTGATTCGGAGGCTTGAGAGAGTGATGCAGAGGCTTAAGAGAGTGATGCAGAGGCTTAAGAGAGGGATGCAGAGGCTCAAGAGAGGGATGTAGAGGCCCAAGAGAAGGATGCAGAGGCTCAAAAGAGGGATGTAGAGGCTCAAGTGAGGGATGCAGAGGCACAAAAGAGGTATGCAGAGGCTCTTGAGACTGATGCAGAGGCTCAAAAGAGGCATGCAGAGCCTTACGAAAGTGATGCAAAGGCTCAGGAGAGGGATGCAGAGGCTCATGAGAGGGATGCAGGAGTTCAGTAGAGGGATGCAGAGGCTCAAGAGAGTGATTCAGAGGCTAACGAGAGTGATGCAGAGGCTCATGAGAGGGATGCAGGAGTTGAAGAGAGTGACGCAGAGGCTCAAGAAAGGGATGCAGAGGCTTAAGAAAGTGATGCAGAGACTCAAAAAAGGGATGCAGAGGCTTAAGAGAGTGATGCAGAGGCTGAAGAGAGTGTTGCAGAGGCTTAAGAGAGTGAAGCAGAGGCTCAAGAGAGTGATGCAAAGGCTCAAGAGAGTGATGCAGAGGCTGAAGAGAGTGTTGCAGAGGCTTAAGAGAGGGATGCAGAGGCTCAAGAGAGGGATGCAGAGGCTCAAGAGAGTGATTCATAGGCTTACGAGAGTGATGCAGAGGCTCATGTGAGGGATGCAGGAGTTCAAGAGAGCGATGCAGAGGCTCAAGAAAGGGATGCAGAGGCTTAAGAAAGTGATGCAGAGGCTCAAAAAAGGGATGCAGAGGCTTAAGAGAGTGATGCAGAGGCTCAAGAGAGTGATGCCGAGGCTCAAGAGTGTTGCAGAGGCTTAACAGCGGGATGCAGAGGCTCAAGAGAGTGATGCAAAGGATCAAGAGAGTGATGCAGAGGCTCAAGAGAGGGATGCAGAGGCTCAAGAGAGGGACGCAGAGGCTCAAGTGAGGGATGAAGAGGCTGAAGAGAGTGATGCAGAGGCTGAAGAGAGGGATGCAGAGGGTCAAGAGAGTGATGCAGAGTCTCAAGAGAGGGATGCAGAGGCTTAAGAGAGTGATGCAAAGGCTCAGGAGAGGGATGCAGAGGCTCATGAGAGGGATGCAGGAGTTCAAGAGAGTGACGCAGAGGCTCAAGAAAGGGATGCAGAGGCTTAAGAAAGTGATGCAGAGACTCAAAAAAGGGATGTAGAGGCTTAAGAGAGTGATGCAAAAGCTGAAGAGAGTGTTGCAGAGGCTTAAGAGGGTGATGCAGAGGCTCAAGAGAGTGATGCAAAGGCTCAAGAGAGTAATGCAGAGGCTTACGAGAGTGACGCAGAGGCTTAAGAGAGTGATGCAGAGGCTCAAGAGAGTTAACAGAGGATCAAGAGAGGGAAGCAGAGGCTTAGGAGAGTGATGCAGAGGCTGAAGAGAGTGATGCAGAGACTCAAGAGAGTGATGCAGAGGACCACGAGAGTGATGCAGAGGCTCGAGAGAGTGATTTAGAGGCTTACGAGAGTGATGCAGAGAATCAAGAGAGTGATGCAGAGGCTCAAGAGAGTTATGCAGAGGCCTCAATAGAGGGATTCAGAGGCTTAAGGGAGTGATGCAGACGCTGAAGAGAGTGATGCAGAGGCTCAAAAGAGTGATGCAGAGGCTGAAGAGAGTGTTGCAGAGGCTTAAGAGAGGGATGCAGAGGCTCAAGAGAGTGATGCAGAGGCTCAAGAGAGTGATGCAGAGGCTTAAGAGAGGGATGCAGAGGCTCAAGAGAGGGATGCAGAGGCTTAAGAGAGTGATGCAGAGGCTGAAGAGAGTGTTGAAGAGGCTCAAGAGAGGGATGCAGAGGCTCAAGAGAGTGATTCAGAGGCTCAAGAGAGTGATTCAGAGGCTCAAGAGAGGGATTCAGAAGCTCAAGAGAGTGATGCAAAGGCTCAAGAGAGTGATGCAGAGGTTCAAGAGAGTGATGCAGAGGCTGAAGAGAGTGTTGCAGAGGCTCAAGAAAGGGATGCAGAGGCTTAAGAGAGGGATGCAGAGGCTCAAGAGAGGGATGCAGAGGCTTAATAGAGTGATGCAGAGGCTGAAGAGAGTGATTCAGAGGCTCAAGAGAGGGATTCAGAAGCTCAAGAGAGTGATGCAAAGGCTCAAGAGAGTGATGCAGAGGTTCAAGAGAGTGATGCAGAGGCTGAAGAGAGTGTTGCAGAGGCTCAAGAAAGGGATGCAGAGGCTTAAGAGAGTGATGCAAAGGCTCAAGAGAGGGATGCAGAGGCTCATGAGAAGGATGCAGAGGCTAAAGTGAGGGATGGAGAGGCTCAGGAGAATGATGTGGAGGCTTAAGAGAAGGATGTAGAGGCTCAAGAGAATGATGCAGAGGCTCAAGATAGTGATGTAGAGGATCAAAAGAGGGATGCAGAATTTTAAGAGAGAGTGATGGAGAGGCTCAAGAGAGTGATGCAGAGGATCGAGAGAGTTATGCAGAGGCCTCAAGAGAGGGATTCAGAGGCTTAAGAGAGTGATGCAGAGGCTGAAGAGAGTGTTGCAGAGGCTTAAGAGAGTGAGGAAGAGGCTTAGGAGAGGGATGCAGAGGCTCAAGAGAGTAATGCAGAGGCTTAAGAGGGTGATGCAGAGGCTCAAGAGAGTGATGCAGAGGCTTGAGAGTGGGATGCAGGGGCTCAATAGAGAAATGCAAAGGCTCAAGAGAGTGATTCAGAGGCTTACGAGAGTGATGCAGAGGCTTAAGAGAGTGATGCAGAGGCTTAAGAGAGGGATGCAGGGGCTCAAGAGAGTGATGCAGAGGCTCAAGAGAGTGATGCAGAGGCTCAAGAGAGTGATTCAGAGGCTTACGAGAGTGATGCAAAGGCTTAAGAGAGGGATGCAGAGGCTCAAGAGAGTGATCCAGAGGCTCAAGAGAGGGATGCAGAGGCTCAAGAGAGTGATTCAGAGGCCTACGAGAGTGATGCAGAGGCTTAAGAGAGTGTTGCAGAGGCTTAAGAGAGGGATGTAGAGGCTCAAGAGAGGGATGCAGAGGCTCAAGAGAGGGATGTAGGGGCTCAAGAGAAGGATGCAGACGCTCAAGTGAGGGATGCTGAGGCACAAGAGAGGGATGCAGAGGCTCTTGAGAGTGATGCAGAGGCTCAAGACAGGGATGCAGAGGCTTAAGCGAGTGATGCAAAGGCTCAAAAGAAGGATGCAAAGGATCATGAGAGGGATGGAGGAGTTCAAGAGAGAGATGCAGAGGCTCATGAAAGGGATGCAGATTCTTAAGAAAGTGATGCAGAGGCTCAAAAGAGGGATGCAGAGGCTTAAGAGAGTGATGCAGAGGCCCAAGAGAGTGATGCAGGGGCTCAAGAGAATGATGTGGAGGCTTAAGAGAAGGATGTAGAGGCTCAAGAGAATGATGCAGAGGCTCAAAAGAGTGATGCAGAGGATCAAGAGAGGGATGCAGAATTTTAAGAGAGTGATGCAGAGGCTCAAGAGAGTGATGCAGAGGCTCGAGAGAGTTATGCAGAGGCCTCAAGAGAGGGATTCAGAGGCTTAAGAGAGTGATGCAGAGGCTGAAGAGAGTGTTGCAGAGGCTCAAGAGAGTAATGCAGAGGCTTAAGAGGGTGATGCAGAGGCTCAAGAGAGTGATGCAGAGGCTTGAGAGAGGGATGCAGGGGCTCAAGAGAGTGATGCAAAGGCTCAAGAGAGTGATTCAGAGGCTTGAGAGAGTGATGCAGAGGCTTAAGAGAGTGATGCAGAGGCTTAAGAGAGGGATGCAGAGGCTCAAGAGAGGGATGTAGAGGCCCAAGAGAAGGATGCAGAGGCTCAAAAGAGGGATTCAGAGGCTCAAGTGAGGGATGCAGAGGCACAAAAGAGGTATGCAGAGGCTCTTGAGACTGATGCAGAGGCTCAAAAGAGGCATGCAGAGGCTTAAGAAAGTGATGCAAAGGCTCAGGAGAGGGATGCAGAGGCTCATGAGAGGGATGCAGGAGTTCAGTAGAGGGATGCAGAGGCTCAAGAGAGTGATTCAGAGGCTAACGAGAGAGATGCAGAGGCTCATGAGAGGGATGCAGGAGTTGAAGAGAGTGACGCAGAGGCTCAAGAAAGGGATGCAGAGGCTTAAGAAAGTGATGCAGAGACTCAAAAAAGGGATGCGGAGGCTTAAGAGAGTGATGCAGAGGCTGAAGAGAGTGTTGCAGAGGCTTAAGAGAGTGAAGCAGAGGCTCAAGAGAGTGATGCAAAGGCTCAAGAGAGTGATGCAGAGGCTGAAGAGAGTGTTGCAGAGGCTTAAGAGAGGGATGCAGAGGCTCATGAGAGGGATGCAGAGGCTCAAGAGAGTGATTCATAGGCTTACGAGAGTGATGCAGAGGCTCATGTGAGGGATGCAGGAGTTCAAGAGAGCGATGCAGAGGCTCAAGAAAGGGATGCAGAGGCTTAAGAAAGTGATGCAGAGGCTCAAAAAAGGGATGCAGAGGCTTAAGAGAGTGATGCAGAGGCTGAAGAAAGTGTTGCAGAGGTTTAAGAGTGTAATGCAGAGGCTCAAGAGAGTGACGCAAAGGCTCAAGAGAGTGATGCCGAGGCTCAAGAGAGTGTTGCAGAGGCTTAACAGCGGGATGCAGAGGCTCAAGAGAGTGATGCAAAGGATCAAGAGAGTGATGCAGAGGCTCAAGAAAGGTATGCAGAGGCTTAAGAGAGGGAAGCAGAGGCTCAAGAGAGGGATGCAGAGGCTCAAGAGAGTGATGCAAAGGCTCAAAAGAGTGATGCAGAGGCTCAAGAGAATGATGCAGAGGATCAAGAGAGTGATGCAGAGGCTGAAGAGAGTGTTGCAGAAGCTTAAGTGAGGGATGCAGAAGCTCAAGAGAGGGATACAGAGGCCTATGAGAGTGATGCAGATGTTGAAGAGAGTGTTGCAGAGGCTTCAGAGAGGGATGCAGAGGCTCAAGAGAGTGATGCAAAGGCTCAAAAAAGTAATGCAGAGGCTCAAGAGAATGATGCAGAGGATCAAGAGAGTGATGCAGAGGCTGAAGGGAGTGTTGCAAAGGCTTAAGAGAGGGATGCAGAAGCTCAAGAGAATGATGCAAAGGCTCAAGAGAGTGATGCAGAGGCTGAAGAGAGTGATGCACAGGATTAAGAGAGGGATGCAGAGGCTGAAGAGAGGGATGCAGAGGCTTACGAGAATGATGCAGAGGCATAAGAGAGGGATGCAGACGCTCACGAGAGTGATGGAGAGGCTCAAGAAAGTGATGCAGAGGCTCAACAGAGTGATTCAGAAGCTTACGAGAGTGATGCAGAGGCTTAAGAGAGTGATGCAGAGGTTTAGGAGAGTGATGCAGAGGCTCAAGAGAGGGATGCAGAGGCTCAAGAGAGGGATGCAGGGGCTCAAGAGAGGGATGCAGAGGCTAGAGTGAGGGAAGCAGAGGCACAAGAGAGGGATGCAGAGGCTCTTGAGAGTGACGCAGTGGCTCAAGAGAGGGATGCAGAGGCTTAATAGATTGATGCAAAGACTCAAGTGAGGGATGCAGAGGCTCTTGGGAGTGATGAAGAGGCTCAAGAGAGGGATTCAGAGGCTTAAGAGAGTGATTCAGAGGTTTACAAGAGTGATGCAGAGGCTTAGGAAAGTAATGCAGAGGCAAAAAAGAGGGATGCAGAGGCTTAAAGGGTGATGCAGAGGCTCAAGAGAGTGAAGCAGAGGCTCAAGAGAGGGATGCAGGGGCTCAAGAGAGTGATACAGAGGCGCAAGAGAGTGATTCAGAGGCTTACGAGAGTGATGCAGAGGCTTAAGAGAGTGAAGCAGAGGCTAAAGAGAGTGATGCAGACGCTCAAGAGAGTGATGCAGAGACTGAAGAGAGTAATGCAGAAGCTGAAGAGAGTGTTGCACAGGCTCAAGTAAGGGATGCAGAGGCTTAAGAGAGGGATGCAGAGGCTCAAGAGAGGGATGCAGAGGCTAAAGAGAGTGATTCCAAGGATGAAGAGAGTGATTCAGAGGGTCAAGAGTGGGATGCAGAGGCTCAAGAGAGTTATGCAGAGGCTTAAGAGAGTGATGCAGAGGATCAAGAGAGTGATGCAGAGGATCAAGAGAGGGATGCAGAATTATAAGAGAGTGATGCAGAGGCTCAAGAGAGTGATGCAGAGGCTCGAGAGAGTTATGCAGAGGCCTCAAGAGAGGGATTCAGAGGCAAAAGAGAGTAATGCAGAGGCTGAAGAGAGTGTTGCAGAGGCTCAAGAGTGGGCTGAAGAGGCTTGAGAGAGGGATGCAGGGGCTCAAGAGAGTGATGCAGAGGTTCAAGAGAAGGAAGCAGAGGCTTGAGAGAGTGATGCAGAGGCTGAAGAGAGTGATGCAGAGGATCAAGTGAGTGATGCAGAGGCTCAAGAGAGTGATGCATAGGCTCAAGAGAGTGATGCAGAGGATCAAGAGAGTGATGCAGAGACTCGAGAGAGTGATTCAGAGGCTTATGAGAGTGATGCAGAGAATCAAGAGAGTGATGCAGAGGCTCGAGAGAGTTATGCAGAGGCCTCAAGAGAGGGATGCAGAGGCTTAAGAGAGTGATGCAGAGGCTGAAGAGAGTGTTGAAGAGTCTCAAGAGAGGGATGAAGAGACTGAAGAGAGTGATGCAGAGGCTCAAGAGAGGGATGCAGAGGCCCAAGAGAGGGATGCAGAGGCTCAAGTGAGGGAATCAGAGGCTTAACAGAGTGATGCAAAGGCTCAAAAGAAGGATGCAGAGGTTAATGAGAGGGATGCAGGAGTTCAAGAGATGGATGCAGAGGCTCAAGAGAGTGATTCAGAGGCTTAAGAGTGTGAGGCAGAGGCATAGGAGAGGGATGCAGAGGCTCAAGAGAGTAATGCAGAGGCTTAAGAGGGTGATGCAGAGGCTCAAGAGAGTGATTCAGAGGCGTGAGAGAATGATGCAGGGGCTCAAGGGAGTGACGCAGATGCTCAAGAGAGTGATTCAGAGGCTTAAGAGAATGATGCAGAGGCTTAAGAGAGTGATGCAGAGGCTTAAGAGAGGGATGCAGAGGCTCAAGAGAGGGATGCAGAGGCCCAAGAGAGGGATGCAGAGGCTCAAGAGAGGGATGCAGAGGCTCAAGTGAGGGATGCAGTGGCACAAGAGAGGGATTCAGAGGCTCTTGAGAGTGATGCAGAGGCTCAAGAGAGGGATTCAGAGGCTTAACAGAGTGATGCAAAGGCTCAAAAGAGGGATGCAGAGGCTCATGAGAGGGATGCATGAGTTCAAGAGAGGGATGCAGAGGCTCAAGAGAATGATTCAGAGGCTTACGAGAGTGATGCAGAGGCTTAAGAAAGTGATGCAGAGGTTTAAGAGAGGGATGCAGCGCCTCAAGAGAGGGATGCAGAGGTTCAAGAGAGGGATGCAGAGGTTCTAGAGATGGATGCAGAGGCTCAAGTGAGGGATGCAGAGGCACAAGAGAGGGATGCAGAGGCTCTTGAGAGTGACGCAGAGGCTCAAGAGAGGGATGCAGAGGCTTAAGAGAGTGATGCAAAGGCTCAGGAGAGGGATCAGAGGCTCATGAGAGGGATGCAGGAGTTCAACAGAGGGATGCAGAGGCTCAAGAGAGTGATTCAGAGGCTTACGAGAGTGATGCAGAGGCTTAAGAAAGTGATGCAGAGGCTTAGGAGAGGGATGAAGAGGGTCAAGCGAGGGATGCAGAGGCTCAAGAGAGGGATGCAGGGGCTCAAGAGAGGGAAGCAGAGGCTCAAGTGAGGGATGCAGAGGCACAAGAGAGGGATGCAGAGGCTCTTGAGAGTGACGCAGAGGCTTAAGAGGGTGATGCAGAGGCTCAAGAGAGTGATGCAGAGGGTCAAGAAAGGGATGCAGAACCTTAAGAAAGTGATGCAGAGGCTCAAAAAAGGGATGCAGAGCCTTAAGAGAGTGATGCAGAGGCTGAAGAGAGTGTTACAGAGGCTTAAGAGAGGGATGCGGATGCTCAAGAGAGTGATGCAAAGGCTCAAGAGAGTGATGCAGAGGCTGAAGAGAGTGTTGCAGAGGCTTAAGAGAGGGATGCAGAGGCTCAAGAGAGGGATGCAGAGGCTTAAGAGAGTGATGCAGAGGCTGAAGAGAGTGTTGCAGAGGCTTAAGAGAGGGATGCAGAGGCTCAAGAGAGTGATGCAAAGGCTCCAGAGAGTGATGCAGAGGCTTAAGAGAGCGATGCAGAGGCTCAAGAGAGGGATGTAAAGGCTCAAGAGAGTGATGCAGAGGCTCAAGAGAGTCATACAGTTGCTGAAGAGAGAGATGCAGAAGCTTAAGAGAATGATGCAGAGGTTCAAGAGAGTGATGCAGAGGCACAAGAGAATGATGTAAAGGCTTAAGAGAGGGATGCAGAGGCTCAAGAGAATGATGCAGGGGCTCAAGAGAATGATGCAGAGGCTTAAGAGAGGGATGCAGAGGATCAAGAGAGTGATGCAGAAGCTTAAGAGAGGAATACAGAGGCTGAAGAGAATGATACAAAGGCTTAAGAGAGGGATGCAGAGGCTAAAGAGAATGATGAAGAGGCTTAAGAGAGGGATGCAGAGGCTCAAGAGAATGATGGAGAGGCTGAAGAAAGTGATGCAGAGGCTCAAGAGAGTGATGCAGAGGCTCAAGAGAGTGATGCAGAGGCTTAAGAGTGTGAGGCAGATGCTTAGGAGAGGGATGCAGAGGCTCTAGAGAGTAATGCAGAGGCTTAAGAGGGTGATGCAGAGGCTCAAGAGAGTGATTCAGAGGCGTGAGAGAGGGATGCAGGGGCTCAAGAGAGTGATGCAGATGCTCAAGAGAGTGATGCAGATGCTCAAGAGAGTGATTCAGAGGCTTAAGAGAATGATGCAGAGGCTTAAGAGAGTGATGCAGAGGCTTAAGAGAGGGATGCAGAGGCTCAAGTGAGGGATGCAGTGGCCCAAGAGAGGGATGCAGAGGCTCAAGAGAGGGATGCAGAGGCTGAAGTGAGGGATGCAGTGGCACAAGAGAGGGATTCAGAGGCTCTTGAGAGTGATGCAGAGGCTCAAGAGAGGGATTCAGAGGCTTAACAGAGTGATGCAAAGGCTCAAAAGAGGGATGCAGAGGCTCAAGAGAGGGATGCAGGAGTTCAAGAGAGGGATGCAGAGGCTCAAGAGAGTGATTCAGAGGCTTACGAGAGTGATGCAGAGGCTAAAGAAAGTGATGCAGAGGCTTAAGAGAGGGATGCAGAGCCTCAAGCGAGAGATGCAGAGGTTCAAGAGAGGGATGCAGGCGCTCTAGAGATGGATGCAGAGGCTCAAGTGAGGGATGCAGAGGCACAAGAGAGTGATGCAGAGGCTCTTGAGAGTGACGCAGAGGCTCAAGAGAGGGATGCAGAGGCTTAAGAGAGTGATGCAAAGGCTCAGGAGAGGGATGCAGAGGCTCATGAGAGGGATGCAGGAGTTCATGAGAGGGATGCAGAGGCTCAAGAGAGTGATTCAGAGGCTTACGTGAGTGATGCAGAATCTTAAGAAAGTGATGCAGAGGCTTGAGAGAGGGATGCAGAGGGTCAAGCGAGGGATGCAGAGGCTCAAGAGAGGTATGCAGGGGCTCAAGAGATGGAAGCAGAGGCTCTTGAGTGTGACGCAGAGGCTTAAGAGGGTGATGCAGAGGCTCAAGAGAGGGATGGAGAGGCTTAAGAGGGTGATGCAGAGGCTCAAGAGAGTGATGCAGAGGGTCAAGAAAGGGATGCAGAACCTTAAGAAAGTGAAGCAGAGGATCAAAAAAGGGATACAGAGGCCAAGAGAGTGATGCAGAGGCTTAAGAGTGAGAGGCAGAGGCTTAGGAGGGGGGTATGCAGAGGCTCAAGAGAGTAATGCAGAGGCTTAGGAGGGTGATGCAGAGGTTCAAGAGAGTGATTCAGAGGCGTTAGAGAGGGATGCAGGGGCTCAAGAGAGTGATGCAGATGCTTAAGAGGGTGATGCAGAGGTTCAAGAGAGTGATTCAGAGGCGTGAGAGAAGGATGCAGAGGCTTAAGAGAATGATGCAGAGGCTTAAGAGAGTGATGCAGAGGCTCTAGAGAGTGATGCAGAGACTCAAGAGAGTGATGCAGAGGATCACGAGAGTGATGCAGAGGCTCGAGAGAGTGATTTAGAGGCTTACGAGAGTGATGCAGAGAATCAAGAGAGTGATGCAGAGGCTCAAGAGAGTTATGCAAAGGCCTCAATAGAGGGATTCAGAGGCTTAAGGGAGTGATGCAGACGCTGAAGAGAGTGATGCAGAGGCTCAAAAGAGTGATGCAGAGGCTGAAGAGAGTGTTGCAGAGGCTTAAGAGAGGGATGCAGAGGCTCAAGAGAGTGATGCAGAGGCTCAAGAGAGTGATGCAGAGGCTTAAGAGAGGGATGCAGAGGCTCAAGAGAGGGATGCAGAGGCTTAAGAGAGTGATGCAGAGGCTGAAGAGAGTGTTGAAGAGGCTCAAGAGAGGGATGCAGAGGATCAAGAGAGTGATTCAGAGGCTCAAGAGAGTGATTCAGAGGCTCAAGAGAGGGATGCAGAAGCTCAAGAGAGTGATGCAAAGGCTCAAGAGAGTGATGCAGAGGTTCAAGAGAGTGATGCAGAGGCTGAAGAGAGTGTTGCAGAGGCTCAAGTAAGGGATGCAGAGGCTTAAGAGAGGGATGCAGAGGCTTAATAGAGTGATGCAGAGGCTGAAGAGAGTGTTGAAGAGGCTCAAGAGAGGGATGCAGAGGCTCAAGAGAGTGATTCAGAGGCTCAAGAGAGTGATTCAGAGGCTCAAAAGAGGGATGCAGAGCCTCAAGAGAGTGATGCAGAGGCTCAGGAGAATGACGTGGAGGCTTAAGAGAAGGATGTAGAGGCTCAAGAGAATGATGTAGTGGCTCAAGATAGTGGTGTAGAGGATCAAAAGAGGGATGCAGAATTTTAAGAGAGAGTGATGGAGAGGCTCAAGAGAGTGATGCAGAGGCTCGAGAGAGTTATGCAGAGGCCTCAAGAGAGGGATTCAGAGGCTTAAGAGAGTGATGCAGAGGCTGAAGAGAGTGTTGCAGGGGCTTAAGAGAGTGAGGAAGAGGCTTAGGAGAGGGATGCAGAGGCTCAAGAGAGTAATGCAGAGGCTTAAGAGGGTGATGCAGAGGCTCAAGAGAGTGATGCAGAGACTTACGAGAGTGATGCAGAGGCTTAAGAGAGTGATGCAGAGGCTTAAGAGAGGGATGCAGGGGCTCAAGAGAGTGATGCAGAGGCTCAAGAGAGTTATGCAGAGGCTCAAGAGAGTGATTCAGAGGCTTACGAGAGTGATGCAGAGGCTTAAGAGAGGGATGCAGAGGCTCAAGAGAGGGATGCAGAGCTCAAGAGAGTGATTCAGAGGCCTACGAGAGTGTTGCAGAGGCTTAAGAGAGGGATGCAGAGGCTCAAGAGAGTGATTCAGAGGCTTACGAGAGTGATGCAGAGGCTTAAGAGAGGGATCCAGAGGCTCAAGAGAGGGATGCAGAACTCAAGAGAGTGATTCAGAGGCCTACGAGAGTGTTGCAGAGGCTTAAGAGAGGGATGCAGAGGCTCAAGAGAGTGATGCAGAGGCTCAAGAGAGTGATGCAGAGGCTTAAGAGAGGGATGCAGAGGCTCAAGAGAGGGATGCAGAGGCTCAAAAGAGTGATCCAGAGGCTCAAGAGAGGGATGCAGAGGCTCAAGAGAGTGATTCAGAGGCCTACGAGAGTGTTGCAGAGGCTTAAGAGAGGGATGCAGAGGCTCAAGAGAGTGATGCAGAGGCTCAAGAGAGTGATGCAGAGGCTTAAGAGAGGGATGCAGAGGCTCAAGAGAGGGATGCAGAGGCTTAAGAAAGTGATGCAGAGGCTCAAAAGAGGGATGCAGAGGCTTAAGAGGGTGATGCAGAGGCTCAAGAGAGTGATGCAGAGGCTCAATAGAGGGATGCAGGCGCTCAAGAGAGTGATAGAGAGGCTCAAGAGAGTGATTCAGAGGTATACGAGAGTGATGCAGAGGCTTAAGAGAGTGATGCAGAGGCTTACAAGAGTGATACAGAGCCTTAGGAGAGTGGTGCAGAGGCTCAAGAGAGGGATGCTGAGGCTCAAGAGAGGGATGCAGAGGCTTAAGAGAGTGATGCAAAGGCTCATGAGAGGGATGCAGAGGCTCAAGAGAATGATGTAGAGGCTTAAGAGAGGGATGCAGAGGCTCAAGAGAATGAAGCAGAGGCTCAAGAGAGTGATGCAGAGGATCAAGAGAGTGATGCAGAGGCTGAAGAGAGAGATGCAGAGGCTAAAGAGAGTGATGCAGAGGCCCAAGAGAGTGATGCAGGGGCTCAAGAGAATGATGTGGAGGCTTAAGAGAAGGATGTAGAGGCTCAAGAGAATGATGCAGAGGCTCAAGAGAGTGATGCAGAGGATCAAGAGAGGGATGCAGAATTTTAAGAGAGTGATGCAGAGGCTCAAGAGAGTGATGCAGAGGCTCGAGAGAGTTATGCAGAGGCCTCAAGAGAGGGATTCAGAGGCTTAAGAGAGTGATGCAGAGGCTGAAGAGAGTGTTGCAGAGGCTCAAGAGAGGGCTGAAGAGGCTGATGAGAGTGATGCAGAGGCTCAAGAGAGTAATGCAGAGGCTTAAGAGGGTGATGCAGAGGCTCAAGAGAGTGATTCGGAGGCTTGAGAGAGTGATGCAGAGGCTTAAGAGAGTGATGCAGAGGCTTAAGAGAGGGATGCAGAGGCTCAAGAGAGGGATGTAGAGGCCCAAGAGAAGGATGCAGAGGCTCAAAAGAGGGATGCAGAGGCTCAAGTGAGGGATGCAGAGGCTTAAGAAAGTGATGCAAAGGCTCAGGAGAGGGATGCAGAGGCTCATGAGAGGGATGCAGGAGTTCAGTAGAGGGATGCAGAGGCTCAAGAGAGTGATTCAGAGGCTAACGAGAGTGATGCAGAGGCTCATGAGAGGGATGCAGGAGTTGAAGAGAGTGACGCAGAGGCTCAAGAAAGGGATGCAGAGGCTTAAGAAAGTGATGCAGAGACTCAAAAAAGGGATGCAGAGGCTTAAGAGAGTGATGCAGAGGCTGAAGAGAGTGTTGCAGAGGCTTAAGAGAGTGAAGCAGAGGCTCAAGAGAGTGATGCAAAGGCTCAAGAGAGTGATGCAGAGGCTGAAGAGAGTGTTGCAGAGGCTTAAGAGAGGGATGCAGAGGCTCAAGAGAGGGATGCAGAGGCTCAAGAGAGTGATTCATAGGCTTACGAGAGTGATGCAGAGGCTCATGTGAGGGATGCAGGAGTTCAAGAGAGCGATGCAGAGGCTCAAGAAAGGGATGCAGAGGCTTAAGAAAGTGATGCAGAGGCTCAAAAAAGGGATGCAGAGGCTTAAGAGAGTGATGCAGAGGCTGAAGAAAGTGTTGCAGAGGTTTAAGAGTGTAATGCAGAGGCTCAAGAGAGTGATGCAAAGGATCAAGAGAGTGATGCAGAGGCTCAAGAGAGGGATGCAGAGGCTCAAGAGAGGGACGCAGAGGCTCAAGTGAGGGATGAAGAGGCTGAAGAGAGTGATGCAGAGGCTGAAGAGAGGGATGCAGAGGGTCAAGAGAGTGATGCAGAGTCTCAAGAGAGGGATGCAGAGGCTTAAGAGAGTGATGCAAAGGCTCAGGAGAGGGATGCAGAGGCTCATGAGAGGGATGCAGGAGTTCAAGAGAGTGACGCAGAGGCTCAAGAAAGGGATGCAGAGGCTTAAGAAAGTGATGCAGAGACTCAAAAAAGGGATGCAGAGGCTTAAGAGAGTGATGCAAAAGCTGAAGAGAGTGTTGCAGAGGCTTAAGAGGGTGATGCAGAGGCTCAAGAGAGTGATGCAAAGGCTCAAGAGAGTAACGCAGAGGCTTACGAGAGTGATGCAGAGGCTTAAGAGAGTGATGCAGAGGCTCAAGAGAGTTAACAGAGGATCAAGAGAGGGAAGCAGAGGCTTAGGAGAGTGATGCAGAGGCTGAAGAGAGTGATGCAGAGGCTCTAGAGAGTGATGCAGAGACTCAAGAGAGTGATGCAGAGGATCACGAGAGTGATGCAGAGGCTCGAGAGTGTGATTTAGAGGCTTACGAGAGTGATGCAGAGAATCAAGAGAGTGATGCAGAGGCTCAAGAGAGTTATGCAGAGGCCTCAATAGAGGGATTCAGAGGCTTAAGGGAGTGATGCAGACGCTGAAGAGAGTGATGCAGAGGCTCAAAAGAGTGATGCAGAGGCTGAAGAGAGTGTTGCAGAGGCTTAAGAGAGGGATGCAGAAGCTCAAGAGAGTGATGCAGAGGCTCAAGAGAGTGATGCAGAGGCTTAAGAGAGGGATGCAGAGGCTCAAGAGAGGGATGCAGAGGCTTAAGAGAGTGATGCAGAGGCTGAAGAGAGTGTTGAAGAGGCTCAAGAGAGGGATGCAGAGGCTCAAGAGAGTGATTCAGAGGCTCAAGAGAGTGATTCAGAGGCTCAAGAGAGGGATGCAGAAGCTCAAGAGAGTGATGCAAAGGCTCAAGAGAGTGATGCAGAGGTTCAAGAGAGTGATGCAGAGGCTGAAGAGAGTGTTGCAGAGGCTCAAGAAAGGGATGCAGAGGCTTAAGAGAGGGATGCAGAGGCTCAAGAGAGGGATGCAGAGGCTTAATAGAGTGATGCAGAGGCTGAAGAGAGTGTTGACGAGGCTCAAGAGAGGGATGCAGAGGCTCAAGAGAGTGATTCAGAGGCTCAAGAGAGTGATTCAGAGGCTCAAGAGAGTGATGCAGAGGCTCAGGAGAATGATGTGGAGGCTTAAGAGAAGGATGTAGAGGCTCAAGAGAATGATGCAGAGGCTCAAGATAGTGATGTAGAGGATCAAAAGAGGGATCCAGAATTTTAAGAGAGAGTGATGGAGAGGCTCAAGAGAGTGATGCAGAGGCTCGAGAGAGTTATGCAGAGGCCTCAAGAGAGGGATTCAGAGGCTTAAGAGAGTGATGCAGAGGCTGAAGAGAGTGTTGCAGAGGCTTAAGAGAGTGAGGAAGAGGCTTAGGAGAGGGATGTAGAGGCTCAAGAGAGTAATGCAGAGGCTTAAGAGGGTGATGCAGAGGCTCAAGAGAGTGATGCAGAGGCTTGAGAGTGGGATGCAGGGGCTCAAGAGAGAAATGCAAAGGCTCAAGAGAGTGATTCAGAGGCTTACGAGAGTGATGCAGAGGCTTAAGAGAGTGATGCAGAGGCTTAAGAGAGGGATGCAGGGGCTCAAGAGAGTGATGCAGAGGCTCAAGAGAGTGATGCAGAGGCTCAAGAGAGTGATTCAGAGGCTTACGAGAGTGATGCAAAGGCTTAAGAGAGGGATGCAGAGGCTCAAGAGAGTGATCCAGAGGCTCAAGAGAGGGATGCAGAGGCTCAAGAGAGTGATTCAGAGGCCTACGAGAGTGATGCAGAGGCTTAAGAGAGTGTTGCAGAGGCTTAAGAGAGGGATGTAGAGGCTCAAGAGAGGGATGCAGAGGCTCAAGAGAGGGATGTAGGGGCTCAAGAGAAGGATGCAGACGCTCAAGTGAGGGATGCTGAGGCACAAGAGAGGGATGCAGAGGCTCTTGAGAGTGATGCAGAGGCTCAAGACAGGGATGCAGAGGCTTAAGCGAGTGATGCAAAGGCTCCAAAGAAGGATGCAAAGGATCATGAGAGGGATGGAGGAGTTCAAGAGAGAGATGCAGAGGCTCATGAAAGGGATGCAGATTCTTAAGAAAGTGATGCAGAGGCTCAAAAGAGGGATGCAGAGGCTTAAGAGGGTGATGCAGAGGCTCAAGAGAGTGATGCAGAGGCTCAATAGAGGGATGCAGGGGCTCAAGAGAGTGATAGAGAGGCTCAAGAGAGTGATTCAGAGGTATACGAGAGTGATGCAGAGGCTTAAGAGAGTGATGCAGAGGCTTACAAGAGTGATGCAGAGCCTTAGGAGAGTGGTGCAGAGGCTCAAGAGAGGGATGCTGAGGCTCAAGAGAGGGATGCAGAGGCTTAAGAGAGTGATGCAAAGGCTCATGAGAGGGATGCAGAGGCTCAAGAGAATGATGTAGAGGCTTAAGAGAGGGATGCAGAGGCTCAAGAGAATGATGCAGAGGCTCAAGAGAGTGATGCAGAGGATCAAGAGAGTGATGCAGAGGCTGAAGAGAGAGATGCAGAGGCTAAAGAGAGTGATGCAGAGGCCCAAGAGAGTGATGCAGGGGCTCAAGAGAATGATGTGGAGGCTTAAGAGAAGGATGTAGAAGCTCAAGAGAATGATGCAGAGGCTCAAGAGAGTGATGCAGAGGATCAAGAGAGGGATGCAGAATTTTAAGAGAGTGATGCAGAGGCTCAAGAGAGTGATGCAGAGGCTCGAGAGAGTTATGCAGAGGCCTCAAGAGAGGGATTCAGAGGCTTAAGAGAGTGATGCAGAGGCTGAAGAGAGTGTTGCAGAGGCTCAAGAGAGGGCTGAAGAGGCTGATGAGAGTGATGCAGAGGCTCAAGAGAGTAATGCAGAGGCTTAAGAGGGTGATGCAGAGGCTCAAAAGAGTGATGCAGAGGCTTGAGAGAGGGATGCAGGGGCTCAAGAGAGTGATGCAAAGGCTCAAGAGAGTGATTCAGAGGCTTGAGAGAGTGATGCAGAGGCTTAAGAGAGTGATGCAGAGGCTTAAGAGAGGGATGCAGAGGCTCAAGAGAGGGATGTAGAGGCCCAAGAGAAGGATGCAGAGGCTCAAAAGAGGGATGCAGAGGCTCAAGTGAGGGATGCAGAGGCACAAAAGAGGTATGCAGAGGCTCTTGAGACTGATGCAGAGGCTCAAAAGAGGCATGCAGAGGCCTAAGAAAGTGATGCAAAGGCTCAGGAGAGGGATGCAGAGGCTCATGAGAGGGATGCAGGAGTTCAGTAGAGGGATGCAGAGGCTCAAGAGAGTGATTCAGAGGCTAACGCGAGAGATGCAGAGGCTCATGAGAGGGATGCAGGAGTTGAAGAGAGTGACGCAGAGGCTCAAGAAAGGGATGCAGAGGCTTAAGAAAGTGATGCAGAGACTCAAAAAAGGGATGCAGAGGCTTAAGAGAGTGATGCAGAGGCTGAAGAGAGTGTTGCAGAGGCTTAAAAAAGTGAAGCAGAGGCTCAAGAGAGTGATGCAAAGGCTCAAGAGAGTGATGCAGAGGCTGAAGAGAGTGTTGCAGAGGCTTAAGAGAGGGATGCAGAGGCTCAAGAGAGGGATGCAGAGGCTCAAGAGAGTGATTCATAGGCTTACGAGAGTGATGCAGAGGCTCATGTGAGGGATGCAGGAGTTCAAGAGAGCGATGCAGAGGCTCAAGAAAGGGATGCAGAGGCTTAAGAAAGTGATGCAGAGGCTCAAAAAAGGGATGCAGAGGCTTAAGAGAGTGATGCAGAGGCTGAAGAAAGTGTTGCAGAGGTTTAAGAGTGTAATGCAGAGGCTCAAGAGAGTGACGCAAAGGCTCAAGAGAGTGATGCCGAGGCTCAAGAGAGTGTTGCAGAGGCTTAACAGCGGGATGCAGAGGCTCAAGAGAGTGATGCAAAGGATCAAGAGAGTGATGCAGAGGCTCAAGAAAGGTATGCAGAGGCTTAAGAGAGGGAAGCAGAGGCTCAAGAGAGGGATGCAGAGGCTCAAGAGAGTGATGCAAAGGCTCAAAAGAGTGATGCAGAGGCTCAAGAGAATGATGCAGAGGATCAAGAGAGTGATGCAGAGGCTGAAGAGAGTGTTGCAGAAGCTTAAGTGAGGGATGCAGAAGCTCAAGAGAGGGATACAGAGGCCTATGAGAGTGATGCAGAGGTTGAAGAGAGTGTTGCAGAGGCTTCAGAGAGGGATGCAGAGGCTCAAGAGAGTGATGCAAAGGCTCAAAAAAGTAATGCAGAGGCTCAAGAGAATGATGCAGAGGATCAAGAGAGTGATGCAGAGGCTGAAGGGAGTGTTGCAAAGGCTTAAGAGAGGGATGCAGAAGCTCAAGAGAATGATGCAAAGGCTCAAGAGAGTGATGCAGAGGCTGAAGAGAGTGTTGCACAGGATTAAGAGAGGGATGCAGAGGCTGAAGAGAGGGATGCAGAGGCTTACGAGAGTGATGCAGAGGCTGAAGAGAGGTTTGCAGAGGCTTAAGAGAGGGATGCAGAGGCTCAAGAGAGTGATGCAAAGGCTCAAGAGAGTGATGCAGAGGCTCAAGAGAGTGATGCAGAGGATCAAGAGAGTGATGCAGAGGCTGAAGTGAGAGATGCAGAGGCTAAAGAGAGTGATGCAGAGGCTCAAGAGAGTGATGCAGGGGCTCAAGAGAGGGATGAAGAGGCTGAAGAGAGTGATGCAGAGGCTGAAGAGAGGGATGCAGAGGGTCAAGAGAGTGATGCAGAGGCTTAAGAGAGTGAGGCAGAGGCTTAGTAGAGGGATGCAGAGGCTCAAGAGAGTAATTCAGAGGCTTAAGAGGGTGATGCAGAGGCTCAAGAGAGTGATGCAGAGGCTTGAGAGAGGGATGCAGGGGCTCAAGAGAGTGATGCAAAGGCTCAAGAGAGAGATTCAGAGGCTTAAGAGAGTGATGCAGAGGCTTAGGAGAGGGATGCAGAGGCTCAAGAGAGGGATGTAGAGGCCCAAGAGAGGGATGCAGAGGCTTAAGAGAGGGATGCAGAGGCTCAGGTGAGGGATGCAGAGGCAGAAAAGAGGGATGCAGAGGCTCTTGAGAGTGATGCAGAGGCTCAAGAGAGGGATGCAGAGGCTCAAGAGAGTGATTTAGAGGCTTACGAGAGTGATGCAGATGCTCATGAGAGGTATGCAGGAGTTCAAGAGAGTGATGCAGAGGCTCAAGAAAGGGATGCAGAGGCTTAAGAAAGTGATGCAGAGGCTCAAAAAAGGGATGCAGAGGCTTAAGAGAGTGATGCAGAGGCTGATGAGAGTATTGCAGAGGCTTTAGAGAGTGATGCAAGGCTCAAGAGAGTGACGCAAAGGCTCAAGAGAGTGATGCAGAGGCGGAAGAGAGTGATGCAGAGGCTTAAGAGAGGGATGCAGAGGCTCAAGAGAGTGATGCAAATGATCAAGAGAGTGATGCAGAGGCTTAAGAGAGGGATGCAGAGGCTCAAGAGAGGGATGCAGAGGCTCAAGAGAGGGACGCAGTGGCTCAAGTGAGTAATGCAGAGGCACAAAAAAGGGATGCAGAGGCTCTTGAGACTGATGCAGATGCTCATGAGAGGGATGCAGGAGTTCAATAGAGGGATGCAGAGGCTCAAGAGAGTGATTCAGAGGCTTACGAGAGTGATGCAGAGGCTCATGAGAGGGATGCAGGAGTTCATGAGAGTGACGCAGAGGCTCAAGAATGGGATGCAGATGCTTAAGAAAGTGATGCAGAGACTCAAAAAAGGGATGCAGAGGTTTAAAAGAGTGATGCAGAGGCTGAAGAGAGTGTTGCAGAGGCTTAAGAGAGTGATGCAGAGGCACAAGAGAGTGATGCAAATGCTCAAGAGAGTGATGCAGAGGCTGAAGAGAGTGTTGCAGAGGCTTAAGAGAGGGTTGCAGAGGCTCAAGAGAGTGATGCAAAGGCTCAAGAGAGTGATGCAGAGGCTTAAGAGAGGGATGCAGAGGCTGAAGAGATGGATGCAGAGGCTTAAGAGTGTGATGCGGAGGCTGAAGAGAGTGTTGCAGAGGCTTAAGAGAGGGATGCAGAGGCTCAAGAGAGTGATGCAAAGGCTCAGGAGAGTGATGCAGAGGCTCAAGTTAGTGATGCAGAGGCTGAAGAGAGAGTGTTGCAGAGGCTCAAGTAAGGGATGCAGAGGCTCAAGAGAGGGATGCAGAGGCTTAAGAGAGTGATGCAGAGGCTGAAGAGAGTGTTGCAGAGGCTTAAGAGAGGGATGCAGAGGCTCAAGAGAGTGATGCAAAGGATCAAGAGAGTGATGCAGAGGCTCAAGAGTGTGATGCAGAGGATCAAGAGAGTGATGCAGAGGCTGAAGACAGTGTTGCAGAGGCTTAAGAGAAGGATGCAGAGGCTCAAGAGAGTGATGTAAAGGCTCAAGAGAGTGATGCAGAGGCTGAAGAGAGTGTTGCACAGGCTTAAGAGAGGGATGCAGAGGCTGAAGAGAGGGATGCAGAGGATTAAGAGCGTGATGCAGAGGCTGAAGAGAGGTTTGCAGAGGCTTAAGAGAGGGATGCAGAGGTTCAAGAGAGTGATGCAAAGGCTCAAAAGAGTGATGCAGAGGCTCAAGAGAGTGATGCAGAGGATCAAGAGAGTGATGCAGAGACTGAGGAGAGAGATGCAGAGGCTAAAGAGAGTGATGCAGAGGCTCAAGAGAGTGATGCAGGGGCTCAAGAGAGGGCTGATGAGGCTGAAGAGAGTGATGCAGAGGCTCAAGAGAGAGATGCAGAGGCTTAAGAGAGTGATGCAGAGGCTTAAGAGAGTGAGGCAGAGGCTTAGGAGAGGGATGCAGAGGCTCAAGAGAGTAATGCAGAGGCTTAAGAGGGTGATGCAGAGGCTCAAGAGAGTGATGCAGAAGCTTGAGAGAGGGATGCAGGGGCTCAAGAGAGGGATGTAGAGGCCGAAGAGAGGGATGCAGAGGCTTAAGAGAGGGATGCAGAGTCTCAAGTGAGGGATGCAGAGGCACAAAAGAGAGGATGCAGAGGCTCTTGAGAGTGATACAGAGGCTCAAGAGAGGGATGCAAAGGCTTAAGAGAGTGATGCAAAGGCACAAGAGAGGGATGCAGAGGCTCAAGAGAGTGATTCAGAGGCTTACGAGAGTGATGCAGAGGCTCATGAGAGGGATGCAGGAGTTCAAGAGAGTGACGCAGAGGCTCAAGAAAGGGATGCAGAGGCTTAAGAAAGTGATGCAGAGGCTCAAAAAAGGGATGCAGAGGCTTAAGAGAGTGATGCAGAGACTGAAGAGAGTGTTGCAGAGGCTTAAGAGAGTGATGCAGAGGCTCAAGAGAGTGATGCAAAGGCTCAAGAGAGTGATTCAGAGGCTGAAGAGAGTGTTGCACAGGCTTAAGAGAGGGATGCAGAGGCTGAAGAGAGGGATGCAGAGGATTAAGAGCGTGATGCAGAGGCTGAAGAGAGGTTTGCAGAGGCTTAAGAGAGGGATGCAGAGGTTCAAGAAAGTGATGCAAAGGCTCAAAAGAGTGATGCAGAGGCTCAAGAGAGTGATGCAGAGGATCAAGAGAGTGATGCAGAGGCTGAAGAGAGAGATGCAGAGGCTAAAGAGAGTGATGCAGAGGCTCAAGAGTGATGCAGGGGCTCAAGAGAGGGCTGATGAGGCTGAAGAGAGTGATGCAGAGGCTCAAGAGAGTGAGGCAGAGGCTTAGGAGAGGGATGCAGAGGCTCAAGAGAGTAATGCAGAGGCTTAAGAGGGCGATGCAGAGGCTCAAGAGAGTGATGCAGAAGCTTGAGAGAGAGATGCAGGGGCTCAAGAGAGGGATGTAGAGGCCCAAGAGAGGGATGCAGAGGCTTAAGAGAGGGATGCAGAGTCTCAAGTGAGGGATGCAGAGGCACAAAAGAGAGGATGCAGAGGCACAAAAGAGAGGATGCAGAGGCTCTTGAGAGTGATACAGAGGCTCAAGAGAGGGATGCAAAGGCTTAAGAGAGTAATGCAAAGGCACAAGAGAGGGATGCAGAGGCTCAAGAGAGTGATTCAGAGGCTTACGAGAGTGATGCAGAGGCTCATGAGAGGGATGCAGGAGTTCAAGAGAGTGACGCAGAGGCTCAAGAAAGGGATGCAGAGGCTTAAGAAAGTGATGCAGAGGCTCAAAAAAGGGATGCAGAGGCTTAAGAGAGTGATGCAGAGACTGAAGAGAGTGTTGCAGAGGCTTAAGAGAGTGATGCAGAGGCTCAAGAGAGTGATGCAAAGGCTCAAGAGAGTGATGCAGAGGCTGAAGAGAGTGTTGCAGAGGCTTAAGAGAGGGATGCAGAGGCTCAAGAGAGTGATGCAAAGGCTCAAGAGAGTGATGCAGAGGCTTAAGAGAGGGATGCAGAGGCTCAAGAGAGGGATGCAGAGGCTTAAGAGAGTGATGCATAGGTTGAAGAGAGTGTTGTAGAGGCTTAAGAGAGGGATGCAGAGGCTGAAGAGAGTGATGCAAAGGCTCAAGAGAGTTATGCAGAGGTTCAAGAGAGTGATGCAGAGGCTGAAGAGAGTGTTGCAGAGGCCCAAGTAAGGGATGCAGAGGCTTAAGAGAGGGATGCAGAGACTCAAGAGAGGGATGCAGAGGCTTAAGAGAGTGATGCAGAGGCTGAAGAGAGTGTTGCAGAGGGTTAAGAGAGGGATGCAGAGGCTCAAGAGAGTGATGCATAGGCTCAAGAGAGTGATGCAGAGGCTGAAGAGAGTGTTGCAGAGGCTTAGGAGAGGGATGCAGAGGCTCAAGAAAATGATGCAGAGGCTTAAGAGAGTAATGCAGAGGCTTATGTTGGATATTTCCAACATCGAATACAGCATTGTTGTATTCTAATTACTTATTACTAACCATACTTAATATTGTAGTAAGTGAAATTAACAACTCGTAGAATTCTCATGTACTAATAATTCATCTGTGCATTAGGCTAGAATTCTCACGTCACCTGACGCCAGTATTGCGTCAGACTTCTTTACAGTAAAACACATTATATTCAATTTGTGTGAGAATTAAATACGATTCTCCATAATTAAAGCATTCTGTATGACAACTGATTGCAGACGAATTGTTCTCTAACTAAAAGCCGAATAGAGCGTTAGAATCATAGCGTCTACCTCGCTTTAGTGTTAACGTCATTAATGAATGCCATGGGGAGACATTAATTCCTCTCCCTTATATATTTACTATTCTTAAATAGGTAAATAATAATATTTCGTTCCTCTAAATAATAAACCCGTCCAGTCTTTAGAGTTTCAAGCGCGAATGCGAGAAATATTAATGTTGAAGACAATAATTTGGGTTATGAACGTCGACTCGGCGTGGGTTGAGGGACGCCATCCCCAGTGTCGGTGAGTCGGTCGGTGCGCGGACACGTGCAGAGCTGAAAGAAAGCAAACTTGCGCTCACCGTACTCATAAGAATATGCCCTTGTCCAGCAAATAGGATAAGTGTGTCCATCCACAGATGAAAGCCGCCACTGTGAGGCGTGAACGACCTTGCAGATAATATCTTCAACTAGTGCTGGTGTTAAATAAGGGACCCCTAGACTTGGTTCCTGACGACACGTGATCAGCCAGCTTGAAACGCATCAATCCAGGAAAGGTTCACCGGAGCCTGGGATGCGAAATTACGGCAATCTTAATACTTATACAGTGCCCACAGCTAAGTACCTTTTATTTGATGCATCATTTACAGGTTTAATAATAGCGGGGTGATTGCGCGTCACGCGGCGAGATAACACCTAATAACAGGTGATTAGAATTCCATCTGTAGATATCAATAATCTTGAATATGAATTGAGTAGTTAAATCAATTGCTACTGGTAGTTATTTATCTTACAGCTCGAGAGACGAATTCCTCATGCTGTCTTCTCCTTGTTAACCGTGCCATTCGTCAGTGTACCAGACTTGGAGATTAAGAGGACTTCCAGGGTTATCTAAAGGAACCTACGACAAGCTAAGGCTTATTTCTTTTTATTCATAACCTTGCAATTTGATGTATTCAGAATGTTGAATATTAATGTGTGATTTACTGTAACTCATTACTATGCTCATGTTCATATTCTTCTTTGTATGAATGATATTATATTCAGCATTATTTATAGGATTAGATTATTATTAATTGAATTAGTGAACGAACCACACTGATTCCTGGACGTACTTACCTCCAGTAATAACCCCCCAATGTAGGTGTTTGAGTTTGGTTTCTTTAATAATACAGCCCATTAATTATTCTTATGATCATACTTTCTAGTTATATCCATAGTCACTGGTTTTCTCTAGAAATTTATCTAATGATCTGAAATTCTCAGTTTCCCTCTTTACTTTAAAAGTGGGTGGTCCTTCGTAATTTAATTTACTACTTTATTTATTAATTAATCAGAATCAAGCCCAAATATCCCACATTATGGTCCTTCGAACCGGATAGGCATTAAATTTATAATTAAAATATTAACCATTAATAACTAATCCTTGTGTGATAGAAGCTAGACTAACTATTTAATTAATTGTGTCAACTAATAGTGTAACACATCAGTTAGCCTAGATCACACTAACAGCTACCTTTACATAGCTTTAGTGAGTCATAACCAATTACCCACAACATTTAGACCTACACTTCATACTGAAGTAGAACCCTTAGGTCACCAAGAGCAACAGCTCATAACCTTATATTAATCACTAACACCAATTAAGTGTTAACCATTTAGGCTATACCAATGTTTCAATACATGGCTGTCAGCAGACTGTCCATTATAGCCTGAATCCATGTTATAATTACTGATTCACTCAAGTCAGTGGATCATTAACACTTAAGGATCCAGTATACTAATATAAATTACTGATCTCATACTAGTTAATCATTACTAACCCTGATAACATTTTATTCCACAATTAGGAGTACATTCAGGAGTTAGATAATATTTACGGCAGTAGAATACTTGCCAAACACAATTAATTCTTTTGTGTTCATTTAATTTCTTATACACATAATTACACAAGTGTATATAAACAATAAAATACAAAAAACCCAAAAACACAGCACAATTATTTGCACATTACTGCACCATAATATAATCTTTGCCAACCTTCATTAGGTAGCAATTTAGGCTGTGATTGTGTTGAATCTGGCACAAGCACAGACTAAATATAGTTGTAGTTTCTCAAGTAGAAATTCACACGACTAGGCTTGAGCTAGTTAGTGACACATACATTATTCTTTTGTGCTGACCCTATCAAGGGTGGGATTAACCATTTATTGTGTAATTATTTTATTGCATATTTCTATGTATGTCTTTGAGTGTTACTGTAAGTCTACTACCCATCCGAGGCTGATTTAGAAGAGCTAAGCTGAGGAACACCTGTAGTGAGACCAAGGTACCACTCAAATCTTAGTTGCTTATTATTAGGTAGGTAGCTAACCTCTAAATGAGGTAAATTACAACCAGCCTCAAGAAATATTAGGCTGTCAATAATTATACCTGCTCTGCATCAAGGAGCAGACACTATAGCTATACCACTAGCTACATAAGCCCTATCAGGCTGTCAATAATTATACCTGCTCTGCATCAAGGAGCAGACTATAGCTATACCACTAGCTACATAAGCCCTATCAGGCTCAATTTACCACAAGAATGAATCCTTTAGAAAGGAACGCAAGATTCTTGACAGCTCTTCAAAACTGCTTATGAAATGTCATTTCTGTGTCGAAACTGACCCAGGTGACGTCTATAGACTAGCAAGTTCCATAAGGATCGCCAGCCAAAAATATGACTATATCAAGACTGTAATCGAGTCCCACAGGAATTTACTCCAAGCCGGTCATACTGTCTCAGACCACTTAAGTCTATCAGAATCTGATCTCGATAACTATGAACATTCTGTTCAAACCAGTTTAGACCGATATAAGGAGGTGCTTGCGAGGCAAGATATTCCCGAGTGGGTGGATCAGATCATTAATAGACCTGTATCCAAGTTAACACTCAGCTCAGATGAAATACTTGAGCTAAATCAAGACGAGGAGAATCCTCTAATCAATACGGATCCCTACACAGGATCCACAACTGAAGATCAACCTTCATTTTCTAACCTCTCATCTAATACAGCTTCATGTGATGATTTGTTTACAGAGTCTGATCAAATTTCAGACCACACTTCTCAATGTTCCCTGGATTCTATAAGTTCAATACATAATGCTACTGAATTAACTAGCTTATCCCAAGAACCCAGAGAAACGAGTGAAGCTGCCGATGAAACAAGTGAAGCTGCAATAATCAGTGAATCTGAACCAGAAAATGATAAAGCTAATGCTGCAGCAGCAGCCGAAGCTGTAATCAAAGCTGAGGCTAAGCAAGAAGCCTTAAGCAACACAAGTAATGGTCACAATTGCTCACAACAGCCTTCTAAAGTAAGTGCTGACAATGAGAAGACTATTATAAACCTTGTACACCAATTATTAAATTTATCTTCACCAGAGCAATCAGTTGACTCTTTACAAGACTTTAGTTTTCAGCTTGAGTCACTGATAAATTCTTTCAGTAAAGAGGTGGATCACCCAACTACTGAGTGGATGACTAAAATTATCATCCAGAGAAAATTGTCTGGTGACACACTTAATAAACTATATGTATGCCAGAATGGTAATACCCTGTCAATGCAGGATATATTTACAGGTTTGCGTAATATGAGCAATCATACAGCAGACCAAGCAATTAATGCTAAATCTGAATGCACCAAAACTGTACCTACATCAGTTTCCTTGCCTGAAACTCCTAAAGTGACACTGTCACTAGGTAACAAAGGTGCTAATAACCCATGTAACCAGAATCAGTCAAACACTGATTCATCAGTGAGGCCTAAGAGACCCACAGGTGCTCCTAAGAGACCTAATAGTCCAAAGAGCACTCCCAAGAGCCTGTTAATGGTTCCCCAGAGTACACCAAGTACTCACAAGAGAATAAATAACAAGCAAATGCAAACAGCAAAACCATCACCACCTGCTAATACTGTTTTACCTAAACCGGTAACATCTAAACGATCTGTAGGATGGGGAATGTGCTTGTTTTGCAATCAAAAACATTCTCTGTACAAATGTACTAATTATCCTAATAGAGACACAAGAGTCAGACGACTCAAACAGTTACACAAATGTACTAGGTGTCTCAAACTACATGATGTTAACAGCTGTGACACCCCACTGAACACCTGCAATAGGTGTAGAAGGGGCAAGCATCATGCTGCACTGTGCAAATTAGTTAGGGCTAATTATGTCAATCCTAGAATAGGACGTAGAGAATCTACACCAGTACAGTGCTGCAAGGTGCGAGATGTGTACAGCGTAACTTCCCAAGCATCTCATATGGATGCTGCTTTGCCTACTGCCCAACTTCAAGTGAAGAACAGAGGAGCCAAGATCACCATACGTGGATTATTTGATCAAGGTTCCCAGAGAACTTTCATTACTCAAAGGGCAGCAGAGGCACTTAATTTACAACCAATAGGACAGGTAAAATTAAACTTGTCAGGGTCCATGATAAATCGAGGAACCCATGAATACACAGTAGTTCAACCGCTTGTACGACTAGGTAGTCAAGCCAAGGCTGTCCAAGCCATTGTTGTAGATCAAATACCTTTAGACTTAAATATTAAGGGTCTGGGGTACACAGCCCACTTCCTGCAGGAACGTGAAATTAATTTGGCTGACAACAAATTAATGTCTGACCGCCTTAACAATGTAGATGTACTAGTAGGAGCCGACTACTATTACCAGTTCATAACTGGACATGTTAAACGATTGGGAATGAATATGCTCCAATCTGCAGGAGGCTACTTACTTACTGGTAAAGTTCTGAATGTGAACAAGCCTAAACCTGCTAACAATAATAAATTAGTCAGCAGTAAGTCAATTCTCCAGCAACAAGCTAAAAGGAGAAACGCAGCTGAGTAATAAACTCAGATTGAATGTAGTACAATTGATACTCGCCGAGATGTTTCATAGCTCTCAGTGAAAACCAATGGTCTGTACTCAAACAAGTACAAGTCACAGCGACCAAACCATTGAATTCACTGCAGACCTAGAATAATTCTCGACAAGTAGTAATTGACCACACTCAGTCTTCCTAGTTAAATTGTAATGTTAGGCTAGAGAAACTAGTACTCCCTAGGAATTAATCATGTTAGGCTAGAGAATCTAGCACTCAATGCCACTGGCATTTCCTGAATTTAATTTTAAATTCACTTGGACCACTGGTCCACTATACTTGCGCTTAAAGGTTTGCCAAGAAAACCTTCTTAATACCATGTTTTCTGCACTAAGAGTTAGTGATAAACACTTGCATTAATTGTTTGAGTTGTTTCTTTCGTTTCTGCTTATTTGGTGTAGGAGCGCAGCACGAACAAACTTGCAAACTTACTAATATGTAAGTGAATTTCCAGAGAACTAATATGTTTAATGCATTACCGTTAAACATTAGCATTGTTAATTAACATGCTTCACGAGCTTAATACAGCTCACCCTGTCAACACTGTTGACGAGTTCCATGTAACTCACCCTGTTAACTGTTAACGAGCTCCATGTAGCTCACCCTGTCAGCACTGCTGACGAGCTTAATACAGCTCACCCTGTCAACACTGTTGACGAGTTCCATGTAACTCACCCTGTTAACTGTTAACGAGCTCCATGTAACTCACCCTGTCAGCACTGCTGACGAGCTTAATACAGCTCACCCTGTCAACACTGTTGACGAGTTCCATGTAACTCACCCTGTTAACTGTTAACGAGCTCCATGTAACTCACCCTGTCAGCACTGCTGACGAGCTCAATGCAGCTCACCCTGTCAACACTGTTGACGAGTTCACTGAACTCACCCTGTTAGCCATAGCTAACGAGCTCACTGTAGCTCACCCTGTCAACACTGTTGACGAGTTCACTGCAACTCACCCTGTTAGCACTAGCTAACGAGCTCACTGTAGCTCACCCTGTCAACACTGTTGACGAGTTCACTGCAACTCACCCTGTTAGCACTAGCTAACGAGCTCACTGTAGCTCACCCTGTCAACACTGTTGACGAGTTCACTGTAACTCACCCTGTTAGCACTAGCTAACGAGCTCACTGTAGCTCACCCTGTCAACACTGTTGACGAGTTCACTGTAACTCACCCTGTTAGCACTAGCTAACGAGCTCACTGTAGCTCACCATGTTCACGAGTTTAATATAACTCGACCTGTTAATGAGCTCAATACTGCTCACAATGTTAATTCAAGTACATTTTTGCTCACAATTAGCTTAGTCCCTCACTTAGGTAGGTTAGAAATTCAAACCATTTATTTAGGTAGATATAGGGACTTTAGTTAGTGTCAACTGAGTACTAGCCTAAGCTGTACTCACCATTAATTACAGTTGACTATACTTAGAGACTGATTTAATAAACTCAAATTCATGTAAAGGTGATTTCGCATTAACAAGTTTACAGTGTCAAGCCTATGAGCTACCATTTAATTAGCTCATAAGTCAGAATGACTAGGCTACTAATCTCACTGTCGACTCAGAATTTTCCTTGATTTTAATGAACAAACTTTTCAGTTCTCTACTTTCTATTATTTTAGCTAGTTAGCAAATTAGTTGTACCATCAGTCAGCATGACTACTGCACGGCAGTGCACATTAAATTTAATTTCCTCATTTGAATTTGAGGTGATCGTGATGCTGCGTGATGTTATTGTCTAGTAACTCAATAGTTACAAGTCACAGCGACCCTAGACAGTGACCTTACTGTAGTGTCATAGTCTCCTTGATCTTAAATGACTAATAATACTTTACTGTATAATCATACAATAGTGTTATCAGTTCTTAGGAACTTATTCTGAGTTTACCTACGATTCAGCAGCTACGTAATACACCATTACATGTCACTGCGACCCTAGTTGTTGAGTTTATTGTGAGCTTTAGAGCGTTCCTGATTACCGATAACTTAATCATTTAATGTTTCATTATTTCATGCATGTTTCCACTAAAGGAAACTGCAAGCCTATTACAACTCTAAAGAATGGTAATTTCATTCATTTCCCACTAAGAAAACTGTGCTGATACTACGATGTGATATCACGTAACGAAACATTACACGTCACTATGACCCAAGATATCGCATCACTGTAGATTCTGTTAGTTTAAATTGGGAGAGTTAAATTTTATAAACATTGTGTAGGCTACAAACAACATGTTTCATTTGACATGTAAATAGCAAGACTCAAGTTCTTGTAAGTCCTTGATAAATCCGGGACGTTCGTTATGTGTGTACTAACATACTAACATACTAATGTATTAATCTTAATATCACTTCGGGATAGGTCAGTACAACACAGTACACTGCGACCCTGAGAATCCCCCCCCCAGAGTTATGTTGGATATTTCCAACATCGAATACAGCATTGTTGTATTCTCATTACTTATTACTAACCATACTTAATATTGTAGTAAGTGAAATTAACAACTCGTAGAATTCTCATGTACTAATAATTCATCTGTGCATTAGGCTAGAATTCTCACGTCACCTGACGCCAGTATTGCGTCAGATTTCTTTACAGTAAAACACATTATATTCAATTTGTGTGAGAATTAAATACGATTCTCCATAATTAAAGCATTCTGTATGACAACTGATTGCAGACGAATTGTTCTCTAACTAAAAGCCGAATAGAGCGTTAGAATCATAGCGTCTACCTCGCTTTAGTGTTAACGTCATTAATGAATGTCATGGGGAGACATTAATTCCTCTCCCTTATATATTTACTATTCTTAAATAGGTAAATAATAATATTTCGTTCCTCTAAATAATAAACCCGTCCAGTCTTTAGAGTTTCAAGCGCGAATGCGAGAAATATTAATGTTCAAGACAATAATTTGGGTTATGAACGTCGACTCGGCGTGGGTTGAGGGACGCCATCCCCAGTGTCGGTGAGTCGGTCGGTGCGCGGACACGTGCAGAGCTGAAAGAAAGCAAACTTGCGCTCACCGTACTCATAAGAATATGCCCTTGTCCAGCAAATAGGATAAGTGTGTCCATCCACAGATGAAAGCCGCCACTGTGAGGCGTGAACGACCTTGCAGATAATATCTTCAACTAGTACTGGTGTTAAATAAGGGACCCCTAGACTTGGTTCCTGACGACACGTGATCAGCCAGCTTGAAACGCATCAATCCAGGATAGGTTCACCGGAGCCTGGGATGCGAAATTACGGCAATCTTAATACTTATACAGTGCCCACAGCTAAGTACCTTTTATTTGATGCATCATTTACAGGTTTAATAATAGCGGGGTGATTGCGTGTCACGCGGCGAGATAACACCTAATAACAGGTGATTAGAATTCCATCTGTAGATATCAATAATCTTGAATATGAATTAAGTAGTTAAATCAAATGCTACTGGTAGTTATTTATCTTACAGCTCGAGAGACGAATTCCTCATGCTGTCTTCTCCATGTTAACCGTGCCATTCGTATGTGTACCAGACTTGGAGATTAAGAGGACTTCCAGGGTTATCTAAAGGAACCTACGACAAGCTAAGGCTTATTTCTTTTTATTCATAACCTTGCAATTTGATGTATTCAGAATGTTGAATATTAATGTGTGATTTACTGTAACTCATTACTATGCTCATGTTCATATTCTTCTTTGTATGAATGATATTATATTCAGCATAATTTATAGGATTAGATTATTATTAATTGAATTAGTGAACGAACCACACTGATTCCTGGACGTACTTACCTCCAGTAATAACCCCCCAATGTAGGTGTTTGAGTTTGGTTTCTTTAATAATACAGCCCATTAATTATTCTTATGATCATACTTTCTAGTTATATCCATAGTCACTGGTTTTCTCTAGAAATTTATCTAATGATCTGAAATTCTCAGTTTCCCTCTTTACTTTAAAAGCGGGTGGTCCTTCGTAACTTAATTTACTACTTTAATTATTAATTAACCAGAATCAAGCCCAAATATCCCACAGCTTAAGAGAGTGTTGCAGAAGCTTAAGAGAGGGATGCAGAGGCTCAAGAGAGTGATGCAAAGGCTCAAGAGAGTGATGCAGGGGCTCAAGAGAATGATGCAGATGATCAAGAGAGTGATGCAGAGGCTGAAGAGAGTGTTGCAGAGGCTTAAGAGAGGGATGCAGAGGCTCAAGAGAGTGATGCAGAGGCCCAAGTAAGGGATGCAGAGGCTTAAGAGAGGGATGCAGAGACTCAAGAGAGGGATGCAGAGGCTTAAGAGAGTGATGCAGAGGCTGAAGAGAGTGTTGCAGAGGCCCAAGTAAGGGATGCAGAGGCTTAAGAGAGGGATGCAGAGGCTCAAGCGAGTGATTCAGAGGCATACGAGAGTGATGCAGAGGCTCATGAGAGGGATGCAGGAGTTCAAGAGAGTGACGCAGAGGCTCAAGAAAGGGATGCAGAGGCTTAAGAAAGTGATGCAGAGACTCAAAAAAGGGATGCATAGGCTTAAGAGAGTGATGCAGAGGCTGAAGAGAGTGTTGCAGAGGCTTAAGCGAGTGATGCAGGGGCTCAAGAAAATGATGCAGAGACTCAGGAGAGTGATGCAGAGGCTCAAGAGGGGGTTGCAGAGGCTCAAGAGAGGGATGCAGAGGCTCAAGAGAGTGATGCAAAGGCTCAAAAGAGTGATGCAGAGGCTCAAGAGAATGATGCAGAGGATCAAGAGAGTGATGCAGAGGCTGAAGAGAGTGTTGCAGAAGCTTAAGAGAGGGATGCAGAAGCTCAAGAGAGGGATACAGAGGCTTATGAGAGTAATGCAGAGGTTGAAGAGAGTGTTGCAGAGGCTTCAGAGAGGGATGCAGAGGCTCAAAAGAGTGATGCAAAGGCTCAAAAAAGTGATGCAGAGGCTCAAGAGAATGATGCAGAGGATCAAGAGAGTGATGCAGAGGCTGAAGAGAGTGTTGCAAAGGCTTAAGAGAGGGATGCAGAAGCTCAAGAGAATGATGCAAAGGCTCAAGAGAGTGATGCAGAGGATCAAGAGAGTGATGCAGAGGCTGAAGTGAGAGATGCAAAGGCTAAAGAGAGTGATGCAGAGGCTCAAGAGAGTGATGCAGGGGCTCAAGAGAGGGATGAAGAGGCTGAAGAGAGTGATGCAGAGGCTGAAGAGAGGGATGCAGAGGGTCAAGAGAGTGATGCAGAGGCTTAAGAGAGTGTTGCAGAGGCTTAAGAGAGTGATGCAGAGGCACAAGAGAGTGATGCAAATGCTCAAGAGAGTGATGCAGAGGCTGAAGAGAGTGTTGCAGAGGCTTAAGAGAGGGTTGCAGAGGCTCAAGAGAGTGATGCAAAGGCTCAAGAGAGTGATGCAGAGGCTTAAGAGAGGGATGCAGAGGCTGAAGAGAGGGATGCAGAGGCTTAAGAGTGTGATGCGGAGGCTGAAGAGAGTGTTGCAGAGGCTTAAGAGAGCGATGCAGAGGCTCAAGAGAGTGATGCAAAGGCTCAGGAGAGTGATGCAGAGGCTCAAGTTAGTGATGCAGAGGCTGAAGAGAAAGTGTTGCAGAGGCTCAAGTAAGGGATGCAGAGGCTTAAGAGAGGGAAGCAGAGGCTCAAGAGAGGGATGCAGAGGCTCAAGGGAGGGATGCAGAGGCTTAAGAGAGTGATGCAGAGGCTGAAGAGAGTGTTGCAGAGGCTTAAGAGAGGGATGCAGAGGCTCAAGAGAGTGATGCAAAGGATCAAGAGAATGATGCAGAGGCTCAAGAGTGTGATGCAGAGGATCAAGAGAGTGATGCAGAGGCTGAAGACAGTGTTGCAGAGGCTTAAGAGAGGGATGCAGAGGCTCAAGAGAGTGATGCAAAGGCTCAAGAGAGTGATGCAGAGGCTGAAGAGAGTGTTGCACAGGCTTAAGAGAGGGATGCAGAGGCTGAAGAGAGGGATGCAGAGGATTAAGAGCGTGATGCAGAGGCTGAAGAGAGGTGTGCAGAGGCTCAAGAGAGGGATGCAGAGGTTCAAGAGAGTGATGCAAAGGCTCAAGAGAGTGATGCAGAGGCTCAAGAGAGTGATGCAGAGGATCAAGAGAGTGATGCAGAGGCTGAAGAGAGAGATGCAGAGGCTAAAGAGAGTGATGCAGAGGCTCAAGAGAGTGATGCAAGGGCTCAAGAGAGGGCTGACGAGGCTGAAGAGAGTGATGCAGAGGCTCAAGAGAGGGATGCAGAGGCTCAAGAGAGTGATGCAGAGGCTTAAGAGAGTGAGGCAGAGGCTTAGGAGAGGGATGCAGAGGCTCAAGAGAGTAATGCAGAGGATCAACAGAGTGATGCAGAGGCTGAAGAGAGTGTTGCAAAGGCTTAAGAGAGGGATGCAGAAGCTCAAGAGAATGATGCAAAGGCTCAAGAGAGTGATGCAGAGGCTGAAGAGAGTGTTGCACAGGATTAAGAGAGGGATGCAGAGGCTGAAGAGAGGTTTGCAGAGGCTTAAGAGAGGGATGCAGAGGCTCAAGAGAGTGATGCAGAGGCTCAAGAGAGTGATGCAGAGGATCAAGAGAGTGATGCAGAGGCTGAAGTGAGAGATGCAAAGGCTAAAGAGAGTGATGCAGAGGCTCAAGAGAGAGATGCAGGGGCTCAAGAGAGGGATGAAGAGGCTGAAGAGAGTGATGCAGAGGCTGAAGAGAGGGATGCAGGGGGTCAAGAGAGTGACGCAGAGGCTTAAGAGAGTGAGGCAGAGGCTTAGTAGAGGGATGCAGAGGCTCAAGAGAGTAATGCAGAGGCTTAAGAGGGTGATGCAGAGGCTCAAGAAAGTGATGCAGAGGCTTGAGAGAGGGATGCAGGGGCTCAAGAGAGTGATGCAAAGGCTCAAGAGAGAGATTCAGAGGCTTAAGAGAGTGATGCAGAGGCTTAGGAGAGGGATGCAGAGACTCAAGAGAGGGATGTAGAGGCCCAAGAGAGGGATGCAGAGGCTTAAGAGAGGGATGCAGAGGCTCAGGTGAGGGATGCAGAGGCAGAAAAGAGGGATGCAGAGGCTCTTGAGAGTGATGCAGAGGCTCAAGAGAGGGATGCAGAGGCTCAAGAGAGTGATTTAGAGGCTTACGAGAGTGATGCAGATGCTCATGAGAGGTATGCAGGAGTTCAAGAGAGTGATGCAGAGGCTCAAGAAAGGGATGCAGAGGCTTAAGAAAGTGATGCAGAGGCTCAAAAAAGGGATGCAGAGGCTTAAGAGAGTGATGCAGAGGCTGAAGACAGTGTTGCAGAGGCTTAAGAGAGTGATGAAGAGGCACAAGAGAGTGATGCAAATGCTCAAGAGAGTGATGCAGAGGCTGAAGAGAGTGTTGCAGAGGCTTAAGAGAGGGTTGCAGAGGCTCAAGAGAGTGATGCAAAGGCTCAAGAGAGTGATGCAGAGGCTTAAGAGAGGGATGCAGAGGCTCAAGAGAGGGATGCAGAGGCTCAAGAGAGGGACGCAGTGGCTCAAGTGAGTAATGCAGAGGCACAAAAAATGGATGCAGAGGCTCTTGAGACTGATGCAGAGGCTCAAGAGAGGGATGCAGAGGCTTAAGAGAGTGATGCAAAAGCTCAGGAGAGGGATGCAGATGCTCATGAGAGGGATGCAGGAGTTCAATATAGGGATGCAGAGGCTCAAGAGAGTGATTCAGAGGCTTACGAGAGTGATGCAGAGGCTCATGAGAGGGATGCAGGAGTTCATGAGAGTGACGCAGAGGCTCAAGAATTGGATGCAGAGGCTTAAGAAAGTGATGCAGAGACTCAAAAAAGGGATGCAAATGCTCAAGAGAGTGATGCAGAGGCTGAAGAGAGTGTTGCAGAGGCTTAAGAGAGGGTTGCAGAGGCTCAAGAGAGTGATGCAAAGGCTCAAGAGAGTGATGCAGAGGCTTAAGAGAGGGATGCAGAGGCTGAAGAGAGGGATGCAGAGGCTTAAGAGTGTGATGCGGAGGCTGAAGAGAGTGTTGCAGAGGCTTAAGAGAGCGATGCAGAGGCTCAAGAGAGTGATGCAAAGGTTCAGGAGAGTGATGCAGAGGCTCAAGTTAGTGATGCAGAGGCTGACGAGAGAGTGTTGCAGAGGCTCAAGTAAGGGATGCAGAGGCTTAAGAGAGGGAAGCAGAGGCTCAAGAGAGGGATGCAGAGGCTCAAGGGAGGGATGCAGAGGCTTAAGAGAGTGATGCAGAGGCTGACGAGAGTGTTGCAGAGGCTTAAGAGAGGGATGCAGAGGCTCAAGAGAGTGATGCAAAGGATCAAGAGAGTGATGCAGAGGCTCAAGAGTGTGATGCAGAGGATCAAGAGAGTGATGCAGAGGCTGAAGACAGTGTTGCAGAGGCTTAAGAGAGGGATGCAGAGGCTCAAGAGAGTGATGCAAAGGCTCAAGAGAGTGATGCAGAGGCTGAAGAGAGTGTTGCCCAGGCTTAAGAGAGGGATGCAGAGGCTGAAGAGAGGGATGCAGAGGATTAAGAGCGTGATGCAGAGGCTGAAGAGAGGTTTGCAGAGGCTTAAGAGAGGGATGCAGAGGTTCAAGAGAGTGATGCAAAGGCTCAAGAGAGTGATGCAGAGGCTCAAGAGAGTGATGCAGACGATCAAGAGAGTGATGCAGAGGCTGAAGAGAGAGATGCAGAGGCTAAAGAGAGTGATGCAGAGGCTCAAGAGAGTGATGCAGGGGCTCAAGAGAGGGCTGACGAGGCTGAAGAGAGTGATGCAGAGGCTCAAGAGAGGGATGCAGAGGCTCAAGAGAGGGATGCAGAGGCTTAAGAGAGTGAGGCAGAGGCTTAGGAGAGGGATGCAGAGGCTCAAGAGAGTAATGCAGAGGCTTAAGAGGGTGATGCAGAGGCTCAAGAGAGTGATGAAGAAGCTTGAGAGAGGGATGAAGGGGCTCAAGAGAGGGATGTAGAGGCCAAAGAGAGGGATGCAGAGGCTTAAGAGAGGGATGCAGAGTCTCAAGTGAGGGATGCAGAGGCACAAAAGAGAGGATGCAGAGGCTCTTGAGAGTGATGCAGAGGCTCAAGAGAGGGATGCAAAGGCTTAAGAGAGTGATGCAAAGGCACAAGAGAGGGATGCAGAGGCTCAAGAGAGTGATTCAGAGGCTTACGAGAGTGATGCAGAGGCTCATGAGAGGGATGCAGGAGTTCAAGAGAGTGATGCAGATGCTCATGAGAGGTATGCAGGAGTTCAAGAGAGTGATGCAGAGGCTCAAGAAAGGGATGCAGAGGCTTAAGAAAGTGATGCAGAGGCTCAAAAAAGGGATGCAGAGGCTTAAGAGAGTGATGCAGAGGCTGAAGACAGTGTTGCAGAGGCTTAAGAGAGTGATGAAGAGGCACAAGAGAGTGATGCAAATGCTCAAGAGAGTGATGCAGAGGCTGAAGAGAGTGTTGCAGAGGCTTAAGAGAGGGTTGCAGAGGCTCAAGAGAGTGATGCAAAGGCTCAAGAGAGTGATGCAGAGGCTTAAGAGAGGGATGCAGAGGCTCAAGAGAGGGATGCAGAGGCTCAAGAGAGGGACGCAGTGGCTCAAGTGAGTAATGCAGAGGCACAAAAAATGGATGCAGAGGCTCTTGAGACTGATGCAGAGGCTCAAGAGAGGGATGCAGAGGCTTAAGAGAGTGATGCAAAAGCTCAGGAGAGGGATGCAGATGCTCATGAGAGGGATGCAGGAGTTCAATATAGGGATGCAGAGGCTCAAGAGAGTGATTCAGAGGCTTACGAGAGTGATGCAGAGGCTCATGAGAGGGATGCAGGAGTTCATGAGAGTGACGCAGAGGCTCAAGAATTGGATGCAGAGGCTTAAGAAAGTGATGCAGAGACTCAAAAAAGGGATGCAGAGGTTTAAGAGAGTGATGCAGAGGCTGAAGAGAGTGTTGCAGAGGCTTAAGAGAGTGATGCAGAGGCACAAGAGAGTGATGCAAATGCTCAAGAGAGTGATGCAGAGGCTGAAGAGAGTGTTGCAGAGGCTTAAGAGAGGGTTGCAGAGGCTCAAGAGAGTGATGCAAAGGCTCAAGAGAGTGATGCAGAGGCTTAAGAGAGGGATGCAGAGGCTGAAGAGAGGGATGCAGAGGCTTAAGAGTGTGATGCGGAGGCTGAAGAGAGTGTTGCAGAGGCTTAAGAGAGCGATGCAGAGGCTCAAGAGAGTGATGCAAAGGTTCAGGAGAGTGATGCAGAGGCTCAAGTTAGTGATGCAGAGGCTGACGAGAGAGTGTTGCAGAGGCTCAAGTAAGGGATGCAGAGGCTTAAGAGAGGGAAGCAGAGGCTCAAGAGAGGGATGCAGAGGCTCAAGGGAGGGATGCAGAGGCTTAAGAGAGTGATGCAGAGGCTGACGAGAGTGTTGCAGAGGCTTAAGAGAGGGATGCAGAGGCTCAAGAGAGTGATGCAAAGGATCAAGAGAGTGATGCAGAGGCTCAAGAGTGTGATGCAGAGGATCAAGAGAGTGATGCAGAGGCTGAAGACAGTGTTGCAGAGGCTTAAGAGAGGGATGCAGAGGCTCAAGAGAGTGATGCAAAGGCTCAAGAGAGTGATGCAGAGGCTGAAGAGAGTGTTGCCCAGGCTTAAGAGAGGGATGCAGAGGCTGAAGAGAGGGATGCAGAGGATTAAGAGCGTGATGCAGAGGCTGAAGAGAGGTTTGCAGAGGCTTAAGAGAGGGATGCAGAGGTTCAAGAGAGTGATGCAAAGGCTCAAGAGAGTGATGCAGAGGCTCAAGAGAGTGATGCAGACGATCAAGAGAGTGATGCAGAGGCTGAAGAGAGAGATGCAGAGGCTAAAGAGAGTGATGCAGAGGCTCAAGAGAGTGATGCAGGGGCTCAAGAGAGGGCTGACGAGGCTGAAGAGAGTGATGCAGAGGCTCAAGAGAGGGATGCAGAGGCTCAAGAGAGGGATGCAGAGGCTTAAGAGAGTGAGGCAGAGGCTTAGGAGAGGGATGCAGAGGCTCAAGAGAGTAATGCAGAGGCTTAAGAGGGTGATGCAGAGGCTCAAGAGAGTGATGAAGAAGCTTGAGAGAGGGATGAAGGGGCTCAAGAGAGGGATGTAGAGGCCAAAGAGAGGGATGCAGAGGCTTAAGAGAGGGATGCAGAGTCTCAAGTGAGGGATGCAGAGGCACAAAAGAGAGGATGCAGAGGCTCTTGAGAGTGATGCAGAGGCTCAAGAGAGGGATGCAAAGGCTTAAGAGAGTGATGCAAAGGCACAAGAGAGGGATGCAGAGGCTCAAGAGAGTGATTCAGAGGCTTACGAGAGTGATGCAGAGGCTCATGAGAGGGATGCAGGAGTTCAAGAGAGTGATGCAGAGGCTTAAGAAAGTGATGCAGAGGTTCAAAAAAAGGATGCAGAGGCTTAAGAGAGTGATGCAGAGACTGAAGAGAGTGTTGCAGAGGCTTAAGAGAGTGATGCAGAGGCTGAAGAGAGTGATGCAAAGGCTCAAGAGAGTGATGCAGAGGCTGAAGAGAGTGTTGCAGAGGATTAAGAGAGGGATGCAGAGGCTCAAGAGAGTGATGCAAAGGCTCAAGATAGTGATGCAGAGGCTTAAGAGAGGGATGCAGAGGCTCAAGAGAGGGATGCAGAAGCTTAAGAGAGTAATGCAGAGGTTGAAGAGAGTGTTGTAGAGGCTTAAGAGAGGGATGCAGAGGCTGACGAGAGTGATGCAAAGACTCAAGAGAGTTATGCAGAGGTTGAAGAGAGTGATGCAGAGGCTGAAGAGAGTGTTGCAGAGGCCCAAGTAAGGGATGCAGAGGCTTAAGAGAGGGATGCAGAGACTCAAGAGAGGGATGCAGAGGCTTAAGAGAGTGATGCAGAGGCTGAAGAGAGTGTTGCAGAGGCTTAAGAGAGGGATGCAGAGGCTCAAGAGAGTGATGCAAAGGCTCAAGAGTGTGATGCAGAGGCTCAAAAGAGTGATGTAGAGGATCAAGAGAGTGATGCAGAGGCTGAAGAGAGTGTTGCAGAGGCTTAAGAGAGGGATGCAGAGGCTCAAGAGAGTGATGCATAGGCTCAAGAGAGTGATGCAGAGGCTGAAGAGTGTTGCAGAAGCGTAGGAGAGGGATGCAGAGGCTCAAGAAAATGATGCAGAGGCTTAAGAGAGTGATGCAGAGGCTTAAGAGAGTGTTGCAGAAGCTTAAGAGAGGGATGCAGAGGCTCAAGAGAGTGATGGAAAGGCTCAAGAGAGTGATGCAGAGGTTCAATAGAGTGATGCAGAGGAGCTAGAGAGTGATGCAGAGGCTGAAGAGAGAGATGCAGAGGCTAAAGAGAGTGATGCAGAGGCTTAAGAGAGTGATGCAGGGGCTCAAGAGAATGATGCAGATGATCAAGAGAGTGATGCAGAGGCTGAAGAGAGTGTTGCAGAGGCTTAAGAGAGGGATGCAGAGGCTCAAGAGAGTGATGCAAAGGCTCAAGAGAGTGATGCAGAGGTTCAATAGAGTGATGCAGAGGATCTAGAGAGTGATGCAAAGGCTTAAGAGAGTGATGCAGAGGCTGAAGAGAGTGTTGCAGAGGCTTAAGAGAGGGATGCAGAGGCTCAAGAGAGTGAGGCAAAGGCTCAAGAGAGTGATGCAGAGGCTCAAAAGAGTGATGCAGAGGCTGAAGAGAGTGTTGCAGAGGCTTAGGAGAGGGATGCAGAGGCTCAAGAAAATGATGCAGAGGCTTAAGAGAGTGATGCAGAGGCTTAAGAGAGTGTTGCAGAAGCTTAAGAGAGGGATGCAGAGGCTCAAGAGAGTGATGCAAAGGCTCAAGAGAGTTAAGCAGAGGTTCAATAGAGTGATGCAGAGGATCTAGAGAGTGATGCAGAGGCTTAAGAGAGTGATGCAGAGGCTGAAGTGAGTGTTCAAGAGGCTTAAGAGAGGGATGCAGAGGCTCAAGAGAGTGATGCAAAGGCTCAAGAGAGTGATGCAGAGGCTCAAAAGAGTGATGTAGAGGATCAAGAGAGTGATGCAGAGGCTGAAGAGAGTGTTGCAGAGGCCCAAGTAAGGGCTGCAGAGGCTTAAGAGAGGGATGCAGAGGCTCAAGCGAGTGATTCAGAGGCTTACGAGAGTGATGCAGAGGCTTATGAGAGGGATGCAGGAGTTCAAGAGAGTGACGCAGAGGCTCAAGAAAGGGATGCAGAGGCTTAAGAAAGTGATGCAGAGACTCAAAAAAGGGATGCATAGGCTTAAGAGAGTGATGCAGAGGCTGAAGAGAGTGTTGCAGAGGCTTAAGCGAGTGATGCAGGGGCTCAAGAAAATGATGCAGAGACTCAAGAGAGTGATGCAGAGGCTCAAGAGGGGGTTGCAGAGGCTCAAGAGAGGGGTGCAACGGCTCAAGAGAGTGATGCAGAGGCTTAATAGAGGGATACAGAGGCTCAAGAGAGTGATGCAGAGGCTTAAGAGAGGGATGCAGAGGCTCAAGGGAATGATGCAGAGGCTCAAGAGAGTGATGCAGAGGCTTGAGAGAGTGATGCAGGGGCTCAAGAGAGTGATGCAGAGGCTCAAGAGAGTGATTCAGTGGCTTAAGAGAGTGATGCAGAGCCTTAAGAGAGTGATGCAGAGGCTCTTGAGAGTGATGCAGAGGCTCAAGAGAGGGATGCAGAGGCTTAAGAGAGTGATGCAAAGGCTCAAGAGAGGGATGCAGAGGCTCGTGTACATCTTCCATTGGTAATATAAACGGAAAATCAGGAAAATTTTAGTTAATTCTAATGAAAAACACATTGATTTTTATCATTTGTATTGGAAACCACATTTTTATGTCTTTTCAGGAACATTTTTGTTAATTCCAATAAAAACACATTGATTTTTATCATTTGTATTGGAAACAACATTTTTATATGTCTTTTTTAGGATCTAAATTATACGAAACCTTTCTTTATGATTTGAAGTTAAAATCCTCAAGTTTGGTAATATAGCGATTTTTTTCACGTTTTTCATGTAGTGTGACTTTACGTAAATATATTCGTTTTACCAATCTTTTGATACTACTTCATCTTTTCTCATGATATGTGATTTGGCTTTCAAATCTCAGAATTTCGCAAATTTGGCATTTTAAGCAAGTTTTCTTGCGTTTTGTTTTGTACTAAAAATCATTGAATTTAGCAATATTTTGACGTTTATCACCCTCTTTTCCTTTATGTGATTTAAACAAAATACCATCGAATTTGGCAATATTTTGCAGTTTTTCCACGTTTTTGTGAATTTTCAGTTTATAGTAATAATTCATTAAATATACGATAAAAATGATGCAAACATATAATTGATTAGAAAAAACCTTAAATACTTCATTTTCAATCTGATATTTGTTACTCGTTAAAATACCGAGTAAGATATTGAAAAGGGAAGAAGTTTTGTTTTTATTGCATATATCGACGTTTCAGCCGCTTTAGAGCGGTTTTGCGTGTACATCTTCCATCGGTAATATAAACGGAAAATCAGGAACATTTTAGTTAATTCTAATGAAAACACATTGAATTTTACCATTTGTATTGGAAACAACATTTTTATGTCTTTTCTAGGATCTAAAAAATACAAAACCTCGCTATATAATTTGACGTTAAAATGCTCAAATTTGGTAATATAGCGACTTTTTTTATGTTTTTCATGTAGTGTCGCTTTACGTAAATATATTCGTTTTACCAATATTTCGACACTACTTCATGTTTTCTCACGATATGTGATTTGGCCTTCAAATCTCAGAATTTCGCAAATTTTTCATTTTTAAGCAAGTTTTCTTGCATTTTGTTTTGTACTAAAAGTCATCGAATTTAGCAATATTTTGACGTTTATCATCCCTTTTTCCTTTAAGTGATGTTTACAAAATATCATCGAATTAGGCAATCTTTTGCCGTTTTTCCACGTTTTTGTGAATTTTCAGTTTATTGTTATTAATTCATTTACGATAAAAATGATGCAAACACATAATTGATTAGAAATTAACATTAAATACTTCATTTTCAATCAACTATTTGTTTCTCGTTAAAAAACTGAGTAAGATATTGAAAATGCGAGAAGTTCTGTTTTTATTACATATATCGACGTTTCAGCCGGATTAGAGTGGTTTTACGTGTAAATCTTCCATCGGTAATATAAACGGATAATCAGGAACATTTTAGTAAATTCTAATGAAAACACATTGATTTTTATCATTTGTATTGGAAACAATATTTTTATGTCTTTTCAGGAACATTTTTGTTAATTCCTATAAAAACACATTGATTTTTATCATTTGTATTGGAAACAACATTTTTATATGTCTTTTCTAGGATCTAAATTATACGAAACTCACTTTATGATTTGAAGTTAAAATCCTCAAGTTTGGTAATATAGCGATTTTTTTCACGTTTTTCATGTAGTGTGACTTTACGTAAATATATTCGTTTTACCAATCTTTCGATACTACTTCATATTTTCTCATGATATGTGATTTGGCTTTCAAATCTCAGAATTTCGCAAATTATGCATTTTAAGCAAGTTTTCTTGCGTTTTGTTTTGTACGAAAAGTCATTGAATTTAGCAATATTTTGACGTTTATAATCCTCTTTTCCTTTATGTAATTTAAACAAAATATCATCGAAATAGGCAATATTTTGCCGTTTTTCGACGTTTTTGTGAATTTTCAGTTTATTGCTAATAATTCATTATATGTACGATAAAAATGATGCAAACTGCAAAACTGCAAGACTGCAAAACTGCAAAACTTTGCATCACACGATGATGATGATGCAAAATTTATTAGAAATTAACATTAAATACTTCATTTTCAATCAACTATTTGATTCTCGTTAAAAAACTGAGTAAGATATTGAAAATGCGAGTTCTGTTTTTATTGCATATATCGACGTTTCAGCCGGATTAGAGCTGTTTTACGTGTAAATCTTCCATCGGTAATATAAACGGAAAATCAGGAACATTTTAGTTAATTCTAATGAAAACGCATTGATTTTTATCATTTGTATTGGAAACAATATTTTTATGTCTTTTCTAGGATCTAAAAAATACGAAACTCGCTCTATGATTTGACGTTAAAATCCTCAAATTTGGTAATTTAGCGACTTTTTCACGTTTTTCATGTAGTGTCGCTTTACGTAAATATATTCGTTTTACCAATATTTCGATACTACTTCATGTTTTCTCACGATAGGTGATTTAGCCTTCAAATCTCAGAATTTTGCAAATTTTTCATTTTTAAGCAAGTTTTCTTGCATTTTGTTTTGTACTAAAAATCATCGAATTAAGCAATATTTTGACGTTTGTCATCCCCTTTCCTTTATGTGATTTTTACAAAATATCATCGTATTAGGCAATATTTTGCCGTTTTCAACGTTTTTGTGAATTTTCGGTTTATTGGTATTAATTCATTATATATACGATAAAAACGATACAACCTCATAATTGATTAGAAAATAACATTAAATACTTCATTTTCAATCAACTATTTGTTTCTCGTTAAAAAACTGAGTAAGATATTGAAAATGCGAGAAGTTCTGTTTTTATTGCATATATCGACGTTTCAGCCGGATTAGAGTGGTTTTACGTGTACATCTTCCATCGGTAATATAAACGGAAAATCAGGAAAATTTTAGTTAATTCTAATGAAAACACATTGATTTTTATCATTTGTATTGGAAACAACATTTTTATGTCTTTTCAGGAACATTTTTGTTAATTCTAATAAAAACACATTGATTTTTATCATTTGTATTGGAAACAATATCTTTATATGTCTTTTCTAGAATCTAAATAATACGAAACCTCGCTTTATGATTTGAAGTTAAAATCCTCAAATTTGGTAAAATAGCGATTTTTTTCACGTTTTTCATGCAGTGTGACATTACGTAAATATATTCGTTTGTACCAATATTTCGATACTACTTCACGTTTTCTCACGATATGTAATTTGGCCTTCAAATCTCAGAATTTCGCAAATTTTGCATTTTAAGCAAGTTTTCTTGCATTTTGTTTCGTCTTAAAAATAATTGAATTTAGCAATATTTTGACGTTTATCATCCTCTTTTCCTTTATGAGATTTAAACAAAATACCATCGAATTAGGCAATATTTTGCCGTTTTTCCACGTTTTTGTGAATTTTCAGTTTATTGGTAGTAATTCATTATATATACGATAAAAATGATGCAAACTGCAAAACTGCAAGATTGCAAAACTGCAATACTTTGCATCACACGATGATGATGCAAAATTGATTAGAAATTAACATTAAATACTTCATTTTCAATCAACTATTTGTTTCTCGTTAAAAAACTGAGTAAGAAATTGAAACTGCGAGAAGTTCTGTTTTTATTGCATATATCGACGTTTCAGCCGGATTAGAGTGGTTTTACGTGTAAATCTTCCATCGGTAATATAAACGGAAAATCAGGAACATTTTAGTTAATTCTAATGAAAACACATTGATTTTTATAATTTGTATTGGAAACAATATTTTTATGTCTTTTTAGGAACATTTTTGTTAATTCTTATAAAAACACATTGATTTTTATCATTTGTATTGGAAACAACATTTTTATATGTCTTTTCTAGGATCTAAATTATACGAAACTCGCTTTATGATTTGAAGTTAAAATCCTCAAGTTTAGTAATATAGCGATTTTTTTCACGTATTTCATGTAGTGTGACTTTACGTAAATATATTGGTTTTACCAATCTTTCGATACTACTTCATATTTTCTCATGATATGTGATTTGGCTTTCAAATCTCAGAATGTCGCAAATTATGCATTTTAAGCAAGTTTTCTTGCGTTTTGTTTTGTACGGAAAATCATTGAATTTAGCAATATTTTGACGTTCATAATCCTCTTTTCCTTTATGTAATTTAAACAAAATATCATCGAATTAGGCAATATTTTGCCGTTTTTCGACGTTTTTGTGAATTTTCAGTTTATTGGTAATAATTTATTATATGTACGATAAAAATGATGCAAACTGCAAAACTGCAAGACTGCAAAACTGCAAAACTTTGCTTCACACGATGATGATGATGCAAAATTGATTAGAAATTAACATTAAATACTTCATTTTTAATCAACTATTTGATTCTCGTTAAAAAACGGAGTAAGATATTGAAAAATGCGAGTTCTGTTTTTATTGCATATATCGACGTTTCAGCTGGATTAGAGCGGTTTTACGTGTAAATCTTCCATCAGTAATATAAACGGAAAATCAGGAACATTTTAGTTAATTCTAATGAAAACGCATTGATTTTTATCATTTGTATTGGAAACAATATTTTTATGTCTATTCTAGGATCTAAAAAATACGAAACCTCGCTTTATGATTTGACGTTAAAATCCTCAAATTTGGTAATATAGCGACTTTTTTCACGTTTTTCATGTAGTGTGACATTACGTAAATATATTCGTTTGTACCAATATTTCGATACTACTTCACGTTTTCTCACGATATGTAATTTGGCCTTCAAATCTCAGAATTTCGCAAATTTTGCATTTTAAGCAAGCTTTCTTGCATTTTGTTTCGTCTTAAAAATAATTGAATTTAGCAATATTTTGACGTTTATCATCCTCTTTTCCTTTATGAGATTTAAACAAAATACCATCGAATTAGGCAATATTTTGCCGTTTTTCCACGTTTTTGTGAATTTTCAGTTTATTGGTAGTAATTCATTATATATACGATAAAAATGATGCAAACTGCAAAACTGCAAGATTGCAAAACTGCAAAACTTTGCATCACACGATGATGATGATGCAAAATTGATTAGAAATTAACATTAAATACTTCATTTTCAATCAACTATTTGTTTCTCGTTAAAAAACTGAGTAAGAAATTGAAACTGCGAGAAGTTCTGTTTTTATTGCATATATCGACGTTTCAGCCGGATTAGAGTGGTTTTACGTGTAAATCTTCCATCGGTAATATAAACGGAAAATCAGGAACATTTTAGTTAATTCTAATGAAAACACATTGATTTTTATAATTTGTATTGGAAACAATATTTTTATGTCTTTTCAGGAACATTTTTGTTAATTCTTATAAAAACACATTGATTTTTATCATTTGTATTTGAAACAACATTTTTATATGTCTTTTCTAGGATCTAAATTATACGAAACTCGCTTTATGATTTGAAGTTAAAATCCTCAAGTTTAGTAATATAGCGATTTTTTTCACGTATTTCATGTAGTGTGACTTTACGTAAATATATTCGTTTTACCAATCTTTCGATACTACTTCATATTTTCTCATGATATGTGATTTGGCTTTCAAATCTCAGAATGTCGCAAATTATGCATTTCAAGCAAGTTTTCTTGCGTTTTGTTTTGTACGGAAAATCATTGAATTTAGCAATATTTTGACGTTTATAATTCTCTTTTCCTTTATGTAATTTAAACAAAATATCATCGAATTAGGCAATATTTTGCCGTTTTTCGACGTTTTTGTGAATTTTCAGTTTATTGGTAATAATTTATTATATGTACGATAAAAATGATGCAAACTGCAAAACTGCAAGACTGCAAAACTGCAAAACTTTGCATCACACGATGATGATGATGCAAAATTTATTAGAAATTAACATTAAATACTTCATTTTCAATCAACTATTTGATTCTCGTTAAAAAACTGAGTAAGATATTGAAAATGCGAGTTCTGTTTTTATTGCATATATCGACGTTTCAGCCGGATTAGAGCTGTTTTACGTGTAAATCTTCCATCGGTAATATAAACGGAAAATCAGGAACATTTTAGTTAATTCTAATGAAAACGCATTGATTTTTATCATTTGTATTGGAAACAATATTTTTATGTCTTTTCTAGGATCTAAAAAATACGAAACTCGCTCTATGATTTGACGTTAAAATCCTCAAATTTGGTAATTTAGCGACTTTTTCACGTTTTTCATGTAGTGTCGCATTACGTAAATATATTCGTTTTACCAATATTTCGATACTACTTCATGTTTTCTCACGATAGGTGATTTAGCCTTCAAATCTCAGAATTTTGCAAATTTTTCATTTTTAAGCAAGTTTTCTTGCATTTTGTTTTGTACTAAAAATCATCGAATTAAGCAATATTTTGACGTTTGTCATCCCCTTTCCTTTATGTGATTTTTACAAAATATCATCGTATTAGGCAATATTTTGCCGTTTTCAACGTTTTTGTGAATTTTCGGTTTATTGGTATTAATTCATTATATATACGATAAAAACGATACAACCTCATAATTGATTAGAAAATAACATTAAATACTTCATTTTCAATCAACTATTTGTTTCTCGTTAAAAAACTGAGTAAGATATTGAAAATGCGAGAAGTTCTGTTTTTATTGCATATATCGACGTTTCAGCCGGATTAGAGTGGTTTTACGTGTACATCTTCCATCGGTAATATAAACGGAAAATCAGGAAAATTTTAGTTAATTCTAATGAAAACACATTGATTTTTATCATTTGTATTGGAAACAACATTTTTATGTCTTTTCAGGAACATTTTTGTTAATTCTAATAAAAACACATTGATTTTTATCATTTGTATTGGAAACAATATCTTTATATGTCTTTTCTAGAATCTAAATAATACGAAACCTCGCTTTATGATTTGACGTTAAAATCCTCAAATTTGGTAATATAGCGACTTTTTTCACGTTTTTCATGCAGTGTGACATTACGTAAATATATTCGTTTGTACCAATATTTCGATACTACTTCACGTTTTCTCACGATATGTAATTTGGCCTTCAAATCTCAGAATTTCGCAAATTTTGCATTTTAAGCAAGTTTTCTTGCATTTTGTTTCGTCTTAAAAATAATTGAATTTAGCAATATTTTGACGTTTATCATCCTCTTTTCCTTTATGAGATTTAAACAAAATACCATCGAATTAGGCAATATTTTGCCGTTTTTCCACGTTTTTGTGAATTTTCAGTTTATTGGTAGTAATTCATTATATATACGATAAAAATGATGCAAACTGCAAAACTGCAAGATTGCAAAACTGCAAAACTTTGCATCACACGATGATGATGATGCAAAATTGATTAGAAATTAACATTAAATACTTCATTTTCAATCAACTATTTGTTTCTCGTTAAAAAACTGAGTAAGAAATTGAAACTGCGAGAAGTTCTGTTTTTATTGCATATATCGACGTTTCAGCCGGATTAGAGTGGTTTTACGTGTAAATCTTCCATCGGTAATATAAACGGAAAATCAGGAACATTTTAGTTAATTCTAATGAAAACACATTGATTTTTATAATTTGTATTGGAAACAATATTTTTATGTCTTTTCAGGAACATTTTTGTTAATTCTTATAAAAACACATTGATTTTTATCATTTGTATTTGAAACAACATTTTTATATGTCTTTTCTAGGATCTAAATTATACGAAACTCGCTTTATGATTTGAAGTTAAAATCCTCAAGTTTAGTAATATAGCGATTTTTTTCACGTATTTCATGTAGTGTGACTTTACGTAAATATATTCGTTTTACCAATCTTTCGATACTACTTCATATTTTCTCATGATATGTGATTTGGCTTTCAAATCTCAGAATGTCGCAAATTATGCATTTTAAGCAAGTTTTCTTGCGTTTCGTTTTGTACGGAAAATCATTGAATTTAGCAATATTTTGACGTTTATAATTCTCTTTTGCTTTATGTAATTTAAACAAAATATCATCGAATTAGGCAATATTTTGCCGTTTTTCGACGATTTTGTGAATTTTCAGTTTATTGGTAATAATTTATTATATGTACGATAAAAATGATGCAAACTGCAAAACTGCAAGACTGCAAAACTGCAAAACTTTGCATCACAAGATGATGATGATGCAAAATTGATTAGAAATTAACATTAAATACTTCATTTTCAATCAACTATTTGATTCTCGTTAAAAAACGGAGTAAGATATTGAAAAATGCGAGTTCTGTTTTTATTGCATATATCGACGTTTCAGCTGGATTAGAGCGGTTTTACGTGTAAATCTTCCATCAGTAATATAAACGGAAAATCAGGAACATTTTAGTTAATTCAAATGAAAACGCATTGATTTTTATCATTTGTATTGGAAACAATATTTTTATGTCTTTTCTAGGATCTAAAAAATACGAAACCTCGCTTTATGATTTGACGTTAAAATCCTCAAATTTGGTAATATAGCGACTTTTTTTCACGTTTTTCATGTAGTGTCGCTTTACGTAAATATATTCGTTTTTACCAATATTTCGATACTACTTCATGTTTTCTCACGATAGGTGATTTGGCCTTCAAATCTCAGAATTTTGCAAATTTTTCATTTTTAAGCAAGTTTTCTTGCATTTTGTTTTGTTCAAAAAATCATCGAATTTAGCAATATTTTGACGTTTGTCATCCCCTTTCCTTTATGTGATTTTTACAAAATATCATCGTATTAGGCAATATTTTGCCGTTTTCAACGTTTTTTTGAATTTTCAGTTTATTGGTATTAATTCATTGTATATACGATAAAAACGATGCAACCACATAATTGATTAGAAAATAAAATAAAATACTTCATTTTCAATCAACTATTTGTTTCTCGTTAAAAAACTGAGTAAGATATTTAAAATGCGAGAAGTTCTGTTTTTATTGCATATATCGACGTTTCAGCCGGATTCGAGCGGTTTTACGTGTACATCTTCCATCGGTAATATTGTACATCTTCCATCGGTAATATAAGAGAAAAATCAGGAAAATTTTAGTTAATTCTAATGAATACACATTGATTTTTATCATTTGTATTGGAAACAACATTTTTATGTCTTTTCAGGAACATTTTTGTTAATTATTATAAAAACACATTGATTTTTATCATTTGTATTGGAAACAACATTTTTATATGTCTTTTCTAGGATCTAAATTATACGAAACCTCGCTTTATGATTTGAAGTTAAAATCCTCAAGTTTGGTAATATAGGGATTTTTTTCACGTATTTCATGTAGTGTGACTTTACGTAAATATATTCGTTTTACCAATCTTTCGATACTACTTCATATTTTCTCATGATATGTGATTTGGCTTTCAAATCTCAGAATGTCGCAAATTATGCATTTTAAGCAAGTTTTCTTGCGTTTTGTTTTGTACGGAAAATCATTGAATTTAGCAATATTTTGACGTTTATAATTCTCTTTTCCTTTATGTAATTTAAACAAAATATCATCGAATTAGGCAATATTTTGCCGTTTTTCGACGTTTTTGTGAATTTTCAGTTTATTGGTAATAATTTATTATATGTACGATAAAAATGATGCAAACTGCAAAACTGCAAGACTGCAAAACTGCAAAACTTTGCATCACACGATGATGATGATGCAAAATTGATTAGAAATTAACATTAAATACTTCATTTTCAATCAACTATTTGATTCTCATTAAAAAACGGAGTAAGATATTGAAAAATGCGAGTTCTGTTTTTATTGCATATATCGACGTTTCAGCTGGATTAGAGCGGTTTTACGTGTAAATCTTCCATCAGTAATATAAACGGAAAATCAGGAACATTTTAGTTAATTCTAATGAAAACGCATTGATTTTTATCATTTGTATTGGAAACAATATTTTTATGTCTTTTCTAGGATCTAAAAAATACGAAACCTCGCTTTATGATTTGACGTTAAAATCCTCAAATTTGGTAATATAGCGACTTTTTTTCACGTTTTTCATGTAGTGTCGCTTTACGTAAATATATTCGTTTTTACCAATATTTCGATACTACTTCATGTTTTCTCACGATAGGTGATTTGGCCTTCAAATCTCAGAATTTTGGCAAATTTTTCATTTTTAAGCAAGTTTTCTTGCATTTTGTTTTGTTCAAAAAATCATCGAATTTAGCAATATTTTGACGTTTGTCATCCCCTTTCCTTTATGTGATTTTTACAAAATATCATCGTATTAGGCAATATTTTGCCGTTTTCAACGTTTTTTTGAATTTTCAGTTTATTGGTATTAATTCATTGTATATACGATAAAAACGATGCAACCACATAATTGATTAGAAAATAACATTAAATACTTCATTTTCAATCAACTATTTGTTTCTCGTTAAAAAACTGAGTAAGATATTTAAAATGCGAGAAGTTCTGTTTTTATTGCATATATCGACGTTTCAGCCGGATTCGAGCGGTTTTACGTGTACATCTTCCGTCGGTAATATAAACGGAAAATCAGGAAAATTTTAGTTAATTCTAATGAAAACACATTGATTTTTATCATTTGTATTGGAAACAACATTTTTATGTCTTTTCAGGAACATTTTTGTTAATTCTAATAAAAACACATTGATTTTTATCATTTGTATTGGAAATAATATCTTTATATGTCTTTTCTAGAATCTAAATAATACGAAACCTCGCTTTATGATTTGAAGTTAAAATCCTCAAATTTGGTAAAATAGCGATTTTTTTCACGTTTTTCATGTAGTGTGACATTACTTAAATATATTCGTTTGTACCAATATTTCGATACTACTTCATGTTTTCTCACGATATGTAATTTGACCTTCAAATCTCAGAATTTCGCAAATTTTGCATTTTTAAGCAAGTTTTCTTGCGTTTTGTTTCGTCCTAAAAATAATTGAATTTAGCAATATTTTGACGTTTATCATCCTCTTTTCCATTATGAGATTTAAACAAAATACCATCGAATTTGGCAATATTTTGCCGTTTTTCCACGATTTTGTGAATTTTCAGTTTATTGGTAATAATTCATTATATATACGATAAAAATGATGCAAACTGCAAAACTGCAAATTGCAAAACTGCAAAACTTTGCATCACACGATGATGATGATGCAAAATTGATTAGAAATTAACATTAAATACTTCATTTTCAATCAACTATTTGTTTCTCGTTAAAAAACTGAGTAAGATATTGAAAATGCGAGAAGTTCTGTTATTATTGCATATATCGACGTTTCAGCCGGATTCGAGCGGTTTTACGTGTACATCTTCCATCGGTAATATTGTACATCTTCCATCGGTAATATAAGAGAAAAATCACGAAAATTTTAGTTAATTCTAATGAATACACATTGATTTTTATCATTTGTATTGGAAACAACATTTTTATGTCTTTTCAGGAACATTTTTGTTAATTATTATAAAAACACATTGATTTTTATCATTTGTATTGGCAACAACATTTTTATATGTCTTTTCTAGGATCTAAATTATACGAAACCTCGCTTTATGATTTGAAGTTAAAATCCTCAAGTTTGGTAATATAGGGATTTTTTTCACGTTTTTCATGTAGTGTGACTTTACGTAAATATATTCGTTTTACCAATCTTTCGATACTACTTCATATTTTCTCATGATATGTGATTTGGCTTTCAAATCTCAGAATTTCGCAAATTATGCATTTTAAGCAAGTATTCTTGCGTTTTGTTTTGTACGAAAAATCATTGAATTTAGCAATATTTTGATGTTTATAATTTTGTTTTTCCTTTATGTAATTTAAACAAAATATCATCGAATTAGGCAATATTTTGCCGTTTTTGCACGTGTTTGTGAATTTTCAGTTTATTGTTATTAATTCATTATATATACGATAAAAATGATGCAAACATATAATTGGTCAGAAATTAACAATAAATACTTCATTTTCAATCAACTATTTCTTTCTCGTTAAAAAACTGAGTAAGATAATGAAAAAGCGAGAAGATATGATTTTATTGCATATATCAACGTTTCAGCCGGATTAGAGCGGTTTTATGTGTACATCTTCCATCGGTAATATAAACGAAAAATCAGGAACATTTTAGTTAATTCTAATGAAAACACATTGATTTTTATCATTTGTATTGCAAACAACATTTTCATGTCTTTTCTAGGATCTAAAAAATACGAAACCTCGCTTTATGATTTGAAGTAAAAATCCTCAAATTTGGTAATATTGAGACTTTTTTCACGTTTTTCATGTAGTGTCACTTTACGTAAATGTATTCGTTTCTACCAATATTTCGCTACTACTTAATGTTTTCTAAAGATATGTGATTTTGCCTTCAAATCTCAGAATTTCGCAAATTTTTCATTTTTAAGCAAGTTTTCTTGCATTTTGTTTTGTACTAAAAATCATCGAATTTAGCAATACTTTGACGTTTGTCATCCCCTTTCCTTTATGTGATTTTAACAAAATATCATCGTATTAGGCAATATTTTGCCGTTTTCCACGTTTTTGTTAATTTTCAGTTTATTGGTATTAATTCATTATATATACGATAAAAACAATGCAACCACATTATTCATTAGAAAATAACATTAAATACTTTATTTTCAATCAACTATTTGTTTCTCGTTAAAAAACTGAGTAAGATATTGAAAATGCGAGAAGTTCTGTTTTAATGGCATATATCGACGTTTCAGCTGGATTAGAGCGGTTTTACATGCACATCTTCCATCGGTAATATAAACGGAAAATCAGGAAAATTTTAGTTAATTCTAATGAAAACACATTGATTTTTATCATTTTATTGGAAACAACATTTTTATGTTTTTTCAGGAACATTTTTGTTAATTCTAATAAAAACACATTGATTTTTATCATTTGTATTGGAAACAACATTTTTATATGTCTTTTCTCGGATCTAAATTATACGAAACCTCGCTTTATGATTTGAAGTTAAAATCCTCAAATTTGGTAAAATAGCGATTTTTTTCACGTTTTTCATGTAGTGTGACATTACGTAAATATAATCGTTTGTACCAATATTTCGATACTACTTCATGTTTTCTCACGATATGTAATTTTACCTTCAAATCTCAGAATTTCGCAAATTTTGCATTTTTAAGCAAGTTTTCTTGCGTTTTGTTTCGTCCTAAAAATAATTGAATTTAGCAATATTTTGACGTTTATCATCCTCTTTTCCTTTATGAGATATAAACAAAATACCATCGAATTAGGCAATATTTTGCCGTTTTTCCACGTTTTTGTGAATTTTCAGTTTATTGGTAATAATTCATTATATATACGATAAAAATGATGCAAACTGCAAAACTGCAAGATTGCAAAACTGCAAAACTTTGCATCACACGATGATGATGATGCAAAATTGATTAGAAATTAACATTAAATACTTCATTTTCAATCAACTATTTGTTTCTCGTTAAAAAACTGAGTAAGATATTGAAAATGCGAGAAGTTCTGTTATTATTGCATATATCGACGTTTCAGCCGGATTAGAGCGGTTTTACGTGTACATCTTCCATCGGTAATATTGTACATCTTCCATCGGTAATATAAGAGAAAAATCAGGAAAATTTTAGTTAATTCTAATGAATACACATTGATTTTTATCATTTGTATTGGAAACAACATTTTTATGTCTTTTCAGGAACATTTTTGTTAATTATTGTAAAAACACATTGATTTTTATCATTTGTATTGGCAACAACATTTTTATATGTCTTTTCTAGGATCTAAATTATACGAAACCTCGCTTTATGATTTGAAGTTAAAATCCTCAAGTTTGGTAATATAGGGATTTTTTTCACGTTTTTCATGTAGTGTGACTTTACGTAAAAATATTCGTTTTACCAATCTTTCGATACTACTTCATATTTTCTCATGATATGTGATTTGGCTTTCAAATCTCAGAATTTCGCAAATTATGCATTTTAAGCAAGTATTCTTGCGTTTTGTTTTGTACGAAAAATCATTGAATTTAGCAATATTTTGATGTTTATAATTTTGTTTTTCCTTTATGTAATTTAAACAAAATATCATCGAATTAGGCAATATTTGGCCGTTTTTGCACATGTTTGTGAATTTTCAGTTTATTGTTATTAATTCATTATATATACGATAAAAATGATGCAAACATATAATTGGTCAGAAATTAACAATAAATACTTCATTTTCAATCAACTATTTCTTTCTCGTTAAAAAACTGAGTAAGATAATGAAAAAGCGAGAAGATATGATTTTATTGCATATATCAACGTTTCAGCCGGATTAGAGCGGTTTTATGTGTACATCTTCCATCGGTAATATAAACGAAAAATCAGGAACATTTTAGTTAATTCTAATGAAAACACATTGATTTTTATCATTTGTATTGCAAACAACATTTTCATGTCTTTTCTAGGATCTAAAAAATACGAAACCTCGCTTTATGATTTGAAGTAAAAATCCTCAAATTTGGTAATATTGAGACTTTTTTCACGTTTTTCATGTAGTGTCACTTTACATAAATGTATTCGTTTATACCAATATTTCGCTACTACTTAATGTTTTCTAAAGATATGTGATTTTGCCTTCAAATCTCAGAATTTCGCAAATTTTTCATTTTTAAGCAAGTTTTCTTGCATTTTGTTTTGTACTAAAAATCATCGAATTTAGCAATACTTTGACGTTTGTCATCCCCTTTCCTTTATGTGATTTTAACAAAATATCATCGTATTAGGCAATATTTTGCCGTTTTCCACGTTTTTGTTAATTTTCAGTTTATTGGTATTAATTCATTATATATACGATAAAAACAATGCAACCACATTATTCATTAGAAAATAACATTAAATACTTCATTTTCAATCAACTATTTGTTTCTCGTTAAAAAACTGAGTAAGATATTGAAAATGCGAGAAGTTCTGTTATTATTGCATATATCGACGTTTCAGCCGGATTAGAGCGGTTTTACGTGTACATCTTCCATCGGTAATATAAGAGAAAAATCAGGAAAATTTTAGTTAATTCTAATGAATACACATTGATTTTTATCATTTGTATTGGAAACAACATTTTTATGTCTTTTCAGGAACATTTTTGTTAATTCTAATAAAAACACATTGATTTTTATCATTTGTATTGGAAACAATATCTTTATATGTCTTTTCTAGAATCTAAATAATACGAAACCTCGCTTTATGATTTGAAGTTAAAATCCTCAAATTTGGTAAAATAGCGATTTTTTTCACGTTTTTCATGTAGTGTGACATTCCGTAAATATATTCGTTTGTACCAATATTTCGATACTACTTCATGTTTTCTCACGATATGTGATTTGGCCTTCAAATCTCAGAATTTCGCAAATTTTGCATTTTTAAGCAAGTTTTCTTGCGTTTTGTTTCGTCCTAAAAATCATTGAATTTAGCAATATTTTGACGTTTATCATCCTCTTTTCCTCTATGTGATTTAAAAAAATTACCATCGAATTAGGCAATATTTTGCCGTTTTTCCACGTTTTTGTGAATTTTCAGTTTATTGGTAATAATTCATTATATATACGATAAAAATGATGCAAACTGCAAAACTGCAAGATTGCAAAACTGCAAAACTTTGCATCACACGATCATGATGATGCAAAATTGATTAGAAATTAACATTAAATACTTCATTTTCAATCAACTATTTGTTTCTCGTTAAAAAACTGAGTAAGATATTGAAAATGCGAGAAGTTCTGTTATTATTGCATATATCGACGTTTCAGCCGGATTAGAGCGGTTTTACGTGTAAATCTTCCATCGGTAATATAAACGGAAAATCAGGAACATTTTAGTTAATTCTAATGAAAACACATTGATTTTTATCATTTGTATTGGAAACAATATTTTTATGTATTTTCTAGGATCTAAAAAATACGAAACCTAGCTTTATGATTTGACGTTAAAATCCTCAAATTTGGTAATATAGCGACTTTTTTCACGTTTTTCATGTAGTGTCGCTTTACGTAAATATATTCGTTTTTACCAATATTTCGATACTACTTCATATTTTCACACGATATGTGATTTGGCCTTCAAATCTCCGAATTTCGCAAATTTTTCATTTTAAGCAAGTTTTCTTGCATTTTGTTTTCTACTAAAAATCATCGAATTTAGCAATATTTTGACGTTTGTCATCCCCTTTCCTTTATGTGATTTTAACAAAATATCATCGAATTAGGCAATATTTTGCCGTTTTCCACGTTTTTGTGAGTTTCAGTTTATTGGTATTAATTCATTATATATACGATAAAAACGATGCAAACACATAATTGATTAGAAAATAACATTAAATACTTCATTTTCAATCAACTATTTGTTTCTCGTTAAAAAACTGAGTAAGATATTCAAAATGCGAGAAGTTCTGTTTTTATTGCATATATCGACGTTTCAGCCGGATTAGAGCTGTTTTACGTGTACATTTTCCATCGGTAATATAAACGGAAAATCAGGAACATTTAAGTTAATTCTAATGAAAACACATTGATTTTTATCATTTGTATTGGAAACAACATTTTTATGTCTTTTCAGGAACATTTTTGTTAATCCCTCTCTTGAATTTCTGCATCACTCTCTTAAGCCTCTGCATCACCCTTTTAAGCCTCTGCATCCCTCTTTTGAGCCTCTGCATCACTTTCTTAAGCCTCTGCATCACTCTCTTAAGCCTCTGCATCACTCTCGTAAGCCTCTGAATCACTCTCTTGAGCCTCTGCATCCATCTCGAGCCTCTGTATCCCTCTATTGAACTCCTGCATCCCTCCCATGAGCCTCTGCATCCTTCACTTGAGCCTTTGCATCACTGTTGTAAGCCTCTGCATCCCTCTCTTGAGCCTCTGCGTCACTCTCAAGAGCCTCTGCTTCCCTCTCTTGTGCCTCTGCTTCCATGACGTGAGCCTCTGCATCTCTCTCTTGAGCCCCTGCATCCCGCTCTTGGGCCTCTGCATCCCACTCTTGAGCCTCTGCATTCTTCTCTTAAGCCTCTGCATCACTCTCTTAAGCCTCTGCATCACTCTCTTAAGCCTCTGCATCATTCTCGTAAACCTCTGAATCACTCTGTTGAACCTCTGCATCACTCTCTTGAGCCTCTGCATTCCTCTCTTAAGCCTCTGCATCCCTCTCTTAAGCCTGTGCGTCCCTCTCTTAAGCCTCTGCATCATTCTCTTCAGCCTCTGCATCCCTCTCTTAAGCCTCTGCATCATTCTCTTCAGCCTCTGCATTCCTCTCTTAAGCCTCTGCGTCACTCTCTTGATCCTCTGCATCCCTCTCTTGAGCCTCTGCATCATTCTCTTGAGCCCCTGCATCATTCACTTGAGCCTCTGCATCACTCTCTTAAGCCTCTGCATCTCTCTCTTCAGCCTCTGCATCAATCTCTTGAGGATCTGCATCACTCTCTTGAGCCTCTACATCCCTCCCTTGAGCCTCTGCATCCCTCTCTTAAGACTCTGCATCACTCTCTTGAGCCTTTGCATCACTTTCTTGAGCCTCTGCATCCCTCTCTTAAGCCTCTGCAACACTCTCTTCAGCCTCTGCATCACTCTCTTAAGCCTCCGCATCCCTCTCTTCAGCCTCTGCATCCCTCTCATAAGCCTCTGCAACACTCTCTTCAGCCTCTGCATCACTCTCTTAAGCCTCTGCATCGCTTTTTTGAGCCTCTGGATCACTTTCTTAAGCCTCTACATCCCTTTCTTGAGCCTCTGCATCACTCTCTTGAAATCTCTTGAAGAGAGTGATGCAGAGGCTCTTTAGAGTGATGCAGAGGCTCTTTAGAGTGATGCAGAGGCTCTTTAGAGTGATGCAGAGGCTTGAAGAGAGGGATGCAGAGGCTTAAGAGAGGGAAGCAGAGGCTCAAGGGAGTGATTCAGAGGCTCACGAGAGTGATGCAGAGGATCAAGAGAGTGATGCAGAGGCTCTAGAGAGTGATGCAGAGGCTCGAGAGAGTTATGCAGATGCCTCAAGAGAGGGATTCAGAGGCTTAAGAGAGTGATGCTGAGGCTAAAAAGAGTGATGCAGAGGCTCAAGTGAGGGATGCAGAGGCTGAAGAGAGTGATGAATAGGCTCAAGAGAGTGATGCAGAGGCTCAAGAGAGGGATGCAGAGGCTCAAGAGAGGGATGCAGAGTCTCAAGAGAGTGATGCAGAGGATCAAGAGAGGGAAGCAGAGGCTTACGAGTGTGATTCAGAGGCTGAAGAGAGTGATGCAGAGGCTTTAGAAAGTGATGCAGAGGATCAAGAGAGTGATGCAGAGGCTCGAGAGAGTGATGCAGAGGCCTCAAGAGAGAGATTCAGAGGTTTAAGAGAGTGATGCAGAGGCTGAAGAGAGTGTTGCAGAGGCTGAGGAGAGGGATGCAGAGGCTCAAGAGAGTGATGCCGAGGCTCAAGAGAGTTATGCAGAGGCTCAAGACAGTGATGCAGAGGCTTACGAGAGTGATGCAGATGGTCAAAAGAGGGATGCAGAGGCTTAAGAGAGTGATGCAGAGGCTGAAGAGAGTGTTGCAGAGGCTTCAAGAGAGGGATTCAGAGGCTTAAGAGAGTGATGCTGAGGCTGAAAAGAATGTTGCAGAGGCTCAAGAGAGGGATGCAGAGGCTCAATAAGAGTGATGAATAGGCTCAAGAGAGTGATGCAAAGGCTCAAGAGAGGGATGCAGAGGCTCAAGAGAGGGATGCAGAGTCTCAAGAGAGTGATGCAGAGGATCAAGAGAGGGAAGCAGAGTCTTACGAGTGTGATTCTGAGGCTGAATAGAGTGATGCAGAGGCTTTAGAGAATGATGCAGAGACTGAAGAGAGTGATGCAGAGGCTCGAGAGAGTGATGCAGAGGCCTCAAGAGAGGGATTCAGAGGTTTAGGAGAGTGATGCAGAGGCTGAAGAGAGTGTTGCAGAGGCTGAAGAGAGGGATGCAGAGGCTCAAGAGAGTGATGCCGAGGCTCAGGAGAGTTATGCAGAGGCTAAAGAGAGTGTTGCAGAGGCTTAAGAGAGGGATGCAGAGGCTCAAGAGAGTGATGCAGAGGCTCAAGATAGTGATGCAGAGGCTACAGAGAGTGATGCAGATGCCTAAGAGAGGGATGCAGAGGCTCAAGAGAGGGATGTAGAGGCTCAAGAGAGTGATGCAGAGGCTCAAGAGAGTGATGCAGAGGCTGAAGAGAGGGATGCAGAGGCTGAAGAGAGTAATGCAGAGGCTCAAGAGAGGGATGCAGAAGCTCAACAGAGTGATTCAGAGGCTTACGAGAGTGATGCAAAGGCTTTAGAGAGTGGTGCAGAGGCTTAAGAGAGGGATGCAGAAACTGAAGAGAGGGATGCAGAGGCTCAAGTGAGGGAAGCAGAGGCACAAGAGAGGGATGCAGATGATCAAGAGAGGGATGCAGAGGCTTAAGAGAGTGATGCAGAGGCTGAAGAGAGTGTTGCAGAGGCTTAAGAGAGGGATGCAGAGGCTCAAGAGAGTTATGCAGAGGCTCAACATAGTGATGCAGAGGCTACAGAGAGTGATGCAGATGCCTAAGAGAGGGATGCAGAGGCTCAAGAGAGGGATGTAGAGGCTCAAGAGAGTGATGCAGAGGCTAAAGAGAGTGATGCAGAGGCTCAAGAGAGGGATGCAGAGGCTGAAAAGAGTAATGCAGAGGCTCAAAAGAGGGATGCAGAAGCTCAACAGAGTGATTCAGAGGCTTACGAGAGTGATGCAAAGGCTTAAGAGAGTGGTGCAGAGGCTTAAGAGAGGGATGCAGAAACTGAAGAGAGGGATGCAGAGGCTCAAGTGAGGGAAGCAGAGGCACAAGAGAGGGATGCAGAGGCTTTTGTACGTGACGCAGAGGCACAAGAGAGGGATGCAGAGGCTTTTGTAAGTGACGCAGAGGCTCAAGAGAGAGATGCAGAGGCTTAAGAGAGTGATGCAAAGGCTCAAGTGAGGGATGCAGAGTCTTAAGAGAGGAATGCAGAGGCTTAAGAGAGTGATGCAGAGGCTTAAGAGAATGATGCAGGGGCTCAAGAGAATGATGCAGAGGCTTAAGAGAGGGATGCAGAGGATCAAGAGAGTGATGCAGAGGCTTAAGAGAGGGATGCAGAGGCTCAAGAGAGTGATTCAGAGGTTTACGGGAGTGATGCAGAGGCTTAAGAGAGTGATGCAGAAGCTCAAGAGAGGGATGGAGAGGCTCAAGAGAGTGTTTCAGAGGTTTACGGGAGTGATGCAGAGGCTCAAGGGATGGATGTATAGGCTCAAGTGAGTGATGCAGAAGCTCAAGAGAGGGATGCAGAGGCTGAAGAGAGTGATGCAGAGGCTCAAGAGAGAGAGTGATGCAGAGGCTCAAGAGAGGGATGCAGAGGCTCAAGATAGGGATGCAGAGGCTCAAGAGAGGGATGCAATGGCATAAGAGAGGGATGCAGAGGCTCAAGAGAGGGATGCAGAGGTTTAAGAAAGTGATGCAGAGGCTCAAGAGAGGGATGCAGAGGCTGAATAGAGTGAAGCAGAGGCTCAAGAAAGGGATGCAGAGGTTCATAAGAGGGATGCAGGAGTTCAAGAGAGATGCAAAGGCTCATGAAAGGGATGCAGAGGATTAAAAAAGTGATGCAGAGGCTCAAAAGCGGGATGCAGAGGCTTAAGATGGTGATGCAGAGGCTCAAGAGAGTGATGCAGAGGCTCAATAGAGGGATGCAGGGGCTCAAGAGAGTGATGGAGAGGCTCAAGAGAGTGATTCAGAGGTTCAAGAGAGTGATGCAGAGGTTTAAGAGAGTGATGCAGAGGCTGAAGAGAGTGTTGTAGAGGATTAAGAGAGGGATGCAGAGGCTTCAGAGAGTGATGCAGAGGCTCAAGATAGCGATGCAGAGGCTAAGGAGAATGATGCAGATGCCTAAGAGAGGGATGCAGAGGCTCAAGAGAGGGATGTAGAGGCTCAAGAGAATGATGCAGAGTCTCAAGAGAGTGATGCAGAGGGTCAAGATAGGGATGCAGAGGCTTAAAAGAGGGATGCAGAAACTCAAGAGAGGGATACAGAGGCTCAAGAGAGGTATGCAGGGGCTCAAGAGAGGGATGCAGAGGCTCAAGTGAGGGAAGCAGAGGCACAAGAGAGGGATGCAGAGGCTTTTGTGAGTGACGCAGAGGCTCAAGAGAGAGATGCAGAGGCTTAAGAGAGTGAAGCAAAGGCGGAAGTGAGGGATGCAGAATCTCATGAGAAGAATGCAGGAGTTCAAGAGAGGGATGCAGAGGCTCAAGAGAAGGACGCAGAGGCTAAAGTGAGGGATGAAGAGGCACAAGAGAGGGATGCAGAGGCTCTTGAGAGTGATGCAGAGGCTTAGGAGAGGGATGCAGAGGCTCAAGAGATGTATGCAGGGGCTCAAGAGAGGGATGCAGAGGCTCTTGTGAGTGACGCAGAGGGTCAAGAGAGGGATGCAGAGGCTTAAGAGAGTGATGCAAAGGCTCAAATTAGGGATGCAGAATCTCATGAGAAGGATGCAAGAGTTCAAGAGAGGGATGCAGAGGCTCAAAATAGGGATGCAGAGGCAAAAGTGAGGGAAGCAGAGGCACAAGAGCAGAGGCTATGCAGAGGCTTTTGTGAGTGACGCAGAGGCTCAAGAGAGAGATGCAAAGGCTTAAGAGAGTGATGCAGGGGCTCAAGAGAGGGATGCAGAGGCTCAAGAGAGGGAAGCAGAGGCACAAGAGAGGGATGCAGAGGCTTTTGTGAGTGACGCAGAGGCCCAAGAGAGAGATGCACAGGCTCAAGAGAGTGATGCAAAGGCTCAAGGGAGGGATGCAGACTCTCATGAGTAGGATGCAGAAGTTCAAGAGAGGGACCCAGAGGCCCTTGAGAGTGATGCAGAGGCTCATGAGAGGGATGCAGAGGCTCAGGAGAGGGATGCAGAGGCTGAAGAGAGGTATGCAGGGGTTCAAGTGAGGGATGCAGAGGCTTAAGAGAGTGATGCAAAGGCTCAAGTAAGGGATGCAGAATCTCATGAGAAGGATGCAGGAGTTCAAGGGAGGGATGCAGAGGCTAAAATGAAGGATGAAAAGGCACAAGAGAGGGATGCAGAGGCTCTTGACAGTGATGCAGAGGATCAAGAGAGGGATGCAGAGGCTCAAGAGAGTGATTCAGAGGCTTACGAGAATGAGGCAGAGGCTTAAGAGAGTGATGCAGAGGCTTAAGAAAGTGATGCAGAGGCTCAAAAGAGGGATGCATAGGCTTAAAGAGGTGATGCAGAGGTTCAAAAGAGGGATGCAGAGGCTCAAGAGAGGGATGCAGAGGCTGAAGTGAGGGATGAAGAGGAACAAGAGAGGGATGCAGAGGCTCTTGAGAGTGATGCAGAGGCTCAAGAGAGGGATGCAAAGGCTTAAGAGAGTGATGCAACGGCTCAAGAGAGGGATGCAGAGGCTCATGACAGGGATGCAGGAGTTCAAGAGAGGGATGCAGAGGCTCAAGAGAGTGATGCAGAGGCTTAAGAGAGGGATGCAAAGGCTCAAGAGAGTGATGCAGAGGCTTAAGAGAGGGATGCAGAGGCTCACGAGAATGATGAAGAGGCTCAAGAGAGTTCTGCAGAGGCCCAAGAGAGGGATGCTGAGGCTCCAGAGAGGGATGCAGAGGTTGCAGAGAGTGAAGCAGAGGCTGAAGAGAGAGATGTAGAGGCTTAAGAGAGTGATGCAGGGGCTCAAGAGAGTGATGCAGAGGCTCAAGAGAATGATGTAGAGGCTTAAGAGAGGGATGCAGAGGTTCAAGAGAATGATGCAGAGGCTCAAGAGAGTGATGCAGAGGATCAAGAGAGGGATGCAGAGGCTTAAGAGAGTGATGCAGAGGCTGAAGCGAGTGATGTAGAGGCTCAAGAGATTGATGTAGAGGGTCTGGAGAGTGATGCAGAGGCTCAAGAGAGTGATGCAGAGGATCAAGAGAGTGATGCAGAGGCTCAAGAGAGAGACATGCAGAGGATCATGAGAGGGAAGCAGAGGCTTAAGAGAGTGATGAAGAGGCTGAAGAGAGTGTTGCAGAGGCTTAAGAGAGGGATGCAGAGGCTCAAAAGAGTGATGAAGAGTCTCAAGAGAGTGATGCAGAGGCTCAAGAGAGTGATGCAGAGGCTTAAGAAAGTGATGCAGATGCTCAAAAGAGGGATGCAGAGGCTTAAGAGGGTGATGCAGAGGCTCAAGAGAGTGAAGGAGAGGCTCAAGAGAGTGATTCAGAGGCTCAAGAGAGTGATGCAGAGGCTTAAGAGAGGGATGCAGAGGCCCAAGAGAATGATGAAGAGGCTCAAGAGAGTGATGGAGAGGCTCAAGAGTGTGATTCAGAGGTTTACGGGAGTGATGCAGAGGCTTAAGAGAGTGATGCAGAGGCTTAAGAAAGGGATGCAGAGGCTCAAGAGAATAATGAAGAGGCTCAAGAGAGTGATGGAGAGGCTCAAGAGAGTGATTCAGAGGTTTACAGGAATGATGCAGAGGCTTAAGAGAGTGATGCAGAGGCTTACGAGAGTGATGCAGAGGCTTAAGAGAGTTATGCAGAGGCTAAAGAGAGGGATTGAGAGGCTCATGAGAGTGATTCAGAGGTTTACGGGAGTGATGCAGAGGCATACGAGAGCGATGCAGAGGCTCAAAAGAGGGATGCAGAGGCTCAAGAGAGGGATGAATAGGCTCAAGAGAGGGATGCAGAGGCTCAAGAGAGGGATGCAGAGACTAAAGTGAGTGATGCAGAGACACAAGAGAAAGATGCAGAGGCACTTGAGACTGATGCAGAGGCTGAAGAGAAGGATGCAGAGGCTGAGGAGAGTGATGCAGAGGGTCAAGAGAGGGATGCAGAGGCTCATAAGAGGGATGCAGGAGTTCAAGAGAGAGATGCAAAGGCTCATGAAAGTGATGCAGATGCTCAAAAGAGGGATGCAGAGGCTTAAGAGGGTGATGCAGAGGCTCAAGAGAGGGATGTAGAGGCTCAAGAGAGTGATTCAGAGGCTTACGAGAGTGATGCAGAGGCTCAAGAGAGTGATTCAGAGGCTTACGAGAGTGATGCAGAGGCTTAAGAGAGTGATTCAGAGGCTTACGAGAGTGATGCAGAGGCTTAAGAGAGTGATGCAGAGGCTTATGAGAGGGATGCAGAGGATCAAGAGAGGTATGCAGGGGCTCAAGAGAGGGATGCAGAGGCTCAAGAGAGTGATTCAGAGGCTTACGAGAGTGATGCAGAGGCTTAAGAGAGTGATGCAGAGGCTTATGAGAGGGATGCAGAGGCTCAAGTGAGGGAATCAGAGGCACAGGAGAGGGATGCAGAGGCTTTTGTGAGTGACGCAGAGGCTTGAGAGAGAGATGCAGAGGCATAAGAGAGTGATGCAAAGGCACAAGTGAGGGATGCAGAATCTCATGAGAAGGATGCAGGAGTTCAAAAGAGGGATGCAGAGGCTCAAGAGAAGGATGCAGAGGCTAAAGTGAGGGATGAAGAGGCACAAGAGAGGGATGCAGAGGCTCTTGAGAGTGATGCAGAGGCTCAGGAGAGGGATGCAGAGGCTCAGGAGAGGGATGCAGAGGCTCAAGAGATGTATGCAGGGGCTCAAGAGAGGGATGCAGAGGCTCTTGTGAGTGACGCAGAGGCTCAAGAGAGGGATGCAGAGGCTTAAGAGAGTGATGCAAAGGCTCAAGTTAGGGATGCAGAATCTCATGAGAAGGATGCAGGAGTTCAAAAGAGGGATGCAGAGGCTCAAAATAGGGATGCAGAGGCAAAAGTGAGGGAAGCAGAGGCACAAGAGAGGGATGCAGAGGCTTTTGTGAGTGACGCAAATGCTCAAGAGAGAGATGCAGAGGCTTAAGAGAGTGATGCAGGGGCTCAAGAGAGGGATGAAGAGGCTCAAGAGAGGTATGCAGGGGCTCAAGAGAGGGATGCAGATGCTCAAGAGAGTGATGAATAGGCTTAAGAGAGTGATGCAAAGGCTCAAGAGAGGGATGCAGAGGTTCAAGAGAGGGATGCAGAGTCTCAAGAGAGTGATGCAGAGGATCAAGAGAGGGAAGCAGAGTCTTACGAGTGTGATTGTGAGGCTGAAGAGAGTGATGCAGAGGCTTTAGAGAGTGATGCAGAGACTGAAGAGAGTGATGCAGAGGCTCAAGAGAGTGATGCAGAGGATCAAGAGAGTGATGCAGAGGCTCGAGAGAGTGATGCAGAGGCCTCAAGAGAGGGATTCAGAGGTTTAGGAGAGTGATGCAGAGGCTGAAGAGAGTGTTGCAGAGGCTGAAGAGAGGGATGCAGAGGCTCAAGAGAGTGATGCCGAGGCTCAAGAGAGTTATGCAGAGGCTCAAGAGAGTGATGCAGAGGCTTACGAGAGTGATGTAGATGATCAAGAGAGGGATGCAGAGGCTTAAGAGAGTGATGCAGAGGCTGAAGAGAGTGTTGCAGAGGCTTAAGAGAGGGATGCAGAGGCTCAAGAGAGTGATGCAGAGGCTCAAGATAGTGATGCAGAAGCTACAGAGAGTGATGCAGATGCCTTAGAGAGGGATGCAGAGGCTCAAGAGAGGGATGTAGAGGCTCAAGAGAGTGATGCAGAGGCTCAAGAGAGTGATGCAGAGGCTCAAGAGAGGGATGCAGAGGCTGAAGAGAGTGATTCAGAGGCTTACGAGAGTGATGCAAAGGCTTAAGAGAGTGGTGCAGAGGGTTAAGAGCGGGATGCAGAAACTGAAGAGAGGGATGCAGAGGCTCAAGTGAGGGAAGCAGAGGCACAAGAGAGGGATGCAGAGGCTTTTGTAAGTGACGCAGAGGCACAAGAGAGGGATGCAGAGAATTTTGTAAGTAACGCAGAGGCTCAAGAGAGAGATGCAGAGGTTTAAGAGAGTGATGCAAAGGCTCAAGTGAGGGATGCAGAGTCTTAAGAGAGGAATGCAGAGGCTTAAGAGAGTGATGCAGAGGCTTAAGAGAATGATGCAGGGGCTCAAGAGAATGATGCAGAGGCTTAAGAGAGGGATGCAGAGGATCAAGAGAGTGATGCAGAGGCTTAAGAGAGGGATGCAGAGGCTCAAGAGAGTGATTCAGAGGTTTACGGGAGTGATGCAGAGGCTTAAGAGAGTGATGCAGAAGCTCAAGAGATGGATGGAGAGGCTCAAGAGAGTGATTCAGAGGTTTACGGGAGTGATGCAGAGGCTCAAGGGATGGATGTATAGGCTCAAGTGAGTGATGCAGAAGCTCAAGAGAGGGATGCAGAGGCTGAAGAGAGTGATGCAGAGGCTCAAGAGAGGGATGCAGAGGCTCAAGAGAGTGATTCAGAGGCTTACGAGAGTGATGCAGAGGCTTAAGAGAGTGATGCAGAGGCTTAAGAGAGGGATGCAGAGGCTCAAGATAGGGATGCAGAGGCTCAAGAGAGGGATGCAATGGCATAAGAGAGGGATGCAGAGGCTCAAGAGAGGGATGCAAAGGTTTAAGAAAGTGATGCAGAGGCTCAAGAGAGGGATGCAGAGGCTGAATAGAGTGAAGCAGAGGCTCAAGAAAGGGATGCAGATGTTCATAAGAGGAATACAGGAGTTCAAGAGAGATGCAAAGGTTCATGAAAGGGATGCAGAGGCTTAAAAAAGTGATGCAGAGGCTCAAAAGCGGGATGCAGAGGCTTAAGATGGTGATGCAGAGGCTCAAGAGAGTGATGCAGAGGCTCAATAGAGGGATGCAGGGGCTCAAGAGAGTGATGGAGAGGCTCAAGAGAGTGATTCAGAGGTTCAAGAGAGTGATGCAGAGGCTTAAGAGAGTGATGCAGAGGCTGAAGAGAGTGTTGTAGAGGATTAAGAGAGGGATGCAGAGGCTTCAGAGAGTGATGCAGAGGCTCAAGATAGCGATGCAGAGGCTAAGGAGAATGATGCAGATGCCTAAGAGAGGGATGCAGAGGCTCAAAAGAGGGATATAGAGGCTCAAGTGAGTGATGCAGAGGCTCAAGAGAGTGATGCAGAGGGTCAAGATAGGGATGCAGAGGCTTAAAAGAGGGATGCAGAAACTCAAGAGAGTGATACAGAGGCTCAAGAGAGATATGCAGGGGCTCAAGAGAGGGATGCAGAGGCTCAAGTGAGGGAAGCAGAGGCACAAGAAAGGGATGCAGAGGCTTAAGAGGGTGATGCAGAGGCTCAGGAGAGTGATGCAGAGGCTCAATAGAGGGACGCAGAGGCTCAAGAGAGTGATGGAGAGGCTCAAGAGAGTGATTCAGAGGTGTACGGGAGTGATGCAGAGGCTTAAGAGAGTGATGCAGAGGCTTACGAGAGTGATGCTGAGGCTTAAGAGAGTGATGCAGAGGCCCAAGAGAGGGATGGAGAGGCTCAAGTGAGTGATTCAGATGTTTACGGGATTGATGCAGAGGCTTAAGAGAGTGATGCAGAGGCTTTAGAGACGGATGCAAAGGCTCAAGAGAGGGATGCAGAGGCTGAAGGGAGGGATGCAGAGGCTCAAGAGAGGGATGCAGAGGCTGAAGTGAGGGATGAAGAGGAACAAGAGAGGGATGCAGAGGCTCTTGAGAGTGATGCAGAGGCTCAAGAGAGGGATGCAGAGGCTTAAGAGAGTGATGCAACGGCTCAAGAGAGGGATGCAGAGGCTCATGACAGGGATGCAGGAGTTCAAGAGAGGGATGCAGAGGCTCAAGAGAGTGATGCAGAGGCTTAAGAGAGGGATGCAAAGGCTCAAGAGAGTGATGCAGAGGCTTAAGTGAGGGATGCAGAGGCTCACAAAAATGATGAAGAGGCTCAAGAGAGTGCTGCAGAGGCCCAAGAGAGGGATGCTGAGGCTCCAGAGAGGGATGCAGAGGTTGCAGAGAGTGAAGGAGAGGCTGAAGAGAGAGATGTAGAGGCTTAAGAGAGTGATGCAGGGGCTCAAGAGAGTGATGCAGAGGCTCAAGAGAATGATGTAGAGGCTTAAGAGAGGGATGCAGAGGTTCAAGAGAATGATGCAGAGGCTCAGGAGGGAGATGCAGATTATCAAGAGAGGAATGCAGAGGCTTAAGAGAGTGATGCAGAGGCTGAAGCGAGTGATGTAGAGGCTCAAGAGATTGATGTAGAGGGTCTGGAGAGTGATGCAGAGGCTCAAGAGAGTGATGCAGAGGCTCAAGAGAGAGACATGCAGAGGATCATGAGAGGGAAGCAGAGGCTTAAGAGAGTGATGAAGAGGCTGAAGAGAGTGTTGCAGAGGCTTAAGAGAGGGATGCAGAGGCTCAAAAGAGTGATGAAGAGTCTCAAGAGAGTGATGCAGAGGCTCAAGAGAGTGATGCAGAGGCTTAAGAAAGTGATGCAGATGCTCAAAAGAGGGATGCAGAGGCTTAAGAGGGTGATGCAGAGGCTCAAGAGAGTGAAGGAGAGGCTCAAGAGAGTGATTCAGAGGCTCAAGAGAGTGATGCAGAAGCTTAAGAGAGGGATGCAGAGGCCCAAGAGAATGATGAAGAGGCTCAAGAGAGTGATGGAGAGGTTCAAGAGTGTTATCAGAGGTTTACGGGAGTGATGCAGAGGCTTAAGAGAGTGATGCAGAGGCTTAAGAAAGGGATGCAGAGGCTCAAGAGAATAATGAAGAGGCTCAAGAGAGTGATGGAGAGGCTCAAGAGAGTGATTCAGAGGTTTACAGGAGTTATGCAGAGGCTTAAGAGAGTGATGCAGAGGCTTACGAGAGTGATGCAGAGGCTTAAGAGAGTGATGCAGAGGCTAAAGAGAGGGATTGAGAGGCTCATGAGAGTGATTCAGAGGTTTACGGGAGTGATGCAGAAGCTTAAGAGAGTGATGAAGAGGCTTAAGATGGTGATGCAGAGGCTCAAGAGAGTGATGCAGAGGCTCAATAGAGGGATGCAGGGGCTCAAGAGAGTGATGGAGAGGCTCAAGAGAGTGATTCAGAGGTTCAAGAGAGTGATGCAGAGGCTTAAGAGAGTGATGCAGAGGCTGAAGAGAGTGTTGTAGAGGATTAAGAGAGGGATGCAGAGGCTTCAGAGAGTGATGCAGAGGCTCAAGATAGCGATGCAGAGGCTAAGGAGAATGATGCAGATGCCTAAGAGAGGGATGCAGAGGCTCAAAAGAGGGATATAGAGGCTCAAGTGAGTGATGCAGAGGCTCAAGAGAGTGATGCAGAGGGTCAAGATAGGGATGCAGAGGCTTAAAAGAGGGATGCAGAAACTCAAGAGAGGGATACAGAGGCTCAAGAGAGATATGCAGGGGCTCAAGAGAGGGATGCAGAGGCTCAAGTGAGGGAAGCAGAGGCACAAGAAAGGGATGCAGAGGCTTAAGAGGGTGATGCAGAGGCTCAGGAGAGTGATGCAGAGGCTCAATAGAGGGACGCAGAGGCTCAAGAGAGAGATGGAGAGGCTCAAGAGAGTGATTCAGAGGTGTACGGGAGTGATGCAGAGGCTTAAGAGAGTGATGCAGAGGCTTACGAGAGTGATGCTGAGGCTTAAGAGAGTGATGCAGAGGCTCAAGAGAGGGATGGAGAGGCTCAAGTGAGTGATTCAGATGTTTACGGGATTGATGCAGAGGCTTAAGAGAGTGATGCAGAGGCTTTAGAGACGGATGCAAAGGCTCAAGAGAGGGATGCAGAGGCTGAAGGGAGGGATGCAGAGGCTCAAGAGAGGGATGCAGAGGCTGAAGTGAGGGATGAAGAGGAACAAGAGAGGGATGCAGAGGCTCTTGAGAGTGATGCAGAGGCTCAAGAGAGTGATGCAACGGCTCAAGAGAGGGATGCAGAGGCTCATGACAGGGATGCAGGAGTTCAAGAGAGGGATGCAGAGGCTCAAGAGAGTGATGCAGAGGCTTAAGAGAGGGATGCAAAGGCTCAAGAGAGTGATGCAGAGGCTTAAGTGAGGGATGCAGAGGCTCACAAAAATGATGAAGAGGCTCAAGAGAGTGCTGCAGAGGCCCAAGAGAGGGATGCTGAGGCTCCAGAGAGGGATGCAGAGGTTGCAGAGAGTGAAGGAGAGGCTGAAGAGAGAGATGTAGAGGCTTAAGAGAGTGATGCAGGGGCTCAAGAGAGTGATGCAGAGGCTCAAGAGAATGATGTAGAGGCTTAAGAGAGGGATGCAGAGGTTCAAGAGAATGATGCAGAGGCTCAGGAGGGAGATGCAGATTATCAAGAGAGGAATGCAGAGGCTTAAGAGAGTGATGCAGAGGCTGAAGCGAGTGATGTAGAGGCTCAAGAGATTGATGTAGAGGGTCTGGAGAGTGATGCAGAGGCTCAAGAGAGTGATGCAGAGGCTCAAGAGAGAGACATGCAGAGGATCATGAGAGGGAAGCAGAGGCTTAAGAGAGTGATGAAGAGGCTGAAGAGAGTGTTGCAGAGGCTTAAGAGAGGGATGCAGAGGCTCAAAAGAGTGATGAAGAGTCTCAAGAGAGTGATGCAGAGGCTCAAGAGAGTGATGCAGAGGCTTAAGAAAGTGATGCAGATGCTCAAAAGAGGGATGCAGAGGCTTAAGAGGGTGATGCAGAGGCTCAAGAGAGTGAAGGAGAGGCTCAAGAGAGTGATTCAGAGGCTCAAGAGAGTGATGCAGAGGCTTAAGAGAGGGATGCAGAGGCCCAAGAGAATGATGAAGAGGCTCAAGAGAGTGATGGAGAGGTTCAAGAGTGTTATCAGAGGTTTACGGGAGTGATGCAGAGGCTTAAGAGAGTGATGCAGAGGCTTAAGAAAGGGATGCAGAGGCTCAAGAGAATAATGAAGAGGCTCAAGAGAGTGATGGAGAGGCTCAAGAGAGTGATTCAGAGGTTTACAGGAGTTATGCAGAGGCTTAAGAGAGTGATGCAGAGGCTTACGAGAGTGATGCAGAGGCTTAAGAGAGTGATGCAGAGGCTAAAGAGAGGGATTGAGAGGCTCATGAGAGTGATTCAGAGGTTTACGGGAGTGATGCAGAAGCTTAAGAGAGTGATGAAGAGGCTTACGAGAGTGATGCAGAGGCATACGAGAGCGATGCAGAGGCTCAAAAGAGGGATGCAGAGGCTCAAGAGAGGGATGAATAGGCTCAAGAGAGGGATGCAGAGGCTCAAGAGAGGGATGCAGAGACTAAAGTGAGTGATGCAGAGACACAAGAGAAAGATGCAGAGGCACTTGAGACTGATGCAGAGGCTGAAGAGAAGGATGCAGAGGCTGAGGAGAGTGATGCAGAGGGTCAAGAGAGGGATGCAGAGGCTCATAAGAGGGATGCAGGAGTTCAAGAGAGAGATGCAAAGGCTCATGAAAGTGATGCAGATGCTCAAAAGAGGGATGCAGAGGCTTAAGAGGGTGATGCAGAGGCTCAAGAGAGGGATGCAGAGGCTGAAGAGAGTTATGTAGAGGCTCAAGAGAGGGATGCAGAGGCTCAAGAGAGTGATTCAGAGGCTTGCGAGAGTGATGCAGAGGCTTAAGAGAGTGATGCAGAGGCTTATGAGAGGGATGCAGAGGCTCAAGAGAGGTATGCAGGGGCTCAAGAGAGGGATGCAGAGGCTTTTGTGAGTGACGCAGAGGCTCGAGAGAGAGATGCAGAGGCTTAAGAGAGTGATGCAAAGGCACAAGTGAGGGATGCAGAATCTCATGAGAAGGATGCAGGAGTTCAAAAGAGGGATGCAGAGGCTCAAGAGAAGGATGCAGAGGCTAAAGTGAGGGATGAAGAGGCACAAGAGAGGGATGCAGAGGCTCTTGAGAGTGATGCAGAGGCTCAGGAGAGGGATGCAGAGGCTCAGGAGAGGGATGCAGAGGCTCAAGAGATGTATGCAGGGGCTCAAGAGAGGGATGCAGAGGCTCTTGTGAGTGACGCAGAGGCTCAAGAGAGGGATGCAGAGGCCTAAGAGAGTGATGCAAAGGCTCAAGTTAGGGATGCAGAATCTCATGAGAAGGATGCAGGAGTTCAAAAGAGGGATGCAGAGGCTCAAAATAGGGATGCAGAGGCAAAAGTGAGGGAAGCAGAGGCACAAGAGAGGGATGCAGAGGCTTTTGTGAGTGACGCAAATGCTCAAGAGAGAGATGCAGAGGCTTAAGAGAGTGATGCAGGGGCTCAAGAGAGGGATGCAGAGGCTCAAGAGAGGTATGCAGGGGCTCAAGAGAGGGATGCAGACGCTCAAGAGAGTGATGAATAGGCTTAAGAGAGTGATGCAAAGGCTCAAGAGAGGGATGCAGAGGCTCAAGAGAGTTATGCAGAGTCTCAAGAGAGTGATGCAGAGGATCAAGAGAGGGAAGCAGAGTCTTACGAGTGTGATTCTGAGGCTGAAGAGAGTGATGCAGAGGCTTTAGAGAGTGATGCAGAGACTGAAGAGAGTGATGCAGAGGCTCAAGAGAGTGATGCAGAGGATCAAGAGAGTGATGCAGAGGCTCGAGAGAGTGATGCAGAGGCCTCAAGAGAGGGATTCAGAGGTTTAGGAGAGTGATGCAGAGGCTGAAGAGAGTGTTGCAGAGGCTGAAGAGAGGGATGTAGAGGCTCAAGAGAGTGATGCCGATGCTCAAGAGAGTTATGCAGAGGCTCAAGAGAGTGATGCAGAGGCTTACGAGAGTGATGCAGATGATCAAGAGAGGGATGCAGAGGCTGAAGAGAGGGATGCAGAGGCTCAAGAGAGTGATGCCGAGGCTCAAGAGAGTTATGCAGAGGCTCAAGAGAGTGATGCAGAGGCTTACGAGAGTGATGCAGATGATCAAGAGAGGGATGCAGAGGCTTAAGAGAGTGATGCAGAGGCTGAAGAGAGTGTTGCAGAGGCTTAAGAGAGGGATGCAGAGGCTCAACAGAGTGATGCAGAGGCTCAAGATAGTGATGCAGAAGCTACAGAGAGTGATGCAGATGCCTTAGAGAGGGATGCAGAGGCACAAGTGAGGGAAGCAGAGGCACAAGAGAGGGATGCAGAGGCTTTTGTAAGTGACGCAGAGGCACAAGAGAGGGATGCAGAGAATTTTGTAAGTGACGCAGAGGCTCAAGAGAGAGATGCAGAGGTTTAAGAGAGTGATGCAAAGGCTCAAGTGAGGGATGTAGAGTCTTAAGAGAGGAATGCAGAGGCTTAAGAGAGTGATGCAGAGGCTTAAGAGAATGATGCAGGGGCTCAAGAGAATGATGCAGAGTCTTAAGAGAGGGATGCAGAGGATCAAGAGAGTGATGCAGAGGCTTAAGAGAGGGATGCAGAGGCTCAAGAGAGTGATTCAGAGGTTTACGGGAGTGATGCAGAGGCTTAAGAGAGTGATGCAGAAGCTCAAGAGAGGGATGGAGAGGCTCAAGAGAGTGATTCAGAGGTTTACGGGAGTGATGCAGAGGCTCAAGGGATGGATGTATAGGCTCAAGTGAGTGATGCAGAAGCTCAAGAGAGGGATGCAGAGGCTGAAGAGAGTGATGCAGAGTCTCAAGAGAGGGATGCAGAGGCTCAAGAGAGTGATACAGAGGCTTACGAGAGTGATGCAGAGGCTTAAGAGAGTGATGCAGAGGCTTAAGAGAGGGATGCAGAGGCTCAAGAGAGGGATGCAGAGGTTTAAGAAAGTGATGCAGAGGCTCAAGAGAGGGATGCAGAGGCAGAATAGAGTGAAGCAGAGGCTCAAGAAAGGGATGCAGAGGTTCATAAGAGGAATACAGGAGTTCAAGAGAGATGCAAAGGCTCATGAAAGGGATGCAGAGGCTTAAGATGGTGATGCAGAGGCACAAGAGAGTGATGCAGAGGCTCAATAGAGGGATGCAGGGGCTCAAGAGAGTGATGGAGAGGCTCAAGAGAGTGATTCAGAGGTTCAAGAGAGTGATGCAGAGGCTTAAGAGAGTGATGCAGAGGCTGAAGAGAGTGTTGTAGAGGATTAAGAGAGGGATGCAGAGGCTTCAGAGAGTGATGCAGAGGCTCAAGATAGCGATGCAGAGGCTAAGGAGAATGATGCAGATGCCTAAGAGAGGGATGCAGAGGCTCAAAAGAGGGATGTAGAGGCTCAAGAGAGTGATGCAGAGGCTCAAGAGAGTGATGCAGAGGGTCAAGATAGGGATGCAGAGGCTGAAAAGAGGGATGCAGAAACTCAAGAGAGGGATACAGAGGCTCAAGAGAGGTATGCAGGGGCTCAAGAGAGGGATGCAGAGGCTCAAGTGAGGGAAGCAGAGGCACAAGAAAGGGATGCAGAGGCTTTTGTGAGTGACGCAGAGGCTCAAGAGAGAGATGCAGAGACTTAAGAGAGTGATGCAAAGGCACAAGTGAGGGATGCAGAATCTCATGAGAAGGATGCAGGAGTTCAAGAGAGGGATGCAGAGTCTCTAGAGAATGATGCAGAGGCTAAAGTGAGGGATGAAGAGGCTCAGGAGAGGGATGCAGAGGCTCAAGAGATGTATGCAGGGGCTCAAGAGAGGGACAGAGGCTCATAAGAGGGATGCAGGAGTTCAAGAGAGAGATGCAAAGGCTCATGAAAGTGATGCAGAGGCTCAAAAGAGGGATGCAGAGGCTTAAGAGGGTTATGCAGAGGCTCAAGAGAGGGATGCAGAGGCTGAAGAGAGTTATGCAGAGGCTCAAGAGAGGGATGCAGAGGCTCAAGAGAGTGATTCAGAGGCTTACGAGAGTGATGCAGAGGCTTATGAGAGGGATGCAGAGGCTCAAGAGAGTTATGCAGGGGCTCAAGAGAGGGATGCAGAGGCTCAAGTGAGGGAATCAGAGGCTTAAGAGAGGGATGCAGAGGCTTTTGTGAGTGACGCAGAGGCTCAAGAGAGAGATGCAGAGGCTTAAGAGAGTGATGCAAAGGCACAAGTGCGGGATGCAGAATCTCATGAGAAGGATGCAGGAGTTCAAAAGAGGGATGCAGAGGCTCAAAATAGGGATGCAGAGGCAAAAGTGAGGGAAGCAGAGGCACAAGAGAGGGATGCAGAGGCTTTTGTGAGTGACGCAAAGGCTAAAGAGAGAGATGCAGAGGCTTAAGAGAGTGATGCAGGGGCTCAAGAGAGGGATGCAGAGGCTCAAGAGAGGTATGCAGGGGCTCAAGAGAGGGATGCAGAGGCTCAAGTGAGGGAAGCAGAGGCACAAGAGAGGGATGCAGAGGCTTTTGTGAGGGAAGCAGAGGCACAAGAGAGGGATGCAGAGGCTTTTGTGAGTGACGCAGAGGCTCAAGAGAGAGATGCAGAGACTTAAGAGAGTGATGCAAAGGCACAAGTGAGGGATGCAGAATCTCATGAGAAGGATGCAGGAGTTCAAGAGAAGGATGCAGAGTCTCAAGAGAATGATGCAGAGGCTAAAGTGAGGGATGAAGAGGCACAAGAGAGGGATGCAGAGGCTCTTGAGAGTGATGCAGAGGCTCAGGAGAGGGATGCAGAGACTCAAGAGATGTATGCAGGGGCTCAAGAGAGGGACAGAGGCTCTTGTGAGTGACTCAGAGGGTCAAGAGAGGGATGCAGAGGCTTAAGAGAGTGATGCAAAGGCTCAAATTAGGGATGCAGAATCTCATGAGAAGGATGCAAGAGTTCAAGAGAGGGATGCAGAGGCTCAAAATAGGGATGCAGAGGCAAAAGTGAGGGAAGCAGAGGCACAAGAGAGGGATGCAGAGGCTTTTGTGAGTGACGCAGAGGCTCAAGAGAGAGATGCAAAGGCTTAAGAGAGTGATGCAGGGGCTCAAGAGAGGGATGCAGAGGCTCAAGAGAGGTATGCAAGGGCTCAAGAGAGGGATGCAGAGGCTCAAGTGAGGGAAGCAGAGGCACAAGAGAGGGATGCAGAGGCTTTTGTGAGTGACGCAGAGGCTCAAGAGAGAGATGCAGAGGCTTAAGAGAGTGATGCAAAGGCTCAAGTGAGGGATGCAGACTCTCATGAGGGATGCAGACTCTCATGAGAAGGATGCAGGAGTTCAAGAGAGGGACGCAGAGGCTCTTGAGAGTGATGCAGAGGCTGAGGAGAGGGATGCAGACGCTCAGGAGAGGGATGCAGAGGCTCAAGAGAGGTATGCAGGGGTTCAAGTGAGGGATGCAGAGGCTTAAGAGAGTGATGCAAAGGCTCAAGTGAGGGATGCAGAATCTCATGAGAAGGATGCAGGAGTTCAAGGGAGGGATGCAGAGGCTAAAATGAAGGATGAAAATGCACAAGAGAGGGATGCAGAGGCTCTTGACAGTGATGCAGAGGATCAAGAGAGGGATGCAGAGGCTCAAGAGAGTGATTCAGAGGCTTACGAGAATGAGGCAGAGGCTTAAGAGAGTGATGCAGAGGCTTAAGAAAGTGATGCAGAGGCTCAAAAGAGGGATGCATAGGCTTAAAGAGGTGATGCAGAGGCTCAAAAGAGGGATGCAGAGGCTCAAGAGAGGGATGCAGAGGCTAAAGAGAGGGATGCAATGGCTCAAAAGAGGGATGCAGAGGCTCAAGTGATGGATGCAGAGGCACAAGAGTGGGATGCAGAGGATTAAGAGAGTGATGCATAGGCTGAAGAGAGGGATGAAGAGGCTGAAGAGAGTGATGCAGAGGCTCAAGAGCGGGATGCAGAGGCTCATAAAGGGATGCAGAAGTTCAAGAGAGAGATGCACAGGCTCATGAAAAGGATGCAGAGGCTTAAGAAAGTGATGCAGAGGCTCAAAAGAGGGATGCAGAGGCTTAAGAGGGTGATGCAGAGGCTCAGGAGAGTGATGCATAGGCTCAATAGAGGGATGCAGAGGCTCAAGAGAGTGATGGAGAGGCTCAAGAGAGTGATTCAGAGGTGTACGGGAGTGATGCAGAGGCTTAAGAGAGTGATGCAGAGGCTTACGAGAGTGAAGCTGAGGCTTAAGAGAGTGATGCAGAGGCTCAAGAGAGGGATGGAGAGGCTCAAGTGAGTGATTCAGATGTTTATGGGAGTGATGCAGAGGCTTAAGAGAGTGATGCAGAGGCTTTAGAGACGGATGCAAAGGCTCAAGAGAGGGATGCAGAGGCTGAAGGGAGGGATGCAGAGGCTCAAGAGAGGGATGCAGAGGCTGAATTGAGGTATGAAGAGGAACAAGAGAGGGATGCAGAGGCTCTTGAGAGTGATGCAGAGGCTCAAGAGAGTGATGCAGAGGCTTAAGAGAGTGATGCAACGGCTCAAGAGAGGGATGCAGAGGCTCATGACAGGGATGCAGGAGTTCAAGAGAGGGATGCAGAGGCTCAAGAGAGTGATGCAGAGGCTTAAGAGAGGGATGCAAAGGCTCAAGAGAGTGATGCAGAGGCTTAAGAGAGCGATGCAGAGGCTCACGAGAATGATGAAGAGGCTCAAGAGAGTGCTGCAGAGGCCCAAGAGAGGGATGCTGAGGCTCCAGAGAGGGATGCAGAGGTTCCAGAGAGTGATGCAGAGGCTGAAGAGAGAGATGCAGAGGCTTAAGAGAGTGATGCAGGGGCTCAAGAGAGTGATGCAGAGGCTCAAGAGAATGATGTAGAGGTTTAAGAGAATGATGCAGAGGCTCAGGAGAGTGATGCAGAGGATCAAGAGAGGGATGCAGAGGCTTAAGAGAGTGATGCAGAGGCTGAAGCGAGTGATTTAGAGGCTCAAGAGATTGATGTAGAAGCTCTGGAGAGTGATGCAGAGGCTCAAGAGAGTGATGCAGAGGATCAAGAGAGTGATGCAGAGGCTAAAGAGAGGGATTGAGAGGCTCATGAGAGTGGTTCAGAGGTTTACGGGAGTGATGCAGAAGCTTAAGAGAGTGATGCAGAGGCTTACGAGAGTGATGCAGAGGCATACGAGAGCGATGCAGAGGCTCAAAAGAGGGATGCAGAGGCTCAAGAGAGGGATGAATAGGCTCAAGAGAGGGATGCAGAGGTTCAAGAGAGGGATGCAGAGACTAAAGTGAGTGATGCAGAGACACAAGAGAAAGATGCAGAGGCACTTGAGACTGATGCAGAGGCTGAAGCGAGGGATGCAGAGGCTGAAGAGAGTGATGCAGAGGCTCAAGAGAGGGATGCAGAGGCTCATAAGAGGGATGCAGGAGTTCAAGAGAGAGATGCAAAGGCTCATGAAAGTGATGCAGAGGCTCAAAAGAGGGATGCAGAGGCTTAAGAGGGTTATGCAGAGGCTCAAGAGAGGGATGCAGAGGCTCAAGAGAGTTATGCAGAGGCTCAAGAGAGGGATGCAGAGGCTCAAGAGAGTGATTCAGAGGCTTACGAGAGTGATGCAGAGGCTTAAGAGAGTGATGCAGAGGCTTATGAGAGGGATGCAGAGGCTCAAGAGAGTTATGCAGGGGCTCAAGAGAGGGATGCAGAGGCTCAAGTGAGGGAATCAGAGGCTTAAGAGAGGGATGCAGAGGCTTTTGTGAGTGACGCAGAGGCTCAAGAGAGAGATGCAGAGGCTTAAGAGAGTGATGCAAAGGCACAAGTGCGGGATGCAGAATCTCATGAGAAGGATGCAGGAGTTCAAAAGAGGGATGCAGAGGCTCAAAATAGGGATGCAGAGGCAAAAGTGAGGGAAGCAGAGGCAAAAGAGAGGGATGCAGAAGCTTTTGTGAGTGACGCAAAGGCTAAAGAGAGAGATGCAGAGGCTTAAGAGAGTGATGCAGGGGCTCAAGAGAGGGATGCAGAGGCTCAAGAGAGGTATACAGGGGCTCAAGAGAGGGATGCAGAGGCTCAAGTGAGGGAAGCAGAGGCACAAGAGAGGGATGCAGAGGCTCAAGTGAGGGAAGCAGAGGCACAAGAGAGGGATGCAGAGGCTTTTGTGAGTGACGCAGAGGCTCAAGAGAGAGATGCAGAGGCTTAAGAGAGTGATGCAAAGGCTCAAGTGAGGGATGCAGACTCTCATGAGAAGGATGCAGGAGTTCAAGAGAGGGACGCAGAGGCTCTTGAGAGTGATGCAGAGGCTGAGGAGAGGGATGCAGAGGCTCAGGAGAGGGATGTAGAGGCTCAAGAGAACTATGCAGGGGTTCAAGTGAGGGATGCAGAGGCTTAAGAGAGTGATGCAAAGGCTCAAGTGAGGGATGCTGAATCTCATGAGAAGGATGCAGGAGTTCTAGGGAGGGATGCAGAGGCTAAAATGAAGGATGAAAAGGGACAAGAGAGGGATGCAGAGGCTCTTGACAGTGATGCAGAGGATCAAGAGAGGGATGCAGAGGCTCAAGAGAGTGATTCTGAGGCTTACGAGAATGAGGCAGAGGCTTAAGAGAGTGATGCAGAGGCTTACGAAAGTGATGCAGAGGCTCAAAAGAGGGATGCATAGGCTTAAAGAGGTGATGCAGAGGCTCAAAAGAGGGATGCAGAGGCTCAAGAGAGGGATGCAGAGGCTAAAGAGAGGGATGCAATGGCTCAAGAGAGGGATGCAGAGGCTCAAGTGATGGATGAAGAGGCACAAGAGAGGGATGCAGAGGATTAAGAGAGTGATGCATAGGCTGAAGAGAGGGATGCAGAGGCTGAAGAGAGTGATGCAGAGGCTCAAGAGCGGGATGCAGAGGCTCATAAAGGGATGCAGAAGTTCAAGAGAGAGATGCACAGGCTCATGAAAGGGATGCAGAGGCTTAAGAAAGTGATGCAGATTCTCAGGAGAGTGATGCAGAGGCTCAATAGAGGGATGCAGAGGCTCAAGAGAGTGACGGAGAGGCTCAAGAGAGGGATGGAGAGGCTCAACTGAGTGTTTCAGATGTTTACGGGAGTGATGCAGAGGCTTAAGAGAGTGATGCAGAGGCTTTAGAGACGGATGCAAAGGCTCAAGAGAGGGATGCAGAGGCTGAAGGGAGGGATGCAGAGGCTCAAGAGAGGGATGCAGAGGCTGAAGTGAGGTATGAAGAGGAACAAGAGAGGGATGCAGAGGCTCTTGAGAGTGATGCAGAGGCTCAAGAGAGGGATGCAGAGGCTTAAGAGAGTGATGCAACGGCTCAAGCGAGGGATGCAGAGGCTCATGACAGGGATGCAGGAGTTCAAGAGAGGGATGCAGAGGCTCAAGAGAGTGATGCAGAGGCTTAAGAGAGGGATGCAAAGGCTCAAGAGAGTGATGCAGAGGCTTAAGAGAGGGATGCAGAGGCTCACGAGAATGATGAAGAGGCTCAAGAGAGTGCTGCAGAGGCCCAAGAGAGGGATGCTGAGGCTCAAGAGAGTGAAGGAGAGGCTCAAGAGAGTGATTCAGAGGCTCAAGAGAGTGATGCAGAGGCTTAAGAAAGTGATGCAGATGCTCAAAAGAGGGATGCAGAGGCTTAAGAGGGTGATGCAGAGCCTCAAGAGAGTGAAGGAGAGGCTCAAGAGAGTGATGCAGAGGCTTAAGAGAGTGATGCAGAGGCTTAAGAAAGGGATGCAGAGGCTCAAGAGAATAATGAAGAGGCTCAAGAGAGTGATGGAGAGGCTCAAGAGAGTGATTCAGAGGTTTACAGGAGTGATGCAGAGGCTTAAGAGAGTGATGCAGAGGCTTACGAGAGTGATGCAGAGGCTTAAGAGAGTGATGCAGAGGCTAAAGAGAGGGATTGAGAGGCTCATGAGAGTGGTTCAGAGGATTACGGGAGTGATGCAGAAGCTTTAGAGAGTGATGCAGAGGCTTACGAGAGTGATGCAGAGGCATACGAGAGCGATGCAGAGGCTCAAAAGAGGGATGCAGAGGCTCAAGAGAGGGATGAATAGGCTCAAGAGAGGGATGCAGAGGCTCAAGAGAGGGATGCAGAGACTAAAGTGAGTGATGCAGAGACACAAGAGAAAGATGCAGAGGCACTTGAGACTGATGCAGAGGCTGAAGCGAGGGATGCAGAGGCTGAAGAGAGTGATGCAGAGGCTCAAGAGAGGGATGCAGAGGCTCATAAGAGGGATGCAGGAGTTCAAGAGAGAGATGCAAAGGCTCATGAAAGTGATGCAGAGGCTCAAAAGAGGGATGCAGAGGCTTAAGAGGGTTATGCAGAGGCTCAAGAGAGGGATGCAGAGGCTGAAGAGAGTTATGCAGAGGCTCAAGAGAGGGATGCAGAGGCTCAAGAGAGTGATTCAGAGGCTTACGAGAGTGATGCAGAGGCTTAAGAGAGTGATGCAGAGGCTTATGAGAGGGATGCAGAGGCTCAAGAGAGTTATGCAGGGGCTCAAGAGAGGGATGCAGAGGCTTTTGTGAGTGACGCAGAGGCTCAAGAGAGAGATGCAGAGGCTTAAGAGAGTGATGCAAAGGCACAAGTGCGGGATGCAGAATCTCATGAGAAGGATGCAGGAGTTCAAAAGAGGGATGCAGAGGCTCAAAATAGGGATGCAGAGGCAAAAGTGAGGGAAGCAGAGGCACAAGAGAGGGATGCAGAGGCTTTTGTGAGTGACGCAAAGGCTAAAGAGAGAGATGCAGAGGCTTAAGAGAGTGATGCAGGGGCTCAAGAGAGGGATGCAGAGGCTCAAGAGAGGTATGCAGGGGCTCAAGAGAGGGATGCAGAGGCTCAAGTGAGGGAAGCAGAGGCACAAGAGAGGGATGCAGAGGCTTTTGTGAGGGAAGCAGAGGCACAAGAGAGGGATGCAGAGGCTTTTGTGAGTGACGCAGAGGCTCAAGAGAGAGATGCAGAGGCTTAAGAGAGTGATGCAAAGGCTCAAGTGAGGGATGCAGACTCTCATGAGAAGGATGCAGAAGTTCAAGAGAGGGACGCAGAGGCTCTTGAGAGTGATGCAGAGGCTGAGGAGAGGGATGCAGAGGCTTAGGAGAGGGATGTAGAGGCTCAAGAGAATTATGCAGGGGTTCAAGTGAGGGATGCAGAGGCTTAAGAGAGTGATGCAAAGGCTCAAGTGAGGGATGCAGAATCTCATGAGAAGGATGCAGGAGTTCTAGGGAGGGATGCAGAGGCTAAAATGAAGGATGAAAAGGGACAAGAGAGGGATGCAGAGGCTCTTGACAGTGATGCAGAGGATCAAGAGAGGGATGCAGAGGCTCAAGAGAGTGATTCTGAGGCTTACGAGAATGAGGCAGAGGCTTAAGAGAGTGATGCAGAGGCTTACGAAAGTGATGCAGAGGCTCAAAAGAGGGATGCATAGGCTTAAAGAGGTGATGCAGAGGCTCAAAAGAGGGATGCAGAGGCTCAAGAGAGGGATGCAGAGGCTAAAGAGAGGGATGCAATGGCTCAAGAGAGGGATGCAGAGGCTCAAGTGATGGATGAAGAGGCACAAGAGAGGGATGCAGAGGATTAAGAGAGTGATGCATAGGCTGAAGAGAGGGATGCAGAGGCTGAAGAGAGTGATGCAGAGGCTCAAGAGCGGGATGCAGAGGCTCATAAAGGGATGCAGAAGTTCAAGAGAGAGATGCACAGGCTCATGAAAGGGATGCAGAGGCTTAAGAAAGTGATGCAGAGGCTCAGGAGAGTGATGCAGAGGCTCAATAGAGGGATGCAGAGGCTCAAGAGAGTGACGGAGAGGCTCAAGAGAGGGATGGAGAGGCTCAACTGAGTGTTTCAGATGTTTACGGGAGTGATGCAGAGGCTTAAGAGAGTGATGCAGAGGCTTTAGAGACGGATGCAAAGGCTCAAGAGAGGGATGCAGAGGCTGAAGGGAGGGATGCAGAGGCTCAAGAGAGGGATGCAGAGGCTGAAGTGAGGTATGAAGAGGAACAAGAGAGGGATGCAGGGGCTCTTGAGAGTGATGCAGAGGCTCAAGAGAGGGATGCAGAGGCTTAAGAGAGTGATGCAACGGCTCAAGCGAGGGATGCAGAGGCTCATGACAGGGATGCAGGAGTTCAAGAGAGGGATGCAGAGGCTCAAGAGAATGATGCAGAGGCTTAAGAGAGGAATGCAAAGGCTCAAGAGAGTGATGCAGAGGCTTAAGAGAGGGATGCAGAGGCTCACGAGAATGATGAAGAGGCTCAAGAGAGTGCTGCAGAGGCCCAAGAGAGGGATGCTGAGGCTCCAGAGAGGGATGCAGAGGTTCCAGAGAGTGATGCAGAGGCTGAAGAGAGAGATGCAAAGGCTTAAGAGAGTGATGCAGGGGCTCAAGAGAGTGATGCAGAGGCTCAAGAGAATGATGTAGAGGTTTAAGAGAGGGATGCAGAGGCTCAAGAGAATGATGCAGAGGCTCAGGAGAGTGATGCAGAGGATCAAGAGAGGGATGCAGAGGCTTAAGAGAGTTATACAGAGGCTGAAGCGAGTGATTTAGAGGTTCAAGAGATTGATGTAGAGGCTCTGGAGAGTGATGCAGAGGCTCAAGAGAGTGATGCAGAGGATCAAGAGAGTGATGCAGAGGCTCAAGAGAGTGATGCAGAGGATCATGAGAGGGAAGCAGAGGCTGAAGAGAGTGTTGCAGAGGCTTGAGAGAGGGATGCAGAGGCTCAAAAGAGTGATGAAGAGTCTCAAGAGAGTGATGCAGAGGCTCAAGAGAGTGATGCAGAGGCTTAAGAAAGTGATGCAGATGCTCAAAAGAGGGATGCAGAGGCTCAAGAGGGTGATGCAGAGGCTCAAGAGAGTGAAGGAGAGGCTCAAGAGAGTGATTCAGAGGCTCAAGAGAGTGATGCAGAGGCTTAAGAAAGTGATGCAGATGCTCAAAAGAGGGATGCAGAGGCTTAAGAGGGTGATGCAGAGCCTCAAGAGAGTGAAGGAGAGGCTCAAGAGAGTGATGCAGAGGCTTAAGAGAGTGATGCAGAGGCTTAAGAAAGGGATGCAGAGGCTCAAGAGAATAATGAAGAGGCTCAAGAGAGTGATGGAGAGGCTCAAGAGAGTGATTCAGAGGTTTACAGGAGTGATGCAGAGGCTTAAGAGAGTGATGCAGAGGCTTAAGAGAGTGATGCAGAGGCTAAAGAGAGGGATTGAGAGGCTCATGAGAGTGGTTCAGAGGTTTACGGGAGTGATGCAGAAGCTTAAGAGAGTGATGCAGAGGCTTACGAGAGTGATGCAGAGGCATACGAGAGCGATGCAGAGGCTCAAAAGAGGGATGCAGAGGCTCAAGAGAGGGATGCAGAGACTAAAGTGAGTGATGCAGAGACACAAGAGAAAGATGCAGAGGCACTTGAGACTGATGCAGAGGCTGAAGAGAGGGATGCAGAGGCTGAAGAGAGTGATGCAGAGGCTCAAGAGAGGGATGCAGAGGCTCATAAGAGGGATGCAGGAGTTCAAGAGAGAGATGCAAAGGCTCATGAAAGTGATGCAGAGGTCAAAAGAGGGATGCAGAGGCTTAAGAGGGTGATGCAGAGGCTCAAGAGAGGGATGCAGAGGCTGAAGAGAGTGATGCAGAGGCTTATGAGAGGGATGCAGAGGCTCAAGAGAGTTATGCAGGGGCTCAAGAGAGTGAAGGAGAGGCTCAAGAGAGTGATGCAGAGGCTCAAGAGAGGTATGCAGGGGCTCAAGAGAGGGATGCAGAGGCTCAAGTGAGGGAATCAGAGGCACAAGAGAGGGATGCAGAGGCTTTTGTGAGTGACGCAGAGGCTCAAGAGAGAGATGCAGAGGCTTAAGAGAGTGATGCAAAGGCACAAGTGAGGGATGCAGAATCTCATGAGAAGGATACAGGAGTTCAAAACAGGGATACAGAGGCTCAAGAGAAGGATGTAGAGGCTAAAGTGAGGGATGAAGAGGCACAAGAGAGGGATGCATAGGCTCTTGAGAGTGATGCAGAGGCTCAGGAGAGGGATGCAGAGGCTCAGGAGAGGGATGCAGAGGCTCAAGAGATGTATGCAGGGGCTCAAGAGAGGGATGCAGAGGCTCTTGTGAGTGACGCAGAGGTTCAAGAGAGGGATGCAGAGGCTCAAGTTAGGGATGCAGAATCTCATGAGAAGGATGCAGGAGTTCAAAAGAGGGATGCAGAGGCTCAAAATAGGGATGCAGAGGCAAAAGTGAGGGAAGCAGAGGCACAAGAGAGGGATGCAAAGGCTTTTGTGAGTGACGCAAAGGCTAAAGAGAGAGATGCAGAGGCTTAAGAGAGTGATGCAGGGGCTCAAGAGAGGGATGCAGAGGCTCAAGAGAGGTATGCAGGGGCTCAAGAGAGGGATGCAGAGGCTCAAGTGAGGGAAGCAGAGGCACAAGAGTGGGATGCAGAGGCTTTTGTGAGTGACGCAGAGGCTCAAGAGAGAGATGCAGAGGCTTAAGAGAGTGATGCAAAGGCTCAAGTGAGGGATGCAGACTCTCATGAGAAGGATGCAGGAGTTCAAGAGAGTGATGCAGAGGCTCTTGAGAGTGATGCAGAGGCTCAGGAGAGGGATTCAGAGGCTCAGAAGAGGGATGCAGAGGCTCAAGAGAGGTATGCAGGGTTCAAGTGAGGGATGCAGAGGCTTAAGAGAGTGATGCAAAGGCTCAAGTGAGGGATGCAGAATCTCATGAGAAGGATGCAGGAGTTCAAGGGAGGGATGCAGAGGCTAAAGAGAGGGATGCAGAGGCTAAAATGAAGGATGAAAAGGCACAAGAGAGGGATGCAGAGGCTCTTGACAGTGATGCAGAGGATCAAGAGGGGGATGCAGAGGCTCAAGAGAGTGATTCAGAGGCTTACGAGAATGAGGCAGATTCTTAAGAGAGTGATGCAGAGGCTTAAGAAAGTGATGCAGAGGCTCAAAAGAGGGATGCAGAGGCTCAAGAGAGGGATGCAGAGGCTAAAGAGAGGGACGCAATGGCTCAAGAGAGGGATGCAGAGGCTCAAGTGATGGATGCAGAGGCACAAGAGAGGGATGCAGAAGCTTAAGAGAGTGATGCATAGGCTGAAGAGAGGGATGCAGAGGCTGAAGAGAGTGATGCAGAGGCTCAAGAGCGGGATGCAGAGGCTCATAAAGGGATGCAGAAGTTCAAGAGAGAGATGCACAGGCTCATGAAAGGGATGCAAAGGCTTAAGAAAGTGATGCAGAGGCTCAAAAGAGGGATGCAGCGGCTTAAGAGGGTGATGCAGAGGCTCAGGAGAGTGATGCAGAGGCTCAATAGAGGGATGCAGAGGCTCAAGAGAGTGATGGAGAGGCTCAAGAGAGTGATTCAAAGGTGTACGGGAGTGATGCAGAGGCTTAAGAGAGTGATGCATAGGCTTACGAGAGTGATGCTGAGGCTTAAGAGAGTGATGCAGAAGCTCAAGAGAGGGTTTGGAGAGGCTCAAGAGAGTGATTCAGATGTTTACGGGAGTGATGCAGAGGCTTAAGAGAGTGATGCAGAGGCTTATGAGACGGATGCAGAGGCTCAAGAGAGGGATGCAGAGGCTGAAGTGAGGGATGAAGAGGCACAAGAGAGGGATGCAGAGGCTCTTGAGAGTGATGCAGAGGCTCAAGAGAGGGATGTAGAGGCTTAAGAGAGTGATGCAACGGCTCAAGAGAGGGATGCAGAGGCTCATGAGAGGGATGCAGGAGTTAAAGAGAGGGATGCAGAGGCTCAAGAGAGTGATGCAGAGGCTTAAGAGAGGGATGCAAAGGCTCCAGAGAGTGATGCAGAGGCTTAAGAGAGGGATGCAGAGGCTCACGAGAATGATGAAGAGGCTCAAGAGAGTGCTGCAGAGGCTCAAGAGAGGGATGCTGAGGCTCCAGAGAGGGATGCAGAGGTTCCAGAGAGTGATGCAGAGGCTGAAAAGAGAGATGCAGAGGCTTAAGAGAGTGATGCAGGGGCTCAAAAGAGTGATGCAGAGGCTCAAGAGAATGATGTAGAGGCTTAAGAGAGGGATGCAGAGGGTCAAGAGAATGATGCAGAGGCTCAGGAGAGTGATGCAGAGGATCAAGAGAGGGATGCAGAGGCTTAAGAGAGTGATGCAGGGGCTGAAGCGAGTGATGTAGAGGCTCAAGAGATTGATGTAGAGGCTCTGGAGAGTGATGCAAAGGCTCAAGAGAGTGATGCAGAGGATCAAGAGAGTGATTCAGAGGCTCAAGAGAGTGATGCAGAGGATCATGAGAGGGAAGCAGAGGCTTAAGGAGAGTGATGCAGAGGCTGAACAGAGTGTTGCAGAGGCTTAAGAGAGGGATGCAGAGGCTCAAAAGAGTGATGTATAAGCTCAAGAGAGTAATGCAGAGGCTCAAGAGAGGGATGCAGAGGCTGAAGCGAGTGATGCAGAGGCTCAAGAGAGGGATGCAGAGGCTCAAGAGAGTGATTCAGAGGCTTACGAGAGTGATGCAGAGGCTTAAGAGAATGATGCAGAGGCTTAAGAGAGGGATGCAGAGGCTCAAGAGAGGGATGCAGAGGCTCAAGAAAGGGATGCAATGGCATAAGAGAGGGATGCAGAGGCTCAAGTGAGGGATGCAGAGGCACAAGAGAGGGATGCAGAGGCTTAAGAGAGTGATGCAGAGGCTCAAGAGAGGGATGCAGAGGCTCATGAGAGTGATGCAGAGGCTTAGGAGAGGGATGCAGAGACTCAAGAGAGGGATGTATAGGCTCAAGAGAGTAATGCAGAGGCTCAAGAGAGGGATGCAGAGGCTGAAGAGAGTGATGCAGAGGCTCAAGAGAGGGATGCAGAGGCTCAAGAGAGTGATTCAGAGGCTTGCGAGAGTGATGCAGAGGCTTAAGAGAGGGATGCAGAGGCTTAAGAGAGGGATGCAGAGGCTCAAGAGAGGGATGCAATGGCATAAGAGAGGGATGCAGAGGCTCAAGTGAGGGATGCAGAGGCACAAGAGAGGGATGCAGAGGCTGAAGAGAGTGATGCAAAGGCTCAAGAGAGGGATGCCGAGGCTGCAGAGAGGGATGCAGAGACTAAAGTGAGTGAAGCAGAGACACAAGAGAAAGATGCAGAGGCACTTGAGAGTGATGCAGAGGCTCAAGAGAGGGATGCAGAGGCTTAAGTGAGTGATGCAAAGGCTCAAGAGAGGGATGCCGAGGCTGCAGAGAGGGATGCAGAGGCTCAAGAGAGTGTTGCAGAGGCTCAAGAAAGAAAGGCAGAGGCTTAAGAGAGTGATGCAGAGGCTCAAGAGAGTGATGCAGAGGCTCAAGAGAATGATGCAGAGGCTCAAGAGAGTGCTGCAGAGGCTCAAGAGAGGGATGCAGAGGCTCAAGAGAGTGATTCAGAGGCTTACGAGAGTGATGCAGAGGCTTAGGAGAGGGATGCTGAGGCTCAAGAGAGTGATGCAGAGGACTAAGAGGGTGGTGCAGAGGCTCAAGAGAGGGATGCAGGGGCTCAAGAGAGTGATGCAAAAGCTCAAGAGAGTGATTCAGCGGCTTAAGAGAGAATGCAGAGGCTCAAGAGAGGGATGTAGAGGTCAAGAGAGGGATGCAGGGGCTCAAGAGCGGGATGCAGAGGCTCAAGTGAGAGATGCAGAGGCACAAGAGATGGATGCAGAGGCTCTTGAGAGTGACGCAGAGGCTCATGAGAGGGATGTAGAGGCTTAAGAGCGTGATGCAAAGGCTCAGGAGAGGGATGCAGAGGCTCAAGTGAGTGATTCAGAGGCTTACGAGAGTGATGCAGAGGCTTAAGAGAGTGATGCAGAGGCTTAAGAGAGGGATGCAGAGGCTCAAGAGAGGGATGCAGAGGCTCAAGAGAGGGATGACATGGCATAAGAGAGGTATGCAGAGGCTAAAGTGAGAGATGCAGAGGCACAAGAGAGGGATGCAGAGGCTTAAGAGAGTGATGCAGAGGCTCAAGAGTGGGATGCAGAGGCTGAAGAGTGATGCAGAGGCTCAAGGGAGGGATGCAGTGGCTCATAAGAGGGACGCAGGAGTTCAAGAGAGTGATAGAGAGGCTCAAAGGAGTGATTCAGAGGCTCAAGAGAGTGATGCAGAGGCTTAAGAGAGGGATGCAGAGGGTCAAGAGAATGATGAAGAGGCTCAAGAGAGTGATGGAGAGGCTCAAGAGAGTGATTCAAAGGTTTATGGGAGTGATGCAGAGGCTCAAGAGAGTGATGCAGAGGCTTAAGAGAGGGATGCAGAGGCTCAAGAGAATAATGAAGAGGCTTAAGAGAGTGATGGAGAGGCTTAAGAGAGTGATTCGGAGGTTTACGGGAGTGATGCAGAGGGTTAAGAGAGTGATGCAGAGGCACAGGAAAGTGATGCAGAGGCTTAAGAGAGTGATGCAGAGGCTAAAGAGAGGGATTGAGAGGCTCAAGAGAGTGATTCAGAGGTTTACGGGAGTGATACAGAGGCTTAAGAGAGTGATGCAGAGGCTTACGAGAGTGATGCAGAGGCTTACGAGAGTGATGCAGAGGTTTACGAGAGGGATGAATAGGCTCAAGAGAGGGATGCAGAGGCTCAACAGAGGGATGCAGAGGCTTAAGAGAGTGATGCAAAGGCTCAAGAGAGGGATGCAGAGGCTGCAGAGAGTGATGCAGAGACTCTAAAGTGTGATGCAGAAGCTTAAGAGAGTGATGCAGGGGCTCAAGAGAGTGCTGCAGAGGCTCAAGAGAGGGATGCTGAGGCTCCAGAGAGGGATGCAGAAGCTCAAGAGAGTGATGCAGAGGCTCAAGAGAGAAAGGCAGAGGCTTAAGAGAGTGATGCAGAGGCTCAAGAGAGTGATGCAGAGGCTGAAGAGAATGATGCAGAGGCTCAAGAGAGTGCTGCAGATTCTCAAGAGAGGGATGCTGAGGCTCCAGAGAGGGATGCAGAGGCTTAAGAGAGTGATGCAGAGTCTCAAGAGAGTGATGCAGAGGCTAAAGTGAGTGATAGAGAGGCTCAAGGGAGTGATTCAGAGGCTCAAGAGAGTGATGCAGACGATCAAGAGAGTGATGCAGAGGCTCAAGAGAGTGATGCAGTGGATCAAGAGAGTGATGCAGAGGCTCAAGAGAGTGATGCAGTGGATCACGAGAGTGATGCAGAGGCTTAAGAGAGTGATGAAGAGGCTTAAGAGAGTGAGGCAGAGGCTTAACAGAAGAATGCAGAGGCTCAAGAGAGGGATGCAGAGGCTCAAGAGAGTTATTCAGAGGCTCAAGAGAGGGAAGCAGAGGCTTACGAGAGTAAGGCAGAGGATCAAGAGAGTGATGCAGAACCTTAAGAGGGTGATGCAGAGGCACAAGAGAGTGATGCAGATGCTCAAGAGAGGAATCCCACCAAACACACACCGAAACTACGACGTTGGTACAACGTTCGAACAAGTTTTAACACTTCCTAACCAGTTATAACAACCAATATACCAAGTTGTAACAACGTTCTAATACGTCATAAACACGTTAAGCCAAGATGTAACAACTTTATTACAAGTTGTAACAAGCGGAAAGTAGAGACAGTTTCGGTTTGTGTTTCCAGGGATGCAGTGGATCATGAGAGTGATGCAGAGGCTGAAGAGAGGGAAGCAGAGGCTTACGAGAGTAAAGCAGAGGCTTAAGAGAGGGATGCAGAGGCTCAAGAGAGAGATGAAGAGGCTCAAGAGAGTGATTCAGAGGCTTTCGAGGGTGATGCAGAGGCTCAGGAGAGTGATGCAGAATCTCAAGAGAGGGATGCAGAGGCTCCAGAGAGTGATGCAGACGATCAAGAGAGTGATGCAGAGGCTCAAGAGAGTGATGCAGAGGATCAAGAGAGGGAAGCAGAGGCTTAAGAGAGTGATGCAGAGGCTAAAGAGAGTGATGCAGAGGCACCAGAGAGTGATGCAGAGGCTTAAGAGAGGGATGCAGAGGCTTAAGAGAGGGATGCAGAGGCTCAAGAGAGGGATGCAGAGGCTCAAGAGAGTGATTCAGAGGCTTACGAGAGTGATGCAGAGGATCAAGAGAGTGATGCTGAGGCTCAAGAGAGTGATGCGGAGGCCTAAAGAGAGGGATTCAGAGGCTTAAGAGAGAGATGCAGAGGCTGAAGAGAGTGTTGCAGAGGCCCAAGAGAGGGATGAAGAGGCTGAAGAGAGTGATGCAGAGGCTCAAGAGAGGGATGCCAAGGCTCAAGAGAGTGATTCAGAGGCTTATGAGAGTGATGCAGAGGCTTAGGAGAGGGATGCAGAGGCCCAAGAGAATGATGCAGAGGCTGAAGAGGGTGATGCAGAGGCTCAGAAGAGGGATGCAGGGGCTCAAGAGAGGGATGCCGAGGCTCAAGAGAGTGATTCAGCGGCTTACGAGAGTGATGCAGAGGCTTAGGAGAGGGATGCAGAGGCTCAAGAGAGTGATGCAGAGGCTTAAGAGGGTGGTGCAGAGGCTCAGGATAGGGATGCAGGGGCTCAAGAGAGTGATGCAGAGGCTCCAGAGTGATTCAGAGGCTTAAGAGAGGATGCAGAGGCTCAAGAGAGTGATGCAGAAGCTTAAGAGGGTGGTGCAGAGGCTCAGTTGAGGGATGCAGGGGCTCAAGAGAGTGATGCAGAGGCTCGAGAGTGATTCAGAGGCTTAAGAGAGGATGCAGAGGCTCAAGGGAGGGATTCAGAGGCTCAAGAGAGGAATGCAGAGGCTCAAGAGAGGGATGCAGAGGTCAAGAGAGGGATGCAGGGGCTCAAGAGAGGGACGCAGAGGTTCAAGTGAGGGATGCAGAGGCACAAGAGAGTGATGCTGAGGATCAAGAGAGGGAAAGCAGAGGCTTAAGAGAGTGATGCAGAGGCTCTAGAGAGTGATGCAGAGGCTCTAGAGAGTGATGCAGAGGTTTAAAAGAGTGATGCAGAGGCTCAAGAGAGTGATACAGCGGATCAAGAGAGTGATGCAGAGGCTCGAGAGAGTGATGCAGAGGCTCAAGAGAGGGATTCAGAGGCTGAAGAGAGTGTTGCAGAGGTTCAAGAGAGTGATGCAAAGGCTGAAGAGAGTGTTGCAGAGGATCAAGAGAGTGATGCAGAGGCTGAAGAGAGTGTTGCAGATGATCAAGAGAGGGATGCAGAGGCTTAAGAGAGTGATGCAGAGGCTGAAGAGAGTGTTGCAGAGGCTCAAGAGAGTGATGCAGAGGCTCAAGACAGGGAATGCAGAGGCTTAAGAGAGGGATGCAGAGACTCAAAAGAGTGATGCAGAGGCTCAAGAAAGGGATGCAAAGGCTTAAGAGAGTGATGCAGAGGCTTAAGCAAGTGATTGAGAGGCTCAAGAGAGTGATGCAGAGGCTCAAGAGAGTGATGCAGAGGCTCAAGAGAATGATGTAGAGGCTTAAGAAAGGGATGAAGAGGCTCATGAGAATGATGCAGAGGCTCAGGAGAGTGATGCAGAGGATGAAGAGAGGGATGCAGAGGCTTAAGAGAATGATGCAGAGACTCAAGACAGGGATGCAGAGGCTCAAGAGAGTGATGCAGATGCTCAAGACAGGGGATGGAGAGGCTTAAGAAAGGGATGCAGAGACTTAAAAGAGTGATGCAGAGGCTCAAGAAAGGGATGCACTGGCTTAAGAGAGTGATGCAAAGGCTCAAGAGAGGGATGCAGAGGCTCATGAGAGGGATGCAGAAGCTCAAGTGAGGGATGGAGAGGCTTAGGAGAATGATGCAGAGGCTAAAGAGAGGGATGCAGAGGCTGAAGAGAGTGATGCAGAGGCTCAAGAGCGGGATGCAGAGGCTGAAGACAGTGGTGCAGAGGCTCAAAAGCGGGATGCATAGGCTGAAGAGAGCGATGCAGAGGCTCAAGAGCGGGATGCAGAGGCTCATAAAGGGATGCAGGAGTTCAAGAGAGAGATGCAAAGGCTCAAGAAAGGGATGCAGAAGCTTAAGAAAGTGATGCAGAGGCTCAAAAGAGGGATGGAGAGGCTCAAGAGAGTGATGGAGAGGCTCAAGAGAGTGATGCAGAGGCTCAATAGAGGGATGGAGGGGCTCAAGAGAGTGATGGAGAGGCTCAAGAGAGTGATTCAGAGGTTTACGGGAGTGATGCAAAGGCTTAAGAGATTGATGCAGAGGCTGAAGGGAGTGATGCAAAGGCTCAAGAGAGGGATGCAGAGGCTCAAGTGAGGGATGAAGAGGCACAAGAGAGGGATGCAGAGGCTCTTGAGGGTGATGCAGAGGCTCAAGAGAGGGATGCAGAGGCTTAAGAGAGTGATGCAGAGGCTCAAGAAAGAAAGGCAGAGGCTTAAGAGAGTGATGCAGAGGCTCAAGAGAGTGATGCAGAGGCTCAAGAGAATGATGCAGAGGCTCAAGAGAGTGCTGCAGAGGCTCAAGAGAGGGATGTAGAGGCTCAAGAGAGTGATTCAGAGGCTTACGTGATTGATGCAGAGGCTTAGGAGAGGGATGCAGAGGCTCAAGAGAGTGATGCAGAGGACTAAGAGGGTGGTGCAGAGGCTCAAGAGAGGGATGCAGGGGCTCAAGAGAGTGATGCAAAAGCTCAAGAGAGTGATTCAGCGGCTTAAGAGAGAATGCAGAGGCTCAAGAGAGGGATTCAGAGGCTCAAGAGAGGGATGCAGAGGCTCAAGAGAGGGATGTAGAGGTCAAGAGAGGGATGCAGGGGCTCAAGAGAGGGATGCAGAGGCTCAAGTGAGAGATGCAGAGGCACAAGAGAGGGATGCAGAGGCTCTTGAGAGTGACGCAGAGGCTCATGAGAGGGATGTAGAGGCTTATAAGCGTGATGCAAAGGCTCAGGAGAGGGATGCAGAGGCTCAAGAGAGTGATTCAGAGGCTTAAGAGAGTGATGCAGAGGCTTAAGAGAGTGATGCAGAGGCTTAAGAGAGGGATGCAGAGGCTCAAGAGAGGGATGCAGAGGCTCAAGAGAGGGATGCAATGGCATAAGAGAGGTATCCAGAGGCTCAAGTGAGAGATGCAGAGGCACAAGAGAGGGATGCAGAGGCTCAAGAGAGTGATGCAGAGGCTCAAGAGTGGGATGCAGAGGCTGAAGAGTGATGCAGAGGCTCAAGAGAGGGATGCAGAGTCTCATAAGAGGGACGCAGGAGTTCAAGAGAGTGATGGAGAGGCTCAAAGGAGTGATTCAGAGGCTCAAGAGAGTGATGCAGAGGCTTAAGCGAGGGATGCAGAGGGTCAAGAGAATGATGAAGAGGCTCAAGAGAGTGATGGAGAGGCTCAAGAGAGTGATTCAGAGGTTTATGGGAGTGATGCAGAGGCTCAAGAGAGTGATGCAGAGGCTTAAGAGAGGGATGCAGAGGCTCAAGAGAATAATGAAGAGGCTTAAGAGAGTGATGGAGAGGCTTAAGAGAGTGATTCAGAGGTTTACGGGAGTGATGCAGAGGCTTAAGAGAGTGATGCAGAGGCACAGGAAAGTGATGCAGAGGCTTAAGAGAGTGATGCAGATGCTAAAGAGAGGGATTGAGAGGCTCAAGAGAGTGATTCAGAGGTTTACGGGAGTGATACAGAGGCTTAAGAGAGTGATGCAGAGGCTTCCCAGAGTGATGCAGAGGCTTACGAGAGTGATGCAGAGGCTTACGAGAGGGATGAATAGGCTCAAGAGAGGGATGCAGAGGCTCAACAAAGGGATGCAGAGGCTTAAGAGAGTGATGCAAAGGCTCAAGAGAGGGATGCAGAGTCTGCAGAGAGTGATGCAGAGACTCTAGAGTGTGATGCAGAGGCTTAAGAGAGTGATGCAGGGGCTCAAGAGAGTGCTGCAGAGGCTCAAGAGAGGGATGCTGAGGCTCCAGAGAGGGATGCAGAAGCTCAAGAGAGTGATGCAGAGGCTCAAGAGAGAAAGGCAGAGGCTTAAGAGAGTGATGCAGAGGCTCAAGAGAGTGATGCAGAGGCTCAAGAGAATGATGCAGAGGCTCAAGAGAGTGCTGCAGATTCTCAAGAGAGGGATGCTGAGGCTCCAGAGAGGGATGCAGAGGCTTAAGAGAGTGATGCAGAGTCTAAAGAGAGTGATGCAGAGGCTAAAGTGAGTGATAGAGAGGCTCAAGGGAGTGATTCAGAGGCTCAAGAGAGTGATGCAGACGATCAAGAAAGTGATGCAGAGGCTCAAGAGAGTGATGCAGTGGATCAAGAGAGTGATGCAGAGGCTCAAGAGAGTGATGCAGTGGATCACGAGAGTGATGCAGAGGCTTAAGAGAGTGATGAAGAGGCTTAAGAGAGTGAGGCAGAGGCTTAACAGAGGGATGCAGAGGCTCAAGAGAGGGATGCAGAGGCTCAAGAGAGTTATTCAGAGGCTCAAGAGAGGGAAGCAGAGGCTTACGATAGTAAGGCAGAGGATCAAGAGAGTGATGCAGAGGCTTAAGAGGGTGATGCAGAGGCACAAGAGAGTGATGCAGATGCTCAAGAGAGGAATGCAGTGGATCATGAGAGTGATGCAGAGGCTCAAGAGAGGGAAGCAGAGGCTTACGAGAGTAAGGCAAAGGCTTAAGAGAGGGATGCAGAGGCTCAAGAGAGAGATGAAGAGGCTCAAGAGAGTGATTCAGAGGCTTACGAGGGTGATGCAGAATCTCAAGAGACGGATGCAGAGGCTCCAGAGAGTGATGCAGACGATCAAGAGAGTGATGCAGAGGCTCAAGAGAGTGATGCAGAGGATCAAGAGAGGGAAGCAGAGGCTTAAGAGAGTGATGCAGAGGCTAAAGAGAGTGATGCAGAGGCACCAGAGAGTGATGCAGAGGCTTAAGAGAGGGATGCAGAGGCTTAAGAGAGGGATGCAGAGGCTCAAGAGAGGGATGCAGAGGCTCAAGAGAGTGATTCAGAGGCTTACGAGAGTGATACAGAGGATCAAGAGAGTGATGCTGAGGCTCAAGAGAGTGATGCGGAGGCCTAAAGAGAGGGATTCAGAGGCTTAAGAGAGAGATGCAGAGGCTGAAGAGAGTGTTGCAGAGGCTCAAGAGAGGGATGAAGAGGCTGAAAAGAGTGATGCAGAGGCTTAAGAGAGGGATGCCGAGGCTCAAGAGAGTGATTCAGAGGCTTATGAGAGTGATGCAGAGGCTTAGGAGAGGGATGCAGAGGCCCAAGAGAGTGATGCAGAGGCTGAAGAGGGTGGTGCAGAGGCTCAGAAGAGGGATGCAGGGGCTCAAGAGAGGGATGCCGAGGCTCAAGAGAGTGATTCAGCGGCTTACGAGAGTGATGCAGAGGCTTAGGAGAGGGATGCAGAGGCTCAAGAGAGTGATGCAGAGGCTTAAGAGGGTGGTGCAGAGGCTCAGGATAGGGATGCAGGCGCTCAAGAGAGTGATGCAGAGGCTCCAAAGTGATTCAGAGGCTTAAGAGAGGATGCAGAGGCTCAAGAGAGTGATGCAGAAGCTTAAGAGGGTGGTGCAGAGGCTCAGTTGAGGGATGCAGGGGCTCAAGAGAGTGATGCAGAGGCTCGAGAGTGATTCAGAGGCTTAAGAGAGGATGCAGAGGCTCAAGAGAGGGATTCAGAGGCTCAAGAGAGGGATGCAGAGGCTCAAGAGAGGGATGCAGAGGTCAAGAGAGGGATGCAGGGGCTCAAGAGAGGGACGCAGAGGTTCAAGTGAGGGATGCAGAGGCACAAGAGAGGGATGCAGAGGCTCTTGAGAGTGACGCAGAGGCTCATGAGAGGGATGCAGAGGCTTAAGAGAGTGATGCAAAGGCTCAGGAGAGAGATGCAGAGGCTCAAGAGAGTGATGCTGAGGATCAAGAGAGGGAAAGCAGAGGCTTAAGAGAGTGATGCAGAAGCTGAACCGAGTGATGCAGAGGCTCTAGAGAGTGATGCAGAGGTTTAAAAGAGTGATGCAGAGGCTCAAGAGAGTGATACAGCGGATCAAGAGAGTGATGCAGAGGCTCGAGAGAGTGATGCAGAGGCTCAATAGAGGGATTCAGAGGCTGAAGAGAGTGTTGCAGAGGTTCAAGAGAGTGATGCAAAGGCTCAGGAGAGTGTTGCAGAGGATCAAGAGAGTGATGCAGAGGCTGAAGAGAGTGTTGCAGATGATCAAGAGAGGGATGCAGAGGCTTAAGAGAGTGATGCAGAGGCTGAAGAGAGTGTTGCAGAGGCTCAAGAGAGTGATGCAGAGGCTCAAGACAGGGGATGCAGAGGCTTAAGAGAGGGATGCAGAGACTCAAAAGAGTGATGCAGAGGCTCAAGAAAGGGATGCAAAGGCTTAAGAGAGTGATGCAAAGGCTCAAGAGAGGGATGCAGAGGCTCATGAGAGGGATGCAGAGGCTAAAGTGAGGGATGGAGAGGCTTAGGAGAATGATGCAGAGGCTCAAGAGAGGGATGCAAAGGCTCAAGAGAGTGATGCAGAGGCTCAAGAAAGTGATGCAGGGGCTCAAGAGAGTGATGCAGAGGCTAAAGAGAGTGATGCACAGGCTTAAGAGAGTGATGCAGAGGCTTAGGAGAGGGATGCAGAGGCTCAAGAGAGTGATGCACAGGCTTAAGAGAGTGATGCAGAGGCTTAAGCAAGTGATTGAGAGGCTCAAGAGAGTGATGCAGAGGCTCAAGAGAGTGATGCAGAGGCTAAAGAGAGTGATGCACAGGCTTAAGAGAGTGATGCAGAGGCTTAGGAGAGGGATGCAGAGGCTCAAGAGAGTGATGCAGAGGCTCAAGAGAATGATGTAGAGGCTTAAGAAAGGGATGCAGAGGCTCATGAGAATGATGCAGAGGCTCAGGAGAGTGATGCAGAGGATGAAGAGAGGGATGCAGAGGCTTAAGAGAGTGATGCAGAGACTCAAGACAGGGATGCAGAGGCTCAAGAGAGTGATGCAGATGCTCAAGACAGGGGATGCAGAGGCTTAAGAAACGGATGCAGAGACTTAAAAGAGTGATGCAGAGGCTCAAGAAAGCGATGCACTGGCTTAAGAGAGTGATGCAAAGGCTCAAGAGAGGGATGCAGAGGCTCATGAGAGGGATGCAGAGGCTCAAGTGAGGGATGGAGAGGCTTGGAAAAATGATGCAGAGGCTAAAGAGAGGGATGCAGAGGCTGAAGAGAGTGATGCAGAGGCTCAAGAGCGGGATGCAGAGGCTGAAGAGAGTGATGCAGAGGCTCAAGAGCGGGATGCATAGGCTGAAGAGAGTGATGCAGAGGCTCAAGAGCGGGATGCAGAGGCTCATAAAGGGATGCAGGAGTTCAAGAGAGAGATGCAAAGGCTCAAGAAAGGGATGCAGAAGCTTAAGAAAGTGATGCAGAGGCTCAAAAGAGGGATGGAGTGGCTCAAGAGAGTGATGGAGAGGCTCAAGAGAGTGATGCAGAGGCTCAATAGAGGGATAGAGGGGCTCAAGAGAGTGATGGAGAGGCTCAAGAGAGTGATTCAGAGGTTTACGGGAGTGATGCAAAGGCTTAAGAGATTGATGCAGAGGCTCAAGGGAGGGATGCAAAGGCTCAAGAGAGGGATGCAGAGGCTCAAGTGAGGGATGCAGGAGTTCAAGAGAGGGATGCAGAGGCTCAAAAGTGTGATGCAGAGGCTTAAGAGAGGGATGCAGAGGCTCAAGAGAATGATGAAGAGGCTCAAGAGAGTGCTGCAGAGGTTCAAGAGAGGGATGCTGAGGCTCCAGAGAGGGATGCAGTCTCCAGAGAGTGATGAAGAGGCTGAATAGAGAGATGCAGAGGCTTAAGAGAGTGATGCAGGGGCTTAAGAGAGTGATGCAGAGGCTCAAAAGAGGGATGCAGAGGCTTAAGAGGGTGATGCAGAGGCTCAATAGAGGGATGCAGGAGTTCAAGAGAGATGCAAAGGCTCATGAAAGGGATGCAGAGGCTTAAGAAAGTGATGCAGAGGCTCAAAAGAGGGATGCAGAGGCTTAGGAGGGTGATGCAGAGGCTCAATAGAGAGATGCAGGGGCTCAAGCGAGTGATGGAGAGGCTCAAGAGAGTGATTCAGAGGCTCAAGAGAGTGATGCAGAGGCTTACGAGAGGGATGCAGAGGCTCAAGAGAATGATGAAGAGGCTCAAGAGAGTGATGGAGAGGGTCAAGAGAGTGATTCAGAGGTTTACGGGAGTGATGCAGAGGCTTAAGAGAGTGATGCAGAGGCTTACGCGAGTGATGCAGAGGCTTAAGAGAGTGATGCAGGGGCTCAAGAGAGTGATGCAGAGGATCAAGAGAGGGATGCAGAGGCTTAAGAGATTGATGCAGAGGCTGAAGTGAGTGATGTAGAGGCTCAAGAGAGTAATGTAGAGGCACTGGAGAGTGATGCAGAGGCTCTGGAGAGTGACGCAGAGGCTCAAGAGAGTGATGCAGAGGATCAAGAGAGTGATGCAGAGGCTCAAGAGAATGATGCAGAGGATCATGAGAGGGAAGCAGAGGCTTAAGAGAGTGATGCAGAGTCTGAAGAGAGTGTTGCAGAGGCTTAAGAGAAGGCTGCAGAGGCTCAAGAGAGTGATGCAGAGTCTCAAGAGAGGGATGTATAGACTCATGATAGTGATGCAGAGGCTCAAGAGAGGGATTCAGAGGCTGTAGAGAGTGATGCAGAGGCTCAAGAGGGGGATGCAGAGGCTCAAGAGAGTGATTCAGAGGTTGAAGAGAGTGATGCAGAGGCTTACGAGAGTGATGCAGAGGCTTAAGAGAGGGATGCAGAGGCTCAAGAGAGGGATGCAGAGGCTCAAGAGAGGGATGCAATGGCTTAAGAGAGGGATGCAGAGGCTCAAGAGAATAATGAAGAGGCTAAAGAGAGTGATGGAGAGGCTCAAGAGAGTGATTCAGAGGTTTATGGGAGTGATGCAGAGGCTTAAGAGAGTGATGCAGGGGCTCAAGAGAGGGATGCAGAGGCTCAAGTGAGGGATGCAGAGGAACAAGAGAGGGATGCAGAGGCTTAAGAGAGTGATGCAGAGGCTCAAGAGAGGGATGCAAAGGCTGAATAGAGTGATGCAGAGGCTCAACAAAGCGATGCAGAGGCTCATAAGAAGGATGCAGGAGTTCAAGAGAGATGCAAAGGCTCATGAAAGGGATGCAGCGGCTCAAAAGAGGGATGCAGAGGCTTAAGAGGGTGATGCAGAGGCTTAAGAGAGTGATGCAGAGGCTCAAAAGAGGGATGCAGAGGATTAAGAGGGTGATGCAGAGGCTCAAGAGAGTGATGCAGAGGCTCAATAGAGGGAAGCAGGGGGTCAAGAGAGTGATGGAGAGGCTCAAGAGATTGATTCAGAGGATCAAGAGAGAGATGGAGAGGCTCAAAAGAGTGATTCAGAGGTTTACGGGAGTGATGCAGAGGCTTAAGAGAGTGATGCAGAGGCTTAAGAGAGGGATGCAGAGGCTTAAGAGAGGGATGCAGAGTCTCAAGAGAATAATGAAGAGGCTAAAGAGAGTGATGGAGAGGCTCAAGAGAGTGATTCAGAGGTTTACGGGAGTGATGCAGAGGCTTAAGAGAGTGATGCAGAGGCTAAAGAGAGGGATTGAGAGGCTCAAGAGAGTGATTTAGAGGTTTACGGGAGTGATGCAGAGGCTTAAGAGAGGGATGCAGAGGCTCATAAAGGGATGCAGGAGTTCAAGAGAGAGATGCAAAGGCTCAAGAAAGGGATGCAGAAGCTTAAGAAAGTGATGCAGAGGCTCAAAAGAGGGATGGAGAGGCTCAAGAGAGTGATGGAGAGGCTCAAGAGAGTGATGCAGAGGCTCAATAGAGGGATGGAGGGGCTCAAGAGAGTGATGGAGAGGCTCAAGAGAGTGATTCAGAGGTTTACGGGAGTGATGCAAAGGCTTAAGAGATTGATGCAGAGGCTCAAGGGAGTGATGCAAAGGCTCAAGAGAGGGATGCAGAGGCTCAAGTGATGGATGAAGAGGCACAAGAGAGGGATGCAGAGGCTCTTGAGAGTGATGCAGAGGCTCAAGAGAGGGATGCAGAGGCTTAAGAGAGTGATGCAGAGGCTCAAGAAAGAAAGGCAGAGGCTTAAGAGAGTGATGCAGAGGCTCAAGAGAGTGATCCAGAGGCTCAAGAGAATGATGCAGAGGCTCAAGAGAGTGCTGCAGAGGCTCAAGAGAGGGATGCAGAGGCTCAAGAGAGTGATTCAGAGGCTTACGAGAGTGATGCAGAGGCTTAGGAGAGGGATGCAGAGGCTCAAGAGAGTGATGCAGAGGACTAAGAGCGTGGTGCAGAGGCTCAAGAGAGGGATGCAGGGGCTCAAGAGAGTGATGCAAAAGCTCAAGAGAGTGATTCAGCGGCTTAAGAGAGAATGCAGAGGCTCAAGAGAGGGATTCAGAGGCTCAAGAGAGGGATGCAGAGGCTCAAGAGAGGGATGTAGAGGTCAAGAGAGGGATGCAGGGGCTCAAGAGAGGGATGCAGAGGCTCAAGTGAGAGATGCAGAGGCACGAGAGGGATGCAGAGGCTCTTGAGAGTGACGCAGAGGCTCATGAGAGGGATGTAGAGGCTTAAGAGCGTGATGCAAAGGCTCAGGAGAGGGATGCAGAGGCTCAAGAGAGTGATTCAGAGGCTTACGAGAGTGATGCAGAGGCTTAAGAGAGTGATGCAGAGGCTTAAGAGAGGGATGCAGAGGCTCAAGAGAGGGATGCAGAGGCTCAAGAGAGGGATGCAATGGCATAAGAGAGGTATGCAGAGGCTCAAGTTAGAGATGCAGAGGCACAAGAGAGGGATGCCGAGGCTTAAGAGAGTGATGCAGAGGCTCAAGAGTGGGATGCAGAGGCTGAAGAGTGATGCAGAGGCTCAAGAGAGGGATGCAGAGGCTCATAAGAGGGACGCAGGAGTTCAAGAGAGTGATGGAGAGGCTCAAAGGAGTGATTCAGAGGCTCAAGAGAGTGATGCAGAGGCTTAAGAGAGGGATGCAGAGGGTCAAGAGAATGATGAAGAGGCTCAAGAGAGTGATGGAGAGGCTCAAGAGAGTGATTCAGAGGTTTATGGGAGTGATGCAGAGGCTCAAGAGAGTGATGCAGAGGCTTAAGAGAGGGATGCAGAGGCTCAAGAGAATAATGAAGAGGCTTAAGAGAGTGATGGAGAGGCTTAAGAGAGTGATTCAGAGGTTTACGGGAGTGATGCAGAGGCTTAAGAGAGTGATGCAGAGGCACAGGAAAGTGATGCAGAGGCTTAAGAGAGTGATGCAGAGGCTAAAGAGAGGGATTGAGAGGCTCAAGAGAGTGATTCAGAGGTTTACGGGAGTGATACAGAGGCTTAAGAGAGTGATGCAGAGGCTTACGAGAGTGATGCAGAGGCTTACGAGAGTGATGCAGAGGCTTACGAGAGGGATGAATAGGCTCAAGAGAGGGATGCAGAGGCTCAACAGAGGGATGCAGAGGCTTAAGAGAGTGATGCAAAGGCTCAAGAGAGGGATGCAGAGGCTGCAGAGAGTGATGCAGAGACTTAAGAGAGTGATGCAGGGGCTCAAGAGAGTGCTGCAGAGGCTCAAGAGAGGGATGCTGAGGCTCCAGAGAGGGATGCAGAAGCTCAAGAGAGTGATGCAGAGGCTCAAGAGAGAAAGGCAGAGGCTTAAGAGAGTGATGCAGAGGCTCAAGAGAGTGATGCAGAGGCTCAAGAGAATGATGCAGAGGCTCAAGAGAGTGCTGCAGATTCTCAAGAGAGGGATGCTGAGGCTCCAGAGAGGGATGCAGAGGCTTAAGAGAGTGATGCAGAGTCTCAAGAGAGTGATGCAGAGGCTAAAGTGAGTGATAGAGAGGCTCAAGGGAGTGATTCAGAGGCTCAAGAGAGTGATGCAGACGATCAAGAGAGTGATGCAGAGGCTCAAGAGAGTGATGCAGTGGATCAAGAGAGTGATGTAGAGGCTCAAGAGAGTGATGCAGTGGATCATGAGAGTGATGCAGAGGCTTAAGAGAGTGATGAAGAGGCTTAAGAGAGTGAGGCAGAGGCTTAACAGAGGGATGCAGAGGCTCAAGAGAGGGATGCAGAGGCTCAAGAGAGTTATTCAGAGGCTCAAGAGAGGGAAGCAGAGGCTTACGAGAGTAAGGCAGAGGATCAAGAGAGTGATGCAGAGGCTTAAGAGGGTGATGCAGAGGCACAAGAGAGTGATGCAGATGCTCAAGAGAGGAATGCAGTGGATCATGAGAGTGATGCAGAGGCTCAAGAGAGGGAAGCAGAGGCTTACGAGAGTAAGGCAGAGGCTTAAGAGAGGGATGCAGAGGCTCAAGAGAGAGATGAAGAGGCTCAAGAGAGTGATTCAGAGGCTTACGAGGGTGATGCAGAGGCTCAGGAGAGTGATGTAGAATCTCAAGAGAGGGATGCAGAGGCTCCAGAGAGTGATGCAGACGATCAAGAGAGTGATGCAGAGGCTCAAGAGAGTGATGCAGAGGATCAAGAGAGGGAAGCAGAGGCTTAAGAGAGGGATGCAGAGGCTCAAGAGAGGGATGCAGAGGTTCAAGAGAGTGATTCAGAGGCTTACGAGAGTGATGCAGAGGATCAAGAGAGTGTTGCTGAGGCTCAAGCGAGTGATGCGGAGGCCTAAAGAGAGGGATTCAGAGGCTTAAGAGAGAGATGCAGAGGCTGAAGAGAGTGTTGCAGAGGCTCAAGAGAGGGATGAAGAGGCTGAAGAGAGTGATGCAGAGGCTCAAGAGAGGGATGCCGAGGCTCAAGAGAGTGATTCAGAGGCTTATGAGAGTGATGCAGAGGCTTAGGAGAGGGATGCAGAGGCCCAAGAGAGTGATGCAGAGGCTGAAGAGGGTGGTGCAGAGGCTCAGAAGAGGGATGCAGGGGCTCAAGAGAGGGATGCCGAGGCTCAAGAGAGTGATTCAGCGGCTTACGAGAGTGATGCAGAGGCTTAGGAGAGGGATGCAGAGGCTCAAGAGAGTGATGCAGAGGCTTAAGAGGGTGGTGCAGAGGCTCAGGATAGGGATGCAGGCGCTCAAGGGAGTGATGCAGAGGCTCCAGAGTGATTCAGAGGCTTAAGAGAGGATGCAGAGGCTCAAGAGAGTGATGCAGAAGCTTAAGAGGGTGGTGCAGAGGCTCAGTTGAGGGATGCAGGGGCTCAAGAGAGTGATGCAGAGGCTCGAGAGTGATTCAGAGGCTTAAGAGAGGATGCAGAGGCTCAAGAGAGGGATTCAGAGGCTCAAGAGAGGGATGCAGAGGCTCAAGAGAGGGATGCAGAGGTCAAGAGAGGGATGCAGGGGCTCAAGAGAGGGACGCAGAGGTTCAAGTGAGGGATGCAGAGGCACAAGAGAGGGATGCAGAGGCTCTTGAGAGTGACGCAGAGGCTCATGAGAGGGATGCAGAGGCTTAAGAGAGTGATGCAAAGGCTCAGGAGAGGGATGCAGAGGCTCAAGAGAGTGATGCTGAGGATCAAGAGAGGGAAAGCAGAGGCTTAAGAGAGTGATGCAGAAGCTGAACCGAGTGATGCAGAGGCTCTAGAGAGTGATGCAGAGGTTTAAAAGAGTGATGCAGAGGCTCAAGAGAGTGATACAGCGGATCAAGAGAGTGATGAAGAGGCTCGAGAGAGTGATGCAGAGGCTCAAGAGAGGGATTCAGAGGCTGAAGAGAGTGTTGCAGAGGTTCAAGAGAGTGATGCAAAGGCCCAGGAGAGTGTTGCAGAGGATCAAGAGAGTGATGCAGAGGCTGAAGAGAGTGTTGCAGATGATCAAGAGAGGGATGCAGAGGCTTAAGAGAGTGATGCAGAGGCTGAAGAGAGTGTTGCAGAGGCTCAAGAGAGTGATGCAGAGGCTCAAGACAGGGGATGCAGAGGCTTAAGAGAAGGATGCAGAGACTCAAAAGAGTGATGCAGAGGCTCAAGAAAGGGATGCAAAGGCTTAAGAGAGTGATGCAAAGGCTCAAGAGAGGGATGCAGAGGCTCATGAGAGGGATGCAGAGGCTAAAATGAGGGATGGAGAGGCTTAGGAGAATGATGCAGAGGCTCAAGAGAGGGATGTAAAGGCTCAAGAGAGTGATGCAGAGGCTCAAGAAAGTGATGCAGGGGCTCAAGAGAGTGATGCAGAGGCTTAAGCAAGTGATTGAGAGGCTCAAGAGAGTGATGCAGAGGCTCAAGAGAGTGATGCAGAGGCTAAAGAGAGTGATGCACAGGCTTAAGAGAGTGATGCAGAGGCTTAGGAGAGGGATGCAGAGGCTCAAGAGAGTGATGCAGAGGCTCAAGAGAATGATGTAGAGGCTTAAGAAAGGGATGCAGAGGCTCATGAGAATGATGCAGAGGCTCAGGAGAGTGATGCAGAGGATGAAGAGAGAAATGCAGAGGCTTAAGAGAGTGATGCAGAGACTCAAGACAGGGATGCAGAGGCTCAAGAGAGTGATGCAGATGCTCAAGACAGGGGATGCAGAGGCTTAAGAAAGGGATGCAGAGCCTTAAAAGAGTGATGCAGAGGCTCAAGAAAGGGATGCACTGGCTTAAGAGAATGATGCAAAGGCTCAAGAGAGGGATGCAGAGGCTCATGAGAGGGATGCAGAGGCTCAAATGAGGGATGGAGAGGCTTAGAAGAATGATGCAGAGGCTAAAGAGAGGGATGCAGAGGCTGAAGAGAGTGATGCAGAGGCTCAAGAGCGGGATGCAGAGGCTGAAGAGAGTGATGCAGAGGCTCAAGAGCGGGATGCATAGGCTGAAGAGAGTGATGCAGAGGCTCAAGAGCGGGATGCAGAGGCTCATAAAGGGATGCAGGAGTTCAAGAGAGAGATGCAAAGGCTCAAGAAAGGGATGCAGAAGCTTAAGAAAGTGATGCAGAGGCTCAAAAGAGGGATGGAGAGGCTCAAGAGAGTGATGGAGAGGCTCAAGAGAGTGATTCAGAGGTTTACGGGAGTGATGCAAAGGCTTAAGAGATTGATGCAGAGGCTCAAGGGAGGGATGCAAAGGCTCAAGAGAGGGATGCAGAGGCTCAAGTGAGGGATGAAGAGGCACAAGAGAGGGATGCAGAGGCTCTTGAGAGTGATGCAGAGGCTCAAGAGAGGGATGCAGAGGCTTATGAGAGTGATGCAAAGGCTCAAGATAGGGATGCAGAGGCTCATGAGAGGGATGCAGGAGTTCAAGAGAGGGATGCAGAGGCTCAAAAGTGTGATGCAGAGGCTTAAGAGAGGGATGCACAGGCTCAAGAGAATGATGAAGAGGCTCAAGAGAGTGCTGCAGAGGTTCAAGAGAGGGATGCTGAGGCTCCAGAGAGGGATGCAGTCTCCAGAGAGTGATGAAGAGGCTGAATAGAGAGATGCAGAGGCTTAAGAGAGTGATGCAGAGGCTTAAGAGAGTGATGCAGAGGCTCAAAAGAGGGATGCAGAGGCTTAAGAGGGTGATGCAGAGGCTCAATAGAGGGATGCAGGAGTTCAAGAGAGATGCAAAGGCTCATGAAAGGGATGCAGAGGCTTAAGAAAGTGATGCAGAGGCTCAAAAGAGGGATGCAGAGGCTTAGGAGGGTGATGCAGAGGCTCAATAGAGAGATGCAAGGGCTCAAGAGAGTGATGGAGAGGCTCAAGAGAGTGATTCAGAGGCTCAAGAGAGTGATGCAGAGGATTACGAGAGGGATGCAGAGGCTCAAGAGAATGATGAAGAGGCTCAAGAGAGTGATGGAGAGGGTCAAGAGAGTGATTCAGAGGTTTATGGGAGTGATGCAGAGGCTTAAGAGAGTGATGCAGAGGCTTACGCGAGTGATGCAGAGGCTTAAGAGAGTGATGCAGGGGCTCAAGAGAGTGATGCAGAGGATCCAGAGAGTGATGCAGAGGCTTAAGAGATTGATGCAGAGGCTGAAGTGAGTGATGTAGAGGCTCAAGAGAGTAATGTAGAGGCACTGGAGAGTGATGCAGAGGCTCTGGAAAGTGATGCAGAGGCTCAAGAGAGTGATGCAGAGGATCAAGAGAGTGATGCAGAGGCTGTAGAGAGTGCTGCAGAGGCTCAAGAGGGGGATGCAGAGGCTCAAGAGAGTGATTCAGAGGTTTAAGAGAGTGATGCAGAGGCTTACGAGAGTGATGCAGAGGCTTAAGAGAGGGATGCAGAGGTTCAAGAGAGGGATGCAGAGGCTCAAGAGAGGGATGCAATGGCTTAAGAGAGGGATGCAGAGGCTCAAGAGAATAATGAAGAGGCTAAAGAGAGTGATGGAGAGGCTCAAGAGAGTGATTCAGAGGTTTATGGGAGTGATGCAGAGGCTTAAGAGAGTGATGCAGGGGCTCAAGAGAGGGATGCAGAGGCTCAAGTGAGGGATGCAGAGGAACAAGAGAGGGATGCAGAGGCTTAAGAGAGTGATGCAGAGGCTCAATAGAGGGATGCAAAGGCTGAATAGAGTGATGCAGAGGCTCAACAAAGCGATGCAGAGGCTCATAAGAAGGATGCAGGAGTTCAAGAGAGATGCAAAGGCTCATGAAAGGGATGCAGCGGCTTAAGAAAGTGATGCAGAGGCTCAAAAGAGGGATGCAGAGGCTTAAGAGGGTGATGCAGAGGCTTAAGAGAGTGATGCAGAGGCTCAAAAGAGGGATGCAGAGGATTAAGAGGGTGATGCAGAGGCTCAAGAGAGTGATGCAGAGGCTCAATAGAGGGATGCAGGGGGTCAAGAGAGTGATGGAGAGGCTCAAGAGAGTGATTCAGAGGATCAAGAGAGAGATGGAGAGGCTCAAAAGTGTGATTCAGAGGTTTACGGTGGTGATGCAGAGGCTTAAGAGAGTGATGCAGAGGCTTAAGAGAGGGATGCAGAGGCTTAAGAGAGGGATGCAGAGGCTCAAGAGAATAATGAAGAGGCTAAAGAGAGTGATGGAGAGGCTCAAGAGAGTGATTCAGAGGTTTACGGGAGTGATGCAGAGGCTTAAGAGAGTGATGCAGAGGCTAAAGAGAGGGATTGAGAGGCTCAAGAGAGTGATTTAGAGGTTTACGGGAGTGATGCAGAGGCTTAAGAGAGGGATGCAGAGGCTCATAAAGGGATGCAGGAGTTCAAGAGAGAGATGCAAAGGCTCAAGAAAGGGATGCAGAACCTTAAGAAAGTGATGCAGAGGCTCAAAAGAGGGATGGAGAGGCTCAAGAGAGTGATGGAGAGGCTCAAGAGAGTGATGCAGAGGCTCAATAGAGGGATGGAGGGGCTCAAGAGAGTGATGGAGAGGCTCAAGAGAGTGATTCAGAGGTTTACGGGAGTGATGCAAAGGCTTAAGAGATTGATGCAGAGGCTAGAGGGAGTGATGCAGAGGCTCAAGAGAGGGATGAAGAGGCACAAGAGAGGGATGCAGAGGCTCTTGAGAGTGATGCAGAGGCTCAAGAGAGGGATGCAGAGGCTTAAGAGAGTGATGCAGAGGCTCAAGAAAGAAAGGCAGAGGCTTAAGAGAGTGATGCAGAGGCTCAAGAGAGTGATGCAGAGGCTCAAGAGAATGATGCAGAGGCTCAAGAGAGTGCTGCAGAGGCTCAAGAGAGGGATGCAGAGGCTCAAGAGAGTGATTCAGAGGCTTACGAGAGTGATGCAGAGGCTTAGGAGAGGGATGCAGAGGCTCAAGAGAGTGATGCAGAGGACTAAGAGGTTGGTGCAGAGGCTCAAGAGAGGGATGCAGGGGCTCAAGAGAGTGATGCAAAAGCTCAAGAGAGTGATTCAGCGGCTTAAGAGAGAATGCAGAGGCTCAAGAGAGGGATTCAGAGGCTCAAGAGAGGGATGCAGAGGCTCAAGAGAGGGATGTAGAGGTCAAGAGAGGGATGCAGGGGCTCAAGAGAGGGATGCAGAGGCTCAAGTGAGAGATGCAGAGGCACAAGAGAGGGATGCAGAGGCTCTTGAGAGTGACGCAGAGGCTCATGAGAGGGATGTAGAGGCTTAAGAGCGTGATGCAAAGGCTCATGAGAGGGATGCAGAGGCTCAAGAGAGTGATTCAGAGGCTTACGAGAGTGATGCAGAGGCTTAAGAGAGTGATGCAGAGGCTTAAGAGAGGGATGCAGAGGCTCAAGAGAGGGATGCAGAGGCTCAAGAGAGGGATGCAATGGCATAAGAGAGGTATGCAGAGGCTCAAGTGAGAGATGCAGAGGCACAAGAGAGGGATGCAGAGGCTTAAGAGAGTGATGCAGAGGCTCAAGAGTGGGATGCAGAGGCTGAAGAGTGATGCAGAGGCTCAAGAGAGGGATGCAGAGGCTCATAAGAGGGACGCAGGAGTTCAAGAGAGTGATGGAGAGGCTCAAAGGAGTGATTCAGAGGCTCAAGAGAGTGATGCAGAGGCTTAAGAGAGGGATGCAGAGGGTCAAGAGAATGATGAAGAGGCTCAAGAGAGTGATGGAGAGGCTCAAGAGAGTGATTCAGAGGTTTATGGGAGTGATGCAGAGGCTCAAGAGAGTGATGCAGAGGCTTAAGAGAGGGATGCAGAGGCTCAAGAGAATAATGAAGAGGCTTAAGAGAGTGATGGAGAGGCTTAAGAGAGTGATTCAGAGGTTTACGGGAGTGATGCAGAGGCTTAAGAGAGTGATGCAGAGGCACAGGAAAGTGATGCAGAGGCTTAAGAGAGTGATGCAGAGGCTAAAGAGAGGGATTGAGAGGCTCAAGAGAGTGATTCAGAGGTTTACGGGAGTGATACAGAGGCTTAAGAGAGTGATGCAGAGGCTTACGAGAGTGATGCAGAGGCTTACGAGAGTGATACAGAGGCTTACGAGAGGGATGAATAGGCTCATGAGACGGATGCAGAGGCTCAACAGAGGGATGCAGAGGCTTAAGAGAGTGATGCAAAGGCTCAAGAGAGGGATGCAGAGGCTGCAGAGAGTGATGCAGAGACTCTAGCGTGTGATGCAGAGGCTTAAGAGAGTGATGCAGGGGCTCAAGAGAGTGCTGCAGAGGCTCAAGAGAGGGATGCTGAGGCTCCAGAGAGGGATGCAGAAGCTCAAGAGAGTGATGCAGAGACTCAAGAGAGAAAGGCAGAGGATTAAGAGAGTGATGCAGAGGCTCAAGAGAGTGATGCAGAGGCTCAAGAGAATGATGCAGAGGCTCAAGAGAGTGCTGCAGATTCTCAAGAGAGGGATGCTGAGGCTCCAGAGAGGGATGCAGAGGATTAAGAGAGTGATGCAGAGTCTCAAGAGAGTGATGCAGAGGCTAAAGTGAGTGATAGAGAGGCTCAAGGGAGTGATTCAGAGGCACAAGAGAGTGATGCAGACGATCAAGAGAGTGATGCAGAGGCTCAAGAGAGTGATGAAGAGGCTTAAGAGAGTGAGGCAGAGGCTTAACAGAGGGATGCAGAGGCTCAAGAGAGGGATGCAGAGGCTCAAGAGAGTTATTCAGAGGCTCAAGAGAGGGAAGCAGAGGCTTACGAGAGTAAGGCAGAGGATCAAGATAGTGATGCAGAGGCTTAAGAGGGTGATGCAGAGGCACAAGAGAGTGATGCAGATGCTCAAGAGAGGAATGCAGTGGATCATGAGAGTGATGCAGAGGCTCAAGAGAGGGAAGCAGAGGCTTACGAGAGTAAGGCAGAGGCTTAAGAGAGGGATGCAGAGGCTCAAGAGAGAGATGAAGAGGCTCAAGAGAGTGATTCAGAGGCTTACGAGGGTGATGCAAAGGCTCAGGAGAGTGATGCAGAATCTCAAGAGAGGGATGCAGAGGCTCCAGAGAGTGATGCAGACGATCAAGAGAGTGATGCAGAGGCTCAAGAGAGTGATGCAGAGGATCAAGAGAGGGAAGCAGAGGCTTAAGAGAGGGATGCAGAGGCTCAAGAGAGGGATGCAGAGGCTCAAGAGAGTGATTCAGAGGCTTACGAGAGTGATGCAGAGGATCAAGAGAGTGATGCTGAGGCTCAAGCGAGTGATGCGGAGGCCTAAAGAGAGGGATTCAGAGGCTTAAGAGAGAGATGCAGATGCTGAAGAGAGTGTTGCAGAGGCTCAAGAGAGGGATGAAGAGGCTGAAGAGAGTGATGCAGAGGCTCAAGAGAGGGATGCCGAGGCTCAAGAGAGTGATTCAGAGGCTTATGAGAGTGATGCAGAGGCTTAGGAGAGGGATGCAGAGGCCCAAGAGAGTGATGCAGAGGCTGAAGAGGGTGGTGCAGAGGCTCAGAAGAGGGATGCAGGGGCTCAAGAGAGGGATGCCGAGGCTCAAGAGAGTGATTCAGCGGCTTACGAGAGTGATGCAGAGGCTTAGGAGAGGGATGCAGAGGCTCAAGAGAGTGATGCAGAGGCTTAAGAGGGTGGTGCAGAGGCTCAGGATAGGGATGCAGGCGCTCAAGGGAGTGATGCAGAGGCTCCAGAGTGATTCAGAGGCTTAAGAGAGGATGCAGAGGCTCAAGAGAGTGATGCAGAAGCTTAAGAGGGTGGTGCAGAGGCTCAGTTGAGGGATGCAGGGGCTCAAGAGAGTGATGCAGAGGCTCGAGAGTGATTCAGAGGCTTAAGAGAGGATGCAGAGGCTCAAGAGAGGGATTCGGAGGCTCAAGAGAGGGATGCAGAGGCTCAAGAGAGGGATGCAGAGGTCAAGAGAGGGATGCAGGGGCTCAAGAGAGGGACGCAGAGGTTCAAGTGAGGGATGCAGAGGCACAAGAGAGGGATGCAGAGGCTCTTGAGAGTGACGCAGAGGCTCATGAGAGGGATGCAGAGGCTTAAGAGAGTGATGCAAAGGCTCAGGAGAGGGATGCAGAGGCTCAAGAGAGTGATGCTGAGGATCAAGAGAGGGAAAGCAGAGGCTTAAGAGAGTGATGCAGAAGCTGAACCGAGTGATGCAGAGGCTCTAGAGAGTGATGCAGAGGTTTAAAAGAGTGATGCAGAGGCTCAAGAGAGTGATACAGCGGATCAAGAGAGTGATGCAGAGGCTCAAGAGAGTGATGCAGAGGCTCAAGAGAGGGATTCAGAGGCTGAAGAGTGTGTTGCAGAGGTTCAAGAGAGTGATGCAAAGGCTCAGGAGTGTGTTGCAGAGGATCAAGAGAGTGATGCAGAGGCTGAAGAGAGTGTTGCAGATGATCAAGAGAGGGATGCAGAGGCTTAAGAGAGTGATGCAGAGGCTGAAGAGAGTGTTGCAGAGGCTCAAGAGAGTGATGCAGAGGCTCAAGACAGGGGATGCAGAGGCTTAACAGAGGGATGCAGAGACTCAAAAGAGTGATGCAGAGGCTCAAGAAAGGGATGCAAAGGCTTAAGAGAGTGATGCAAAGGCTCAAGAGAGGGATGCAGAGGCTCATGAGAGGGATGCAGAGGCTAAAGTGAGGGATGGAGAGGCTTAGGAGAATGATGCAGAGGCTCAAGAGAGGGATGCAAAGGCTCAAGAGAGTGATGCAGAGGCTCAAGAAAGTGATGCAGGGGCTCAAGAGAGTGATGCAGAGGCTTAAGCAAGTGATTGAGAGGCTCAAGAGAGTGATGCAGAGGCTCAAGAGAGTGATGCAGAGGCTAAAGAGAGTGATGCACAGGCTTAAGAGAGTGATGCAGAGGCTTAGGAGAGGGATGCAGAGGCTCAAGAGAGTGATGCAGAGGCTCAAGAGAATGATGTAGAGGCTTAAGAAAGGGATGCAGAGGCTCATGAGAATGATGCAGAGGCTCAGGAGAGTGATGCAGAGGATGAAGAGAGGGATGCAGAGGCTTAAGAGAGTGATGCAGAGACTCAAGACAGGGATGCAGAGGCTCAAGAGAGTGATGCAGATGCTCAAGACAGGGGATGCAGAGGCTTAAGAAAGGGATGCAGAGACTTAAAAGAGTGATGCAGAGGCTCAAGAAAGGGATGCACTGGCTTAAGAGAGTGATGCAAAGGCTCAAGAGAGGGATGAAGAGGCTCATGAGAGGGATGCAGAGGCTCAAGTGAGGGATGGAGAGGCTTAGAAGAATGATGCAGAGGCTAAAGAGAGGGATGCAGAGGCTGAAGAGAGTGATGCAGAGACTCAAGAGCGGGATGCAGAGGCTGAAGAGAGTGATGCAGAGGCTCAAGAACGGGATGCATAGGCTGAAGAGAGTGATGCAGAGGCTCAAGAGCGGGATGCAGAGGCTCATAAAGGGATGCAGGAGTTCAAGAGAGAGATGCAAAGGCTCAAGAAAGGGATGCAGAAGCTTAAGAAAGTGATGCAGAGGCTCAAAAGAGGGATGGAGAGGCTCAAGAGAGTGATATTATAAACAACATGAATGATATTATGGCTGGTAATGGGAACAATCCCATTATTTGCATTAGCGTGGGAGGTAATGATGTTGGTCGAGTCAGGAGTGAGGAACTGATTCAGAGGTATAAAACAGCCATAGAGTTAGTTAGGAGCAAGGGAGGAATCCCGATCATATGTGGCATTCTTCCAAGAAAGGGAGTGGGAAATGAATGGATATCGAGGGCACTTGGTGTCAATTACCGGCTGGAAAGATATTGCAAATCAAATGCAATGTCTTTCATAGACAACTGGGAACACTTCTATGGAAGAAATGAAATGTATGCTCGTGATGGGGTGCATCTATCGAGAGCTGGGGTTGTTGCTGTTGCGAACTCGCTAGAAGAAGTGGTTAGAGGTGTTTGTTTGGGTTTAAACTGTTAGTAGATAGAGGTATGGGAATTGATTTGGAGGAAGGAGGTAATAAAAGTATGTGTTTGTGGGAGAAAGGAATTGGCAAAACGATCAGGGAAAGAGAAGGTCCGCAAAATAACAATTCACTTAGGGTATATTACACTAACAGTAGAAGTCTAAGAAATAAAATTAACGAATTAAATGCTCTTGTCTGCACAGAAAAAATAGATATTATTGCACTTACCGAAACGTGGATGAATGTAGAAAATAGAGAACTATTAGCTGAATATCAAATATATGGATTTAAACTATTTCACACAGATAGATATATTAGACGAGGAGGTGGAGTAGCCATATATGTTAGGGACAATTTGAAATGTAGTCTCAAAGAGGGAATCAAAACAGAGCCACACACAGAAACTATTTGGATTGAATTAAACGAAAAAGCTAATAATATTATAATAGGAGTAATATATAGGCCACCAAATTTAGACAGAATGGAAGCAAAGCATCTATGGGATGAAATATCTAGAGCATCTAGATCTAACAGTATTTATGTCATGGGTGACTTTAATTTTAGCGGAATAAACTGGTTGAACAAAACAGGGAATAGTGAAGCAGAAGATTTTCTAGAATTAATTGACGATTGCTTTCTTACGCAACACATTAAGGAACCAACACGGGAAAATAATATTTTAGATTTAGTGTTAACTAACAGGGAAACGCAAATTAATGACATCGAAATAGGGAGTGAGCTAGGGAGCAGTGATCACAAAGAAATCAGATTTAGCATAAAATGGAATAGACCAGTAGGAGAAAATTCTGTTAAAGTGCCAGATTTTCGAAAAGCTGATTTTAATAGCCTAAGAAATTTTTTGGGTCAAATTGATTGGAAAGGCTTGGGTATGGGGTGTGGGCCGGTCTTGGAGCGAGACATGAACCCAGCGATAGGTGACTTAAATGGGGATTTCGATGTGGATTCAATATATAACTTATTTAAGAATATTCTAAACAAAGCACAGGAACGTAGTATACCATACAAATTGAATAGATCGTATACTAATGACCCAAAGTGGATAACAAAGAATTTGAAGAACCTTATAGGTAAAAAGAGAGCTTGGTACAAAAGGATTAAAAATGGGGAGGTCACTTTAGAACAGGAATTCGTACAACTGGTTAGAAATGTTAAAAAAGAGATAAGGAAAGCAAAAAGAAACTATGAAGTTCGCATAGCAGGGCAAGCAAAGACAAATCCTAAAGGGTTTTTTCAGTTATATCGTACTAAGACTAGGGAAAGGATAGGTCCATTAAAAACTGAGACAGGTCAAATAACAGATAGTGATGAAGAGATGAGTAGTATTTTTAATAAATATTTTGTATCTGTATTTACTAAAGAGGAACTTAACAATATGCCTTCAGCCGAACAAGTCTATGTGGGTGGGGACGAGGACAGGTTGACGAGTTTAGCAGTTACCAGGGAGGATGTTCTTAAACAAATAGTAAAACTCAAACCAAACAAATCCCCAGGGCCGGATGAAGTGTTTGCTAGGGTGCTTAAAGAATGCAAAGAGGAGCTTTGTGACCCACTGTCAACCATATTTAATAAATCAATAGAGTCAGGCAGAGTGCCAGAGTTTTGGAAAGTTGCTAATGTGATACCAGTTTTTAAGAAAGGAGATAGATCACTTGCGTCTAACTATCGACCAATTAGCCTAACGTCTATTGTGGGAAAGTTACTCGAATCTATAATAGCAAATAAAATTCGTCTTCATCTTGAAAAACATAAATTAATAATTGAGTCGCAACATGGTTTTATAAATGGCCGTTCATGTTTAACAAATTTGTTATCTTTTTATTCTAGCATTGTTGAGGCAGTTGATAGTGGTAAGGATTGCGATGTTGTATACCTTGACTTTAGCAAAGCTTTTGATACAGTGCCACATGAAAGACTGATTAAAAAAAATAGAGTCTCATGGTATTGGGGGTGCTATATTAAGCTGGATTAGGGCATGGCTATACCAAAGGAAACAGAGAGTTAGTATAAATGGAATCAAGTCAGAGTGGGAAAATGTTGTAAGTGGAGTGCCTCAAGGCTCTGTCCTGGGACCTCTGTTGTTTATAATATATATAAATGATTTAGATTCAGGTTTGAGTAGCAACATTTGCAAATTTGCCGATGATACGAAAATCGGTAGGGAAATTAATTCGGAGGAGGACTCACTATCACTTCAAGTTGATCTAGATAGGGTTTTGAAATGGTCAAAGGATTGGCAGATGCAGTTTAATGCTGATAAATGTAAAGTTCTGAGGTTAGGTAATGATGATAGAGTTACAAGATACGAGCTAGATGGTGTTGTGATTGCGAAGTCGGATTGCGAAAGGGATCTGGGAGTTATGATTAGTAAGAATTTAAAACAAAAGGATCAATGCATAAATGTTCGTAATAAGGCAAATCGGACACTTGGATTTATTAATCGCAGCGTTAGTAACAAGACACCTGGTGTGGTTCTCAAGCTATATCTTGCTCTAGTTAGGCCCCATTTAGATTATGCAGTTCAGTTTTGGTCGCCATATTATAGAATGGATATAAATTCACTTGAACGTGTCCAGCGTAGGATGACTAAGTTAATTCCCCAAATTAGAAATCTTTCATATGAAGAAAGATTAACAAAGCTTAAGTTGCATTCACTGGAAAGGCGAAGAGTTAGGGGTGACATGATAGAGGTTTACAAGTGGATGAATGGACATAACCGGGGGGATATTAATAGGGTATTAAAAGTATCAACACAGGACAGAACACGAAACAATGGATATAAATTGGATAAGTTTAGATTTAGGAAAGACTTGGGTAAATACTGGTTCAGTAACAGGGTTGTTGATTTGTGGAACCAATTGCCGCGTAACATTTGTGGAGGTGGGGTCCCTCGATTGTTTCAAGCACGGGTTGGACAAGTATATGAGTGGGATTGGGTGGTTATAGAATAGGAGCTGCCTCGTATGGGCCAATAGGCCTTCTGCAGTTACCTTTGTTCTTATGTTCTTATGTTCTTAGAGTGAAGGAGAGGCTCAAGAGAGTGATGCAGAGGCTCAATAGAGGGATGGAGGGGCTCAAGTGAGTGATGGAGAGGCTAAAGAGAGTGATTCAGAGGTTTACGGGAGTGATGCAAAGGCTTAAGAGATTGATGCAGAGGCTCAAGGGAGGGATGCAAAGGCTCAAGAGAGGGATGCAGAGGCTCAAGTGAGGGACGAAGAGGCACAAGAGAGGGATGCAGAGGCTCTTGAGAGTGATGCAGAGGCTCAAGAGAGGGATGCAGAGGCTTATGAGAGTGATGCAAAGGCTCAAGATAGGGATGCAGAGGCTCATGAGAGGGATGCAGGAGTTCAAGAGAGGGATGCGGAGGCTCAAAAGTGTGATGCAGAGGCTTAAGAGAGGGATGCAGAGGCTCAAGAGAATGATGAAGAGGCTCAAGAGAGTGCTGCAGAGGTTCAAGAGAGGGATGCTGAGGCTCCAGAGAGGGATGCAGTCTCCAGAGAGTGATGAAGAGGCTGAATAGAGAGATGCAGAGGCTTAAGAGAGTGATGCAGGGGCTTAAGAGAGTGATGCAGAGGCTCAAAAGAGGAATGCAGAGGCTTAAGAGGGTGATGCAGAGGCTCAATAGAGGGATGCAGGAGTTCAAGAGAGATGCAAAGGCTCATGAAAGGGATGCAGAGGCTTAAGAAAGTGATGCAGAGGCTCAAAAGAGGGATGCAGAGGCTTAAGAGGGTGATGCAGAGGCTCAATAGAGAGATGCAGGGGCTCAAGACAGTGATGGAGAGGCTCAAGAGAGTGATTCAGAGGCTCAAGAGAGTGATGCAGAGGCTTACGAGAGGGATGCAGAGGCTCAAGAGAATGATGAAGAGGCTCAAGAGAGTGATGGAGAGGGTCAAGAGAGTTATTCAGAGGTTTACGGGAGTGATGCAGAGGCTTAAGAGAGTGATGCAGAGGCTTACGCGAGTGATGCAGAGGCTTAAGAGAGTGATGCAGGGGCTCAAGAGAGTGATGCAGAGGATCAAGAGAGGGATGCAGAGGCTTAAGAGATTGATGCAGAGGCTGAAGTGAGTGATGTAGAGGCTCAAGAGAGTAATGTAGAGGCTCTGGAGAGTGATGCAGAGGCTCTGGAGAGTGATGCAGAGGCTCAAGAGAGTGATGCAGAGGATCAAGAGAGTGATGCAGAGGCTCAAGAGAATGATGCAGAGGATCATGAGAGGGAAGCAGAGGCTTAAGAGAGTGATGCAGAGTCTGAAGAGAGTGTTGCAGAGGCTTAAGAGAAGGCTGCAGAGGCTCAAGAGAGTGATGCAGAGTCTCAAGAGAGGGATGTATAGGCTCATGATAGTGATGCAGAGGCTCAAGAGAGGGATGCAGAGGCTGTAGAGAGTGATGCAGAGGCTCAAGAGGGGGATGCAGAGGCTCAAGAGAGTGATTCAGAGGTTTAAGAGAGTGATGCAGAGGCTTACGAGAGTGATGCAGAGGCTTAAGAGAGGGATGCAGAGGCTCAAGAGAGGGATGCAATGGCTTAAGAGAGGGATGCAGAGGCTCAAGAGAATAATGAAGAGGCTAAAGAGAGTGATGGAGAGGCTCAAGAGAGTGATTCAGAGGTTTATGGGAGTGATGCAGAGGCTTAAGAGAGTGATGCAGGGGCTCAAGAGAGGGATGCAGAGGCTCAAGTGAGGGATGCAGAGGAACAAGAGAGGGATGCAGAGGCTTAAGAGAGTGATGCAGAGGCTCAAGAGTGGGATGCAAAGGCTGAATAGAGTGATGCAGAGGCTCAACAAAGCGATGCAGAGGCTCATACGAAGGATGCAGGAGTTCAAGAGAGATGCAAAGGCTCATGAAAGGGATGCAGCGGCTTAAGAAAGTGATGCAGAGGCTCAAAAGAGGGATGCAGAGGCTTAAGAGGGTGATGCAGAGGCTTAAGAGAGTGATGCAGAGGCTCAAAAGAGGGATGCAGAGGATTAGGAGGGTGATGCAGAGGCTCAAGAGAGTGATGCAGAGGCTGAATAGAGGGATGCAGGGGGTCAAGAGAGTGATGGAGAGGCTCAAGAGAGTGATTCAGAGGATCAAGAGAGAGATGGAGAGGCTCAAAAGAGTGATTCAGAGGTTTACGGGAGTGATGCAGAGGCTTAAGAGAGTGATGCAGAGGCTTAAGAGAGGGATGCAGAGGCTTAAGAGAGGGATGCAGAGGCTCAAGAGAATAATGAAGAGGCTAAAGAGAGTGATGGAGAGGCTCAAGAGAGTGATTCAGAGGTTTACGGGAGTGATGCAGAGGCTTAAGAGAGTGATGCAGAGGCTAAAGAGAGGGATTGAGAGGCTCAAGAGAGTGATTTAGAGGTTTACGGGAGTGATGCAGAGGCTTAAGAGAGTGATGCAGAGGCTTACGAGAGTGATGCAGAGGCTTACGAGAGTGATGCAGAGGCTCAAGAGAGGGATGAATAGGCTCAAGAGAGTGATGAATAGGTTCAAGAGAGGGATGCAGAGGCTCAAGAGAGGGATGCAGAGGCTCAAGAGAGGGATGCAAAGGCTCTAGAGAGTGATGCAGAGGATCAAGAGCAGGAAGCAGAAGCTTACGAGAGTGATTCAGAGGCTGAAGAGAGTGATGCAGAGGCTTACGAGAGTGATGCAGAGGCTCAAGAGAGGGATGAATAGGCTCAAGAGAGTGATGAATAGGCTCAAGAGAGGGATGCAGAGGCTCAAGAGAGGGAAGCAGAGGCTCAAGAGAGGGATGCAGAGGCTCAAGAGAGTGATGCAGAGGATCAAGAGAGGGAAGCAGAAGCTTACGAGAGTGATTCAGAGGCTGAAGAGAGTGATGCAGAGGCTATAGAGAGTGATGCAGAGACTGAAGAGAGTGATGCAGAGGCTCAAGTGTCGGAAAATCCGACACCATTTAATAATCATACAGATAATAGCTGTGTTGTATAAACAAGTAACCTATAGAAAACGTAACTTGTAGTGGAATTACCGTCTAAAGAAAACGGGATATCATCACCACATACTATTATAAATCACCACCTATTATGGTGGGAATTATTCTTAAATACATTAGTCTTTGGACTTTACCATCATAAAAACATCTTATATAAATTAACTTAATTATCAATATTAAAGTACAATAAATGTGACCCTTCTATCACTTTCTGACATCTGGACAATGTAAGCCAGGCGTCAGGGAGGAAGGAGGGCAGCCATTGTTGTTGAGACTAGACCAGAGGCTCACAGGAGCAAATACGGCTCCTGTTAATTTTACTTGGACGAAGTGTTATGGAAACCAGTGGTGTACCATTATCACACGCTGTCAACAAATTCAAGTTAAGTGTTCTTTCCGAAACCCATGTATCTTCATTTATGGCCATTAATGTCATTATATAGGGTGAACCGGTTAGAGCACGTGGAAGCCTCAAACTAAAGGTAATTAAGCCAGGTCTTCAATGTTCCATGTACAGTTTTCTCTGATATAGCTTGTCATATATAGAACCTGGCTTCACAGTTAGCGCCCTTTTGACAGGTCAAGACGAGGAAGACTTTGTGCACCAGTTACTGGGTGATGGAAGCTACCTCAAAGATGATAATTTGGTGTCTACAACCTAGTTATACCTGGTGGATAAGGCCTGCTGTACTATAAGATAAGGAACCTTTTCAATGTATGTAGTCTAATTCTGTAGTTTGATTGGCTGCATATATATATAAATTTAATAAACCCCCCTAATATGTAGAGGATCGATTTGTGAGGTTATGAGATTATTGCAGAAATACAGTCCACTCATCATTATACAAATTGCTATCGAAGTATATAAATTAACGTAAATATAAATTCATATAAATTAAATAAATATAAATCTCACAGGTCGGTTCCCACATTATTTGGTCATCTTCGAACCGGATGACGGATTATTTGATCCTTTGAACCCACATTTGGTCATCTTAGTACCGGATGAACCAGTTATCCAGTGGATTCATTAAATATACTAGTGCAGTGTTATTTAAACAAAGCCAGCAGTCAAGACGGCAGCGTAGCCTCGAGGGAGCTCAGGAGCCTCCCTCAGCCGAGTTCAGCTTCGTCAGCGGTTTCATGCACACCCACAGATATTTGGTGGCGTGTTATTTCGTGAAATGACAGCGCTAATATAGAAGCCAGCCAAATTAGTGGCTGTGTCCTCGCAAGATTGTTCACGGATTTCGTGGTGTTACATTTCGCGAGAGATTATCTACGAATTTTGTGGACTTTATTTCGCGAGGTCACTAATAATATTTAATACTTCTAGATAATATTAGAAGTTTCATAGAGGCTAATTAAGAGGCTATTATCAATAATTGTGTATATTATTTCTCCAAAATAGAGAATTATTTAATATATATTGCACTAGTGATCACAGTATAATATTTACTAATTGCCAACCCACAACAGGGTAGGAAATTACCATTGACTAGTTGAACTATTATTGTTCATCCTAGTTCCATTATTACCATAGTCAGTTGTACTATATTCAACAATCTAACACCATTAATGAATGGTGCAGACCCTATTTTGGGTGTAATTTTTATCAACTCGAGTTGAGTTGTGTATATATAATAATTTACTTATGATCATTACACCTTTGAGTGATTAATTAGTGTCTATACCATCCTAGGGTGATATAGAAGAGCTAACCTAAAGGTACTTCCAGTGACACTGGTTTATCACTCAAATCATTAGTGTGTATGATTGTATATATATATAATGAGTATTAATTTTAAGTGCTAACCTCTAGTAGAGGTAGGATTATTGCCTAGTGAGTGCAGAATTTACCCTAGGCTACCATTAGTACTTGCTCACAATTTATGAGCCAGTGGTGCCCAATTAACAAGTTACCATGACTAATCCACAGAAAGCAAAGCGTGCTTTATTAGCAAGCAAACGTCAACTGACAAGAGATCTCAACCAATATGAACAGTTGTTATATGAACCTGTAATTAATTATCGTCGGTTGAAAATACCACTGTTACAGATTCAAACCCAATTGCATATATTGAAAGCAAATAGGAAATCTTACCAAAATCAAGTCCACGACGACGTAGTAGTTGAAGATGTGGAACCATTCCTGTCTGACCTAGCACAATATGAAGAAGAAACTCAAGGCAGGTTGGAACATTTACACAGGATAATTGAAACAGAACAATTAGCAAGTACACCAAATAAAGTAGATAATGTTATGGATGATCTGGATCTTTTTGAGAATAAATGTAAAGCCAGATTAGATCCTTTAATCAACAAGGATAAAGCTTCACCCAGTAAAGCTTCACCTAATATTATACCACCAGAAATTAAGCAGTTCTCAGACAATTTATCCACAGTCTCTGTGGTTTCTGAAAACCCAATACCTGAGGCTACTAAGTTAACATGCCTCCAAGCTAGAGGTGAAGCTGAACCAGTAGTAGAAAATGTAAATGAAAATAGCGACAGCACTAATTTCCCAGTCCAGCTTCCTAGGGATAATGCTGGCAATGAGAAAACTGTCATACATCTAGTACTACAATTGCTGGATTTACCTCAACCTGATCAGACTGCTGACTCATTACAATCCTTCAGCATGGAGTTTGAGTCACTACTAAGAACATTTAGTCTTAAGGTTGATATAACTACTAGTGAATGGATGACCAAAGTAGTCCTTCAACGAAAATTGTCCAGCGATATACTAGATGAATTATATGCACATCAACATAACACCATCCTGACAGTACAGGACATCACTGAAGGTTTACATTCCATCATAAACAAACGACGTGCAAATGAGGAAGTTAAAGCCTCTTGCAAGCCTTCAGTAATAGAAAATAATCAATTAAAGGGTAAAACAACTACCCCAAATAAACATCAGTCAATTACTCTAACATCAAGTTGCAGAAAATCTGACAATGCAGCAGCAACCTCCAAGCCTACTGTTACTAGTTCACCCAAACCGGTAACTTCCAAAGGTGCAGTAGGCTGGGGGACATGTATGTTCTGCAAAAAGAAACATTCAACATACCGTTGTGCTAATTATCCAACCAGAGACACTCGTATGGAGCGACTCCAGGAATTAGGGAGATGTGCAAGGTGTCTCAAGTCACACAACATAGACTATTGTGATACCCAATTCAACACCTGCAACAGGTGTAGAAGAGGTAGACACCATGCAGCACTGTGCAAATATACGAAATTAACGTATTCAAGACCCAAGGTGGAAGATAGCATTCCCACCACAGTACAGTACTGCAAGGTGCAACAAACAAAGAGTGTCCAATCGGCAAAGTCTAAAGGTAATACGACTTTGCCTACTGCCCAAATTACCATCCTGAATAAGAGGGCCAAGGTCCATACCCGTGGGTTGTTTGACCAAGGATCCCAGAGAACATATATCACTAAAAAGCTGGCAGATGAACTACAATTAAGGCCTGTAGCCCAGATGTCATTCAACATCTCAGGGTTTGTAACAGATGCAGGACCTCAAGTCTACCAGGTGGTACAACCATCAGTACGCTTAGGCAGGTACGTCTGTCGAGTACAAGCCATTGTGGTGGACAAAATACCAGTAGACCTACAAGTTCAAGGTCTGAGAGCAACAGCCAAATTCCTGAGAAATAGAGGAATAAAATTGGCAGATAATATTAAGTCTGATCACCTCACCGACTTCGGTCTCCTTGTAGGGACAGACTATTGTCATCGATTCATCGGTAGCCCTACTAAATATCAGGGTATAACCATGTTAAACTCTGCAGGAGGTAAATTACTCTCAGGCCCAGTATCAAGCCTGAGGAGACCTATGCCTGCAGATAAACAATACCAGTAGAAATCTAAATTTGTCAGCTGATTATATTTTTCCAGTAGCATTATACTAGGAGATTACAGCTGACTATACCAACAGAGGTTGATGTTAGTATCATCATTTAAAGCTGAAGATGAGTTCATGAGGCCTCAGTGGCAAATCAGTGAACAGTAGCCTAAACAGCTACAAGTCACTGCGACCAATGTCACTGAACCCACTGCAGTCTCAGAACCACACTTTACTTTAATGATGAGCTATTCAATCTTCTGAAACAATTAACTAAATTAAACCCCAATAAATCTGATGACTGATTTGATACATTTATTATTTAATCAAGATGTATTCCATGGGCCTCAGTGTTTATATATCAGTGACCAGTTACCTGAACAAACTTCAAGTTATATCTAATGTCACTGATCTCACTGCAGTCCCTGAATCATACTTGACTGTAGTACTTGATCACATTCAGTCTTCTGGGTTAAATAATATGTATAAGGCTTGAATATTAGCCTTTCAAGAGTTAACAGGGAAATGAAATCGCATTAAACTTCTAACCCCTACAACTCTAGTACGGGACATCCGTCCTGTACGAACAGACGCACAAATGTGTGATTACTAACTACTAACATCAAATTAATCAAATAATTCGAAGGAGGAGTATCGGTGTTCGTCTGTTCTAATTAGGACTTCGACCCGTGAGCAGCCCCTGGGGAATTATGTCGGAAAATCCGACACCATTTAATAATCATACAGATAATAGCTGTATTGTATAAACAAGTAACCTATAGAAAACGTAACTTGTAGTGGAATTACCGTCTAAAGAAAACGGGATATCATCACCACATACTATTATAAATCACCACCTATTATGGTGGGAATTATTCTTAAATACATTAGTCTTTGGACTTTACCATCATAAAAACATCTTATATAAATTAACTTAATTGTCAATATTAAAGTAGAATAAATGTGACTCTTCTATCACTTTCTGACATCTGGACAATGTAAGCCAGGCGTCAGGGAGGAAGGAGGGCAGCCATTGTTGTTGAGACTAGACCAGAGGCTCACAGGAGCAAATACGGCTCCTGTTAATTTTACTTGGACGAAGTGTTATGGAAACCAGTGGTGTACCATTATCACACGCTGTCAACAAATTCAAGTTAAGTGTTCTTTCCGAAACCCATGTATCTTCATTTATGGCCATTAATGTCATTATATAGGGTGAACGGGTTAGAGCACGTGGAAGCCTCAAACTAAAGGTAATTAAGCCAGGTCTTCAATGTTCCATGTACAGTTTTCTCTGATATAGCTTGTCATATATAGAACCTGGCTTCACAGTTAGCGCCCTTTTGACAGGTCAAGACGAGGAAGACTTTGTGCACCAGTTACTGGGTGATGGAAGCTACCTCAAAGAGGATAATTTGGTGTCTACAACCTAGTAATACCTGGTGGATAAGGCCTGCTGTACTATAAGATAAGGAACCTTTTCAATGTATGTAGTCTAATTCTGTAGTTTGATTGGCTGCATATATATAAATTTAATAAACCCCCCTAATGTGTAGAGGATCGATTTGTGAGATTATTGCAGAAATACAGTCCACTCATCATTATACAAATTGCTATCGAAGTATATAAATTAACGTAAATATAAATTCATATAAATTAAATAAATATAAATCTCACAGGTCGGTTCCCACATCAAGAGAGTGATGCAGAGGATCAAGAGAGTGATGTAGAGGCTCGAGAGAGTGATGCAGAGGCCTCAAGAGAGGGATTCAGAGGTTTAAGAGAGTGATGCAGAGGCTGAAGAGAGTGTTGCAGAGGCTGAAGAGAGGGATGCAGAGGCTCAAGAGAGTGATGCCGAGGCTCAAGAGAGTTATGCAGAGGCTTAAGAGAGTGATGCAGAGGCTTTAGAGAGTGATGCAGAGGCTGAAGAGAGTGATGCAGAGGCTCAAGACAGTGATGCAGAGGCTAAGGAGAATGATGCAGATGCCTAAGAGAGGGATGCAGAGGCTCAAGAGAGGGATGTAGAGGCTCAAGAGAGTGATGCAGAGGCTCAAGAGAGGTATGCAGGGGCTCAGGAGAAGGATGCAGAGGCTAAAGTGAGGGATGAAGAGGCACAAGAGAATGATGCAGAGGCTCAAGAGAGTGATGCAGAGGCTTAAGAGAGTGATGCAGGGGCTCAAGAGAGTGATGCAGAGGCTCAGGAGAATGATGTAGAGGCTTAAGAGAGGGATGCAGAGGCTCAAGAGAATGATGCAGAGGCTCAAGAGAGTGATGCAAAGGATTAAGAGAGGGATGCAGAGGCTTAAGAGAGTGATGCAGAGGCTGAAGTGAGTGATGCAGAGGATCAAGAGAGTGATGCAGAGGCTCAAGAGAGTGATGCAGAGGATAATGAGAGGGAAGCAGAGACTTAAGAGAGTGATGCAGAGTCTGAAGAGTGTGTTGCAGAGGCATAAGAGAGGGATGCAGAGGCTCAAGAGAGTGATGCAGAGTCTCAAGAGAGGGATGTATAGGCTCAAGAGAGTGATGCAGAGGCTCAAGAGAGAGATGCAGAGGCTGTAGAGAGTGATGCAGAGGCTCAAGAGAGGGATGCAGGGGCTCAAGAGAGTGATTCAAAGGCTTACGAGAGTGATGCAGAGGCTTAAGAGAGTGATACAGAGGCTTTAGAGAGGGATGCAGAGGATCAAGAGATGGATGCAGAGGCTCAAGAGAGGGATGCAATGGCATAAGAGAGGGACGCAGAGGCTCAAGTGTAGGATGCAGAGGCACAAGAGAGGGATGCAGAGGCTTAAGAGAGGGATGCAGAGGCTCAAGAGAATAATGAAGAGGCTAAAGCGAGTGATGGAGAGGCTCAAGAGAGTCATTCAGAGGTTTACGGGAGTGATGCAGAGGCTAAAGAGAGTGATGCAAAGGCTTACAAGAGTGATGCAGAGGCTTAAGAGAGTGATGCAGAGGCTAAAGTGAGGGATTGTGAGGCTCAAGAGAGTGATTCCGAGGTTTACGGGAGTGATGCAGAGGCTTAAGAGAGTGATGCAGAGGCTTAGGAGAGTGATGCAGAGGCTTACGAGAGTGATGCAGAGGCTCAAGAGAGGGATGAATAGGCTCAAGAGAGTGATGAATAGGCTCAAGAGAGGGATGCAGAGGCTCAAAAGAGGGATGCAGAGGCTCAAGAGAGGGATGCAGAGGCTCAAGAGAGTGATGAATAGGCTCAAGAGAGGGATGCAGAGGCTCACGAGAGTGGTGCAGAGGCGTAAGAGAGTGATGCAGGGGCTCAAGAGAGTGATGCAGAGGCTCAAGAGAATGATGTAGAGGCTTAAGAGAGGGATGCAGAGGATCAAGAGATGGATGCAGAGGTTCAAGAGAGTGATGCAGAGGCTGAAGTGAGTGATGTAGAGGCTCAAGAGAGTGATGTAGAGGCTCTGGAGAGTGATGCAGAGGCTCAAGAGAGTGATGCAGAGGATCAAGAGAGTGATGCAGAGGCTCAAGAGAGTGATGCAGAGTCTGAAGAGAGTGTTGCAGAGGCTTAAGAGAGGTATGCAGAGGCTCAAGAGAGTGATGCAGAGTCTCAAGAGAAGGATGTATAGGCTCAAGAGAGTGATGCAGAGGCTCAAGAGAGGGATGCAGAGGCTTAAGAGAGTGATGCAGAGGCTCAAGAGAGGGATGCAGAGGCTCAAGAGAGTGATTCAGAGGCTTACGAGAGTGATGCAGAGGCTTAAGAGAGTGATGCAGAGGCTTTAGAGAGGGATGCAGAGGATCAAGAGATGGATGCAGAGGCTCAAGAGAGGGATGCAATGGCATAAGAGAGGGACGCAGAGGCTCAAGTGTAGGATGCAGAGGCACAAGAGAGTGATGCAGAGGCTTAAGAGAGGGATGCAGAGGGTCAAGAGAATGATGAAGAGGCTCAAGAGAGTGATGGAGAGGCTCAAGAGAGTGATTCAGAGGCTTAAGAGAGTGATGCAGAGGCTCAAGAGAGTGATGCAGAGGCTTAAGAGAGGGATGCAGAGGCTCAAGAGAATAATGAAGAGGCTTAAGAGAGTGATGGAGAGGCTTAAGAGAGTGATTCAGAGGTTTACGGGAGTGATGCAGAGGCTTAAGAGAGTGATGCAGAGGCACAGGAAAGTGATGCAGAGGCTTAAGAGAGTGATGCAGAGGCTAAAGAGAGGGATTGAGAGGCTCAAGAGAGTGATTCAGAGGTTTACGGGAGTGATACAGAGGCTTAAGAGAGTGATGCAGAGGCTTACGAGAGTGATGCAGAGGCTTACGAGAGTGATACAGAGGCTTACGAGAGGGATGAATAGGCTCATGAGACGGATGCAGAGGCTCAACAGAGGGATGCAGAGGCTTAAGAGAGTGATGCAAAGGCTCAAGAGAGGGATGCAGAGGCTGCAGAGAGTGATGCAGAGACTCTAGCGTGTGATGCAGAGGCTTAAGAGAGTGATGCAGGGGCTCAAGAGAGTGCTGCAGAGGCTCAAGAGAGGGATGCTGAGGCTCCAGAGAGGGATGCAGAAGCTCAAGAGAGTGATGCAGAGACTCAAGAGAGAAAGGCAGAGGATTAAGAGAGTGATGCAGAGGCTCAAGAGAGTGATGCAGAGGCTCAAGAGAATGATGCAGAGGCTCAAGAGAGTGCTGCAGATTCTCAAGAGAGGGATGCTGAGGCTCCAGAGAGGGATGCAGAGGATTAAGAGAGTGATGCAGAGTCTCAAGAGAGTGATGCAGAGGCTAAAGTGAGTGATAGAGAGGCTCAAGGGAGTGATTCAGAGGCACAAGAGAGTGATGCAGACGATCAAGAGAGTGATGCAGAGGCTCAAGAGAGTGATGAAGAGGCTTAAGAGAGTGAGGCAGAGGCTTAACAGAGGGATGCAGAGGCTCAAGAGAGGGATGCAGAGGCTCAAGAGAGTTATTCAGAGGCTCAAGAGAGGGAAGCAGAGGCTTACGAGAGTAAGGCAGAGGATCAAGATAGTGATGCAGAGGCTTAAGAGGGTGATGCAGAGGCACAAGAGAGTGATGCAGATGCTCAAGAGAGGAATGCAGTGGATCATGAGAGTGATGCAGAGGCTCAAGAGAGGGAAGCAGAGGCTTACGAGAGTAAGGCAGAGGCTTAAGAGAGGGATGCAGAGGCTCAAGAGAGAGATGAAGAGGCTCAAGAGAGTGATTCAGAGGCTTACGAGGGTGATGCAAAGGCTCAGGAGAGTGATGCAGAATCTCAAGAGAGGGATGCAGAGGCTCCAGAGAGTGATGCAGACGATCAAGAGAGTGATGCAGAGGCTCAAGAGAGTGATGCAGAGGATCAAGAGAGGGAAGCAGAGGCTTAAGAGAGGGATGCAGAGGCTCAAGAGAGGGATGCAGAGGCTCAAGAGAGTGATTCAGAGGCTTACGAGAGTGATGCAGAGGATCAAGAGAGTGATGCTGAGGCTCAAGCGAGTGATGCGGAGGCCTAAAGAGAGGGATTCAGAGGCTTAAGAGAGAGATGCAGATGCTGAAGAGAGTGTTGCAGAGGCTCAAGAGAGGGATGAAGAGGCTGAAGAGAGTGATGCAGAGGCTCAAGAGAGGGATGCCGAGGCTCAAGAGAGTGATTCAGAGGCTTATGAGAGTGATGCAGAGGCTTAGGAGAGGGATGCAGAGGCCCAAGAGAGTGATGCAGAGGCTGAAGAGGGTGGTGCAGAGGCTCAGAAGAGGGATGCAGGGGCTCAAGAGAGGGATGCCGAGGCTCAAGAGAGTGATTCAGCGGCTTACGAGAGTGATGCAGAGGCTTAGGAGAGGGATGCAGAGGCTCAAGAGAGTGATGCAGAGGCTTAAGAGGGTGGTGCAGAGGCTCAGGATAGGGATGCAGGCGCTCAAGGGAGTGATGCAGAGGCTCCAGAGTGATTCAGAGGCTTAAGAGAGGATGCAGAGGCTCAAGAGAGTGATGCAGAAGCTTAAGAGGGTGGTGCAGAGGCTCAGTTGAGGGATGCAGGGGCTCAAGAGAGTGATGCAGAGGCTCGAGAGTGATTCAGAGGCTTAAGAGAGGATGCAGAGGCTCAAGAGAGGGATTCGGAGGCTCAAGAGAGGGATGCAGAGGCTCAAGAGAGGGATGCAGAGGTCAAGAGAGGGATGCAGGGGCTCAAGAGAGGGACGCAGAGGTTCAAGTGAGGGATGCAGAGGCACAAGAGAGGGATGCAGAGGCTCTTGAGAGTGACGCAGAGGCTCATGAGAGGGATGCAGAGGCTTAAGAGAGTGATGCAAAGGCTCAGGAGAGGGATGCAGAGGCTCAAGAGAGTGATGCTGAGGATCAAGAGAGGGAAAGCAGAGGCTTAAGAGAGTGATGCAGAAGCTGAACCGAGTGATGCAGAGGCTCTAGAGAGTGATGCAGAGGTTTAAAAGAGTGATGCAGAGGCTCAAGAGAGTGATACAGCGGATCAAGAGAGTGATGCAGAGGCTCAAGAGAGTGATGCAGAGGCTCAAGAGAGGGATTCAGAGGCTGAAGAGTGTGTTGCAGAGGTTCAAGAGAGTGATGCAAAGGCTCAGGAGTGTGTTGCAGAGGATCAAGAGAGTGATGCAGAGGCTGAAGAGAGTGTTGCAGATGATCAAGAGAGGGATGCAGAGGCTTAAGAGAGTGATGCAGAGGCTGAAGAGAGTGTTGCAGAGGCTCAAGAGAGTGATGCAGAGGCTCAAGACAGGGGATGCAGAGGCTTAACAGAGGGATGCAGAGACTCAAAAGAGTGATGCAGAGGCTCAAGAAAGGGATGCAAAGGCTTAAGAGAGTGATGCAAAGGCTCAAGAGAGGGATGCAGAGGCTCATGAGAGGGATGCAGAGGCTAAAGTGAGGGATGGAGAGGCTTAGGAGAATGATGCAGAGGCTCAAGAGAGGGATGCAAAGGCTCAAGAGAGTGATGCAGAGGCTCAAGAAAGTGATGCAGGGGCTCAAGAGAGTGATGCAGAGGCTTAAGCAAGTGATTGAGAGGCTCAAGAGAGTGATGCAGAGGCTCAAGAGAGTGATGCAGAGGCTAAAGAGAGTGATGCACAGGCTTAAGAGAGTGATGCAGAGGCTTAGGAGAGGGATGCAGAGGCTCAAGAGAGTGATGCAGAGGCTCAAGAGAATGATGTAGAGGCTTAAGAAAGGGATGCAGAGGCTCATGAGAATGATGCAGAGGCTCAGGAGAGTGATGCAGAGGATGAAGAGAGGGATGCAGAGGCTTAAGAGAGTGATGCAGAGACTCAAGACAGGGATGCAGAGGCTCAAGAGAGTGATGCAGATGCTCAAGACAGGGGATGCAGAGGCTTAAGAAAGGGATGCAGAGACTTAAAAGAGTGATGCAGAGGCTCAAGAAAGGGATGCACTGGCTTAAGAGAGTGATGCAAAGGCTCAAGAGAGGGATGAAGAGGCTCATGAGAGGGATGCAGAGGCTCAAGTGAGGGATGGAGAGGCTTAGAAGAATGATGCAGAGGCTAAAGAGAGGGATGCAGAGGCTGAAGAGAGTGATGCAGAGACTCAAGAGCGGGATGCAGAGGCTGAAGAGAGTGATGCAGAGGCTCAAGAACGGGATGCATAGGCTGAAGAGAGTGATGCAGAGGCTCAAGAGCGGGATGCAGAGGCTCATAAAGGGATGCAGGAGTTCAAGAGAGAGATGCAAAGGCTCAAGAAAGGGATGCAGAAGCTTAAGAAAGTGATGCAGAGGCTCAAAAGAGGGATGGAGAGGCTCAAGAGAGTGATATTATAAACAACATGAATGATATTATGGCTGGTAATGGGAACAATCCCATTATTTGCATTAGCGTGGGAGGTAATGATGTTGGTCGAGTCAGGAGTGAGGAACTGATTCAGAGGTATAAAACAGCCATAGAGTTAGTTAGGAGCAAGGGAGGAATCCCGATCATATGTGGCATTCTTCCAAGAAAGGGAGTGGGAAATGAATGGATATCGAGGGCACTTGGTGTCAATTACCGGCTGGAAAGATATTGCAAATCAAATGCAATGTCTTTCATAGACAACTGGGAACACTTCTATGGAAGAAATGAAATGTATGCTCGTGATGGGGTGCATCTATCGAGAGCTGGGGTTGTTGCTGTTGCGAACTCGCTAGAAGAAGTGGTTAGAGGTGTTTGTTTGGGTTTAAACTGTTAGTAGATAGAGGTATGGGAATTGATTTGGAGGAAGGAGGTAATAAAAGTATGTGTTTGTGGGAGAAAGGAATTGGCAAAACGATCAGGGAAAGAGAAGGTCCGCAAAATAACAATTCACTTAGGGTATATTACACTAACAGTAGAAGTCTAAGAAATAAAATTAACGAATTAAATGCTCTTGTCTGCACAGAAAAAATAGATATTATTGCACTTACCGAAACGTGGATGAATGTAGAAAATAGAGAACTATTAGCTGAATATCAAATATATGGATTTAAACTATTTCACACAGATAGATATATTAGACGAGGAGGTGGAGTAGCCATATATGTTAGGGACAATTTGAAATGTAGTCTCAAAGAGGGAATCAAAACAGAGCCACACACAGAAACTATTTGGATTGAATTAAACGAAAAAGCTAATAATATTATAATAGGAGTAATATATAGGCCACCAAATTTAGACAGAATGGAAGCAAAGCATCTATGGGATGAAATATCTAGAGCATCTAGATCTAACAGTATTTATGTCATGGGTGACTTTAATTTTAGCGGAATAAACTGGTTGAACAAAACAGGGAATAGTGAAGCAGAAGATTTTCTAGAATTAATTGACGATTGCTTTCTTACGCAACACATTAAGGAACCAACACGGGAAAATAATATTTTAGATTTAGTGTTAACTAACAGGGAAACGCAAATTAATGACATCGAAATAGGGAGTGAGCTAGGGAGCAGTGATCACAAAGAAATCAGATTTAGCATAAAATGGAATAGACCAGTAGGAGAAAATTCTGTTAAAGTGCCAGATTTTCGAAAAGCTGATTTTAATAGCCTAAGAAATTTTTTGGGTCAAATTGATTGGAAAGGCTTGGGTATGGGGTGTGGGCCGGTCTTGGAGCGAGACATGAACCCAGCGATAGGTGACTTAAATGGGGATTTCGATGTGGATTCAATATATAACTTATTTAAGAATATTCTAAACAAAGCACAGGAACGTAGTATACCATACAAATTGAATAGATCGTATACTAATGACCCAAAGTGGATAACAAAGAATTTGAAGAACCTTATAGGTAAAAAGAGAGCTTGGTACAAAAGGATTAAAAATGGGGAGGTCACTTTAGAACAGGAATTCGTACAACTGGTTAGAAATGTTAAAAAAGAGATAAGGAAAGCAAAAAGAAACTATGAAGTTCGCATAGCAGGGCAAGCAAAGACAAATCCTAAAGGGTTTTTTCAGTTATATCGTACTAAGACTAGGGAAAGGATAGGTCCATTAAAAACTGAGACAGGTCAAATAACAGATAGTGATGAAGAGATGAGTAGTATTTTTAATAAATATTTTGTATCTGTATTTACTAAAGAGGAACTTAACAATATGCCTTCAGCCGAACAAGTCTATGTGGGTGGGGACGAGGACAGGTTGACGAGTTTAGCAGTTACCAGGGAGGATGTTCTTAAACAAATAGTAAAACTCAAACCAAACAAATCCCCAGGGCCGGATGAAGTGTTTGCTAGGGTGCTTAAAGAATGCAAAGAGGAGCTTTGTGACCCACTGTCAACCATATTTAATAAATCAATAGAGTCAGGCAGAGTGCCAGAGTTTTGGAAAGTTGCTAATGTGATACCAGTTTTTAAGAAAGGAGATAGATCACTTGCGTCTAACTATCGACCAATTAGCCTAACGTCTATTGTGGGAAAGTTACTCGAATCTATAATAGCAAATAAAATTCGTCTTCATCTTGAAAAACATAAATTAATAATTGAGTCGCAACATGGTTTTATAAATGGCCGTTCATGTTTAACAAATTTGTTATCTTTTTATTCTAGCATTGTTGAGGCAGTTGATAGTGGTAAGGATTGCGATGTTGTATACCTTGACTTTAGCAAAGCTTTTGATACAGTGCCACATGAAAGACTGATTAAAAAAAATAGAGTCTCATGGTATTGGGGGTGCTATATTAAGCTGGATTAGGGCATGGCTATACCAAAGGAAACAGAGAGTTAGTATAAATGGAATCAAGTCAGAGTGGGAAAATGTTGTAAGTGGAGTGCCTCAAGGCTCTGTCCTGGGACCTCTGTTGTTTATAATATATATAAATGATTTAGATTCAGGTTTGAGTAGCAACATTTGCAAATTTGCCGATGATACGAAAATCGGTAGGGAAATTAATTCGGAGGAGGACTCACTATCACTTCAAGTTGATCTAGATAGGGTTTTGAAATGGTCAAAGGATTGGCAGATGCAGTTTAATGCTGATAAATGTAAAGTTCTGAGGTTAGGTAATGATGATAGAGTTACAAGATACGAGCTAGATGGTGTTGTGATTGCGAAGTCGGATTGCGAAAGGGATCTGGGAGTTATGATTAGTAAGAATTTAAAACAAAAGGATCAATGCATAAATGTTCGTAATAAGGCAAATCGGACACTTGGATTTATTAATCGCAGCGTTAGTAACAAGACACCTGGTGTGGTTCTCAAGCTATATCTTGCTCTAGTTAGGCCCCATTTAGATTATGCAGTTCAGTTTTGGTCGCCATATTATAGAATGGATATAAATTCACTTGAACGTGTCCAGCGTAGGATGACTAAGTTAATTCCCCAAATTAGAAATCTTTCATATGAAGAAAGATTAACAAAGCTTAAGTTGCATTCACTGGAAAGGCGAAGAGTTAGGGGTGACATGATAGAGGTTTACAAGTGGATGAATGGACATAACCGGGGGGATATTAATAGGGTATTAAAAGTATCAACACAGGACAGAACACGAAACAATGGATATAAATTGGATAAGTTTAGATTTAGGAAAGACTTGGGTAAATACTGGTTCAGTAACAGGGTTGTTGATTTGTGGAACCAATTGCCGCGTAACATTTGTGGAGGTGGGGTCCCTCGATTGTTTCAAGCACGGGTTGGACAAGTATATGAGTGGGATTGGGTGGTTATAGAATAGGAGCTGCCTCGTATGGGCCAATAGGCCTTCTGCAGTTACCTTTGTTCTTATGTTCTTATGTTCTTAGAGTGAAGGAGAGGCTCAAGAGAGTGATGCAGAGGCTCAATAGAGGGATGGAGGGGCTCAAGTGAGTGATGGAGAGGCTAAAGAGAGTGATTCAGAGGTTTACGGGAGTGATGCAAAGGCTTAAGAGATTGATGCAGAGGCTCAAGGGAGGGATGCAAAGGCTCAAGAGAGGGATGCAGAGGCTCAAGTGAGGGACGAAGAGGCACAAGAGAGGGATGCAGAGGCTCTTGAGAGTGATGCAGAGGCTCAAGAGAGGGATGCAGAGGCTTATGAGAGTGATGCAAAGGCTCAAGATAGGGATGCAGAGGCTCATGAGAGGGATGCAGGAGTTCAAGAGAGGGATGCGGAGGCTCAAAAGTGTGATGCAGAGGCTTAAGAGAGGGATGCAGAGGCTCAAGAGAATGATGAAGAGGCTCAAGAGAGTGCTGCAGAGGTTCAAGAGAGGGATGCTGAGGCTCCAGAGAGGGATGCAGTCTCCAGAGAGTGATGAAGAGGCTGAATAGAGAGATGCAGAGGCTTAAGAGAGTGATGCAGGGGCTTAAGAGAGTGATGCAGAGGCTCAAAAGAGGAATGCAGAGGCTTAAGAGGGTGATGCAGAGGCTCAATAGAGGGATGCAGGAGTTCAAGAGAGATGCAAAGGCTCATGAAAGGGATGCAGAGGCTTAAGAAAGTGATGCAGAGGCTCAAAAGAGGGATGCAGAGGCTTAAGAGGGTGATGCAGAGGCTCAATAGAGAGATGCAGGGGCTCAAGACAGTGATGGAGAGGCTCAAGAGAGTGATTCAGAGGCTCAAGAGAGTGATGCAGAGGCTTACGAGAGGGATGCAGAGGCTCAAGAGAATGATGAAGAGGCTCAAGAGAGTGATGGAGAGGGTCAAGAGAGTTATTCAGAGGTTTACGGGAGTGATGCAGAGGCTTAAGAGAGTGATGCAGAGGCTTACGCGAGTGATGCAGAGGCTTAAGAGAGTGATGCAGGGGCTCAAGAGAGTGATGCAGAGGATCAAGAGAGGGATGCAGAGGCTTAAGAGATTGATGCAGAGGCTGAAGTGAGTGATGTAGAGGCTCAAGAGAGTAATGTAGAGGCTCTGGAGAGTGATGCAGAGGCTCTGGAGAGTGATGCAGAGGCTCAAGAGAGTGATGCAGAGGATCAAGAGAGTGATGCAGAGGCTCAAGAGAATGATGCAGAGGATCATGAGAGGGAAGCAGAGGCTTAAGAGAGTGATGCAGAGTCTGAAGAGAGTGTTGCAGAGGCTTAAGAGAAGGCTGCAGAGGCTCAAGAGAGTGATGCAGAGTCTCAAGAGAGGGATGTATAGGCTCATGATAGTGATGCAGAGGCTCAAGAGAGGGATGCAGAGGCTGTAGAGAGTGATGCAGAGGCTCAAGAGGGGGATGCAGAGGCTCAAGAGAGTGATTCAGAGGTTTAAGAGAGTGATGCAGAGGCTTACGAGAGTGATGCAGAGGCTTAAGAGAGGGATGCAGAGGCTCAAGAGAGGGATGCAATGGCTTAAGAGAGGGATGCAGAGGCTCAAGAGAATAATGAAGAGGCTAAAGAGAGTGATGGAGAGGCTCAAGAGAGTGATTCAGAGGTTTATGGGAGTGATGCAGAGGCTTAAGAGAGTGATGCAGGGGCTCAAGAGAGGGATGCAGAGGCTCAAGTGAGGGATGCAGAGGAACAAGAGAGGGATGCAGAGGCTTAAGAGAGTGATGCAGAGGCTCAAGAGTGGGATGCAAAGGCTGAATAGAGTGATGCAGAGGCTCAACAAAGCGATGCAGAGGCTCATACGAAGGATGCAGGAGTTCAAGAGAGATGCAAAGGCTCATGAAAGGGATGCAGCGGCTTAAGAAAGTGATGCAGAGGCTCAAAAGAGGGATGCAGAGGCTTAAGAGGGTGATGCAGAGGCTTAAGAGAGTGATGCAGAGGCTCAAAAGAGGGATGCAGAGGATTAGGAGGGTGATGCAGAGGCTCAAGAGAGTGATGCAGAGGCTGAATAGAGGGATGCAGGGGGTCAAGAGAGTGATGGAGAGGCTCAAGAGAGTGATTCAGAGGATCAAGAGAGAGATGGAGAGGCTCAAAAGAGTGATTCAGAGGTTTACGGGAGTGATGCAGAGGCTTAAGAGAGTGATGCAGAGGCTTAAGAGAGGGATGCAGAGGCTTAAGAGAGGGATGCAGAGGCTCAAGAGAATAATGAAGAGGCTAAAGAGAGTGATGGAGAGGCTCAAGAGAGTGATTCAGAGGTTTACGGGAGTGATGCAGAGGCTTAAGAGAGTGATGCAGAGGCTAAAGAGAGGGATTGAGAGGCTCAAGAGAGTGATTTAGAGGTTTACGGGAGTGATGCAGAGGCTTAAGAGAGTGATGCAGAGGCTTACGAGAGTGATGCAGAGGCTTACGAGAGTGATGCAGAGGCTCAAGAGAGGGATGAATAGGCTCAAGAGAGTGATGAATAGGTTCAAGAGAGGGATGCAGAGGCTCAAGAGAGGGATGCAGAGGCTCAAGAGAGGGATGCAAAGGCTCTAGAGAGTGATGCAGAGGATCAAGAGCAGGAAGCAGAAGCTTACGAGAGTGATTCAGAGGCTGAAGAGAGTGATGCAGAGGCTTACGAGAGTGATGCAGAGGCTCAAGAGAGGGATGAATAGGCTCAAGAGAGTGATGAATAGGCTCAAGAGAGGGATGCAGAGGCTCAAGAGAGGGAAGCAGAGGCTCAAGAGAGGGATGCAGAGGCTCAAGAGAGTGATGCAGAGGATCAAGAGAGGGAAGCAGAAGCTTACGAGAGTGATTCAGAGGCTGAAGAGAGTGATGCAGAGGCTATAGAGAGTGATGCAGAGACTGAAGAGAGTGATGCAGAGGCTCAAGTGTCGGAAAATCCGACACCATTTAATAATCATACAGATAATAGCTGTGTTGTATAAACAAGTAACCTATAGAAAACGTAACTTGTAGTGGAATTACCGTCTAAAGAAAACGGGATATCATCACCACATACTATTATAAATCACCACCTATTATGGTGGGAATTATTCTTAAATACATTAGTCTTTGGACTTTACCATCATAAAAACATCTTATATAAATTAACTTAATTATCAATATTAAAGTACAATAAATGTGACCCTTCTATCACTTTCTGACATCTGGACAATGTAAGCCAGGCGTCAGGGAGGAAGGAGGGCAGCCATTGTTGTTGAGACTAGACCAGAGGCTCACAGGAGCAAATACGGCTCCTGTTAATTTTACTTGGACGAAGTGTTATGGAAACCAGTGGTGTACCATTATCACACGCTGTCAACAAATTCAAGTTAAGTGTTCTTTCCGAAACCCATGTATCTTCATTTATGGCCATTAATGTCATTATATAGGGTGAACCGGTTAGAGCACGTGGAAGCCTCAAACTAAAGGTAATTAAGCCAGGTCTTCAATGTTCCATGTACAGTTTTCTCTGATATAGCTTGTCATATATAGAACCTGGCTTCACAGTTAGCGCCCTTTTGACAGGTCAAGACGAGGAAGACTTTGTGCACCAGTTACTGGGTGATGGAAGCTACCTCAAAGATGATAATTTGGTGTCTACAACCTAGTTATACCTGGTGGATAAGGCCTGCTGTACTATAAGATAAGGAACCTTTTCAATGTATGTAGTCTAATTCTGTAGTTTGATTGGCTGCATATATATATAAATTTAATAAACCCCCCTAATATGTAGAGGATCGATTTGTGAGGTTATGAGATTATTGCAGAAATACAGTCCACTCATCATTATACAAATTGCTATCGAAGTATATAAATTAACGTAAATATAAATTCATATAAATTAAATAAATATAAATCTCACAGGTCGGTTCCCACATTATTTGGTCATCTTCGAACCGGATGACGGATTATTTGATCCTTTGAACCCACATTTGGTCATCTTAGTACCGGATGAACCAGTTATCCAGTGGATTCATTAAATATACTAGTGCAGTGTTATTTAAACAAAGCCAGCAGTCAAGACGGCAGCGTAGCCTCGAGGGAGCTCAGGAGCCTCCCTCAGCCGAGTTCAGCTTCGTCAGCGGTTTCATGCACACCCACAGATATTTGGTGGCGTGTTATTTCGTGAAATGACAGCGCTAATATAGAAGCCAGCCAAATTAGTGGCTGTGTCCTCGCAAGATTGTTCACGGATTTCGTGGTGTTACATTTCGCGAGAGATTATCTACGAATTTTGTGGACTTTATTTCGCGAGGTCACTAATAATATTTAATACTTCTAGATAATATTAGAAGTTTCATAGAGGCTAATTAAGAGGCTATTATCAATAATTGTGTATATTATTTCTCCAAAATAGAGAATTATTTAATATATATTGCACTAGTGATCACAGTATAATATTTACTAATTGCCAACCCACAACAGGGTAGGAAATTACCATTGACTAGTTGAACTATTATTGTTCATCCTAGTTCCATTATTACCATAGTCAGTTGTACTATATTCAACAATCTAACACCATTAATGAATGGTGCAGACCCTATTTTGGGTGTAATTTTTATCAACTCGAGTTGAGTTGTGTATATATAATAATTTACTTATGATCATTACACCTTTGAGTGATTAATTAGTGTCTATACCATCCTAGGGTGATATAGAAGAGCTAACCTAAAGGTACTTCCAGTGACACTGGTTTATCACTCAAATCATTAGTGTGTATGATTGTATATATATATAATGAGTATTAATTTTAAGTGCTAACCTCTAGTAGAGGTAGGATTATTGCCTAGTGAGTGCAGAATTTACCCTAGGCTACCATTAGTACTTGCTCACAATTTATGAGCCAGTGGTGCCCAATTAACAAGTTACCATGACTAATCCACAGAAAGCAAAGCGTGCTTTATTAGCAAGCAAACGTCAACTGACAAGAGATCTCAACCAATATGAACAGTTGTTATATGAACCTGTAATTAATTATCGTCGGTTGAAAATACCACTGTTACAGATTCAAACCCAATTGCATATATTGAAAGCAAATAGGAAATCTTACCAAAATCAAGTCCACGACGACGTAGTAGTTGAAGATGTGGAACCATTCCTGTCTGACCTAGCACAATATGAAGAAGAAACTCAAGGCAGGTTGGAACATTTACACAGGATAATTGAAACAGAACAATTAGCAAGTACACCAAATAAAGTAGATAATGTTATGGATGATCTGGATCTTTTTGAGAATAAATGTAAAGCCAGATTAGATCCTTTAATCAACAAGGATAAAGCTTCACCCAGTAAAGCTTCACCTAATATTATACCACCAGAAATTAAGCAGTTCTCAGACAATTTATCCACAGTCTCTGTGGTTTCTGAAAACCCAATACCTGAGGCTACTAAGTTAACATGCCTCCAAGCTAGAGGTGAAGCTGAACCAGTAGTAGAAAATGTAAATGAAAATAGCGACAGCACTAATTTCCCAGTCCAGCTTCCTAGGGATAATGCTGGCAATGAGAAAACTGTCATACATCTAGTACTACAATTGCTGGATTTACCTCAACCTGATCAGACTGCTGACTCATTACAATCCTTCAGCATGGAGTTTGAGTCACTACTAAGAACATTTAGTCTTAAGGTTGATATAACTACTAGTGAATGGATGACCAAAGTAGTCCTTCAACGAAAATTGTCCAGCGATATACTAGATGAATTATATGCACATCAACATAACACCATCCTGACAGTACAGGACATCACTGAAGGTTTACATTCCATCATAAACAAACGACGTGCAAATGAGGAAGTTAAAGCCTCTTGCAAGCCTTCAGTAATAGAAAATAATCAATTAAAGGGTAAAACAACTACCCCAAATAAACATCAGTCAATTACTCTAACATCAAGTTGCAGAAAATCTGACAATGCAGCAGCAACCTCCAAGCCTACTGTTACTAGTTCACCCAAACCGGTAACTTCCAAAGGTGCAGTAGGCTGGGGGACATGTATGTTCTGCAAAAAGAAACATTCAACATACCGTTGTGCTAATTATCCAACCAGAGACACTCGTATGGAGCGACTCCAGGAATTAGGGAGATGTGCAAGGTGTCTCAAGTCACACAACATAGACTATTGTGATACCCAATTCAACACCTGCAACAGGTGTAGAAGAGGTAGACACCATGCAGCACTGTGCAAATATACGAAATTAACGTATTCAAGACCCAAGGTGGAAGATAGCATTCCCACCACAGTACAGTACTGCAAGGTGCAACAAACAAAGAGTGTCCAATCGGCAAAGTCTAAAGGTAATACGACTTTGCCTACTGCCCAAATTACCATCCTGAATAAGAGGGCCAAGGTCCATACCCGTGGGTTGTTTGACCAAGGATCCCAGAGAACATATATCACTAAAAAGCTGGCAGATGAACTACAATTAAGGCCTGTAGCCCAGATGTCATTCAACATCTCAGGGTTTGTAACAGATGCAGGACCTCAAGTCTACCAGGTGGTACAACCATCAGTACGCTTAGGCAGGTACGTCTGTCGAGTACAAGCCATTGTGGTGGACAAAATACCAGTAGACCTACAAGTTCAAGGTCTGAGAGCAACAGCCAAATTCCTGAGAAATAGAGGAATAAAATTGGCAGATAATATTAAGTCTGATCACCTCACCGACTTCGGTCTCCTTGTAGGGACAGACTATTGTCATCGATTCATCGGTAGCCCTACTAAATATCAGGGTATAACCATGTTAAACTCTGCAGGAGGTAAATTACTCTCAGGCCCAGTATCAAGCCTGAGGAGACCTATGCCTGCAGATAAACAATACCAGTAGAAATCTAAATTTGTCAGCTGATTATATTTTTCCAGTAGCATTATACTAGGAGATTACAGCTGACTATACCAACAGAGGTTGATGTTAGTATCATCATTTAAAGCTGAAGATGAGTTCATGAGGCCTCAGTGGCAAATCAGTGAACAGTAGCCTAAACAGCTACAAGTCACTGCGACCAATGTCACTGAACCCACTGCAGTCTCAGAACCACACTTTACTTTAATGATGAGCTATTCAATCTTCTGAAACAATTAACTAAATTAAACCCCAATAAATCTGATGACTGATTTGATACATTTATTATTTAATCAAGATGTATTCCATGGGCCTCAGTGTTTATATATCAGTGACCAGTTACCTGAACAAACTTCAAGTTATATCTAATGTCACTGATCTCACTGCAGTCCCTGAATCATACTTGACTGTAGTACTTGATCACATTCAGTCTTCTGGGTTAAATAATATGTATAAGGCTTGAATATTAGCCTTTCAAGAGTTAACAGGGAAATGAAATCGCATTAAACTTCTAACCCCTACAACTCTAGTACGGGACATCCGTCCTGTACGAACAGACACACAAATGTGTGATTACTAACTACTAACATCAAATTAATCAAATAATTCGAAGGAGGAGTATCGGTGTTCGTCTGTTCTAATTAGGACTTCGACCCGTGAGCAGCCCCTGGGGAATTATGTCGGAAAATCCGACACCATTTAATAATCATACAGATAATAGCTGTATTGTATAAACAAGTAACCTATAGAAAACGTAACTTGTAGTGGAATTACCGTCTAAAGAAAACGGGATATCATCACCACATACTATTATAAATCACCACCTATTATGGTGGGAATTATTCTTAAATACATTAGTCTTTGGACTTTACCATCATAAAAACATCTTATATAAATTAACTTAATTGTCAATATTAAAGTAGAATAAATGTGACTCTTCTATCACTTTCTGACATCTGGACAATGTAAGCCAGGCGTCAGGGAGGAAGGAGGGCAGCCATTGTTGTTGAGACTAGACCAGAGGCTCACAGGAGCAAATACGGCTCCTGTTAATTTTACTTGGACGAAGTGTTATGGAAACCAGTGGTGTACCATTATCACACGCTGTCAACAAATTCAAGTTAAGTGTTCTTTCCGAAACCCATGTATCTTCATTTATGGCCATTAATGTCATTATATAGGGTGAACCGGTTAGAGCACGTGGAAGCCTCAAACTAAAGGTAATTAAGCCAGGTCTTCAATGTTCCATGTACAGTTTTCTCTGATATAGCTTGTCATATATAGAACCTGGCTTCACAGTTAGCGCCCTTTTGACAGGTCAAGACGAGGAAGACTTTGTGCACCAGTTACTGGGTGATGGAAGCTACCTCAAAGAGGATAATTTGGTGTCTACAACCTAGTAATACCTGGTGGATAAGGCCTGCTGTACTATAAGATAAGGAACCTTTTCAATGTATGTAGTCTAATTCTGTAGTTTGATTGGCTGCATATATATAAATTTAATAAACCCCCCTAATGTGTAGAGGATCGATTTGTGAGATTATTGCAGAAATACAGTCCACTCATCATTATACAAATTGCTATCGAAGTATATAAATTAACGTAAATATAAATTCATATAAATTAAATAAATATAAATCTCACAGGTCGGTTCCCACATCAAGAGAGTGATGCAGAGGATCAAGAGAGTGATGTAGAGGCTCGAGAGAGTGATGCAGAGGCCTCAAGAGAGGGATTCAGAGGTTTAAGAGAGTGATGCAGAGGCTGAAGAGAGTGTTGCAGAGGCTGAAGAGAGGGATGCAGAGGCTCAAGAGAGTGATGCCGAGGCTCAAGAGAGTTATGCAGAGGCTTAAGAGAGTGATGCAGAGGCTTTAGAGAGTGATGCAGAGGCTGAAGAGAGTGATGCAGAGGCTCAAGACAGTGATGCAGAGGCTAAGGAGAATGATGCAGATGCCTAAGAGAGGGATGCAGAGGCTCAAGAGAGGGATGTAGAGGCTCAAGAGAGTGATGCAGAGGCTCAAGAGAGGTATGCAGGGGCTCAGGAGAAGGATGCAGAGGCTAAAGTGAGGGATGAAGAGGCACAAGAGAATGATGCAGAGGCTCAAGAGAGTGATGCAGAGGCTTAAGAGAGTGATGCAGGGGCTCAAGAGAGTGATGCAGAGGCTCAGGAGAATGATGTAGAGGCTTAAGAGAGGGATGCAGAGGCTCAAGAGAATGATGCAGAGGCTCAAGAGAGTGATGCAAAGGATTAAGAGAGGGATGCAGAGGCTTAAGAGAGTGATGCAGAGGCTGAAGTGAGTGATGCAGAGGATCAAGAGAGTGATGCAGAGGCTCAAGAGAGTGATGCAGAGGATAATGAGAGGGAAGCAGAGACTTAAGAGAGTGATGCAGAGTCTGAAGAGTGTGTTGCAGAGGCATAAGAGAGGGATGCAGAGGCTCAAGAGAGTGATGCAGAGTCTCAAGAGAGGGATGTATAGGCTCAAGAGAGTGATGCAGAGGCTCAAGAGAGAGATGCAGAGGCTGTAGAGAGTGATGCAGAGGCTCAAGAGAGGGATGCAGGGGCTCAAGAGAGTGATTCAAAGGCTTACGAGAGTGATGCAGAGGCTTAAGAGAGTGATACAGAGGCTTTAGAGAGGGATGCAGAGGATCAAGAGATGGATGCAGAGGCTCAAGAGAGGGATGCAATGGCATAAGAGAGGGACGCAGAGGCTCAAGTGTAGGATGCAGAGGCACAAGAGAGGGATGCAGAGGCTTAAGAGAGGGATGCAGAGGCTCAAGAGAATAATGAAGAGGCTAAAGCGAGTGATGGAGAGGCTCAAGAGAGTCATTCAGAGGTTTACGGGAGTGATGCAGAGGCTAAAGAGAGTGATGCAAAGGCTTACAAGAGTGATGCAGAGGCTTAAGAGAGTGATGCAGAGGCTAAAGTGAGGGATTGTGAGGCTCAAGAGAGTGATTCCGAGGTTTACGGGAGTGATGCAGAGGCTTAAGAGAGTGATGCAGAGGCTTAGGAGAGTGATGCAGAGGCTTACGAGAGTGATGCAGAGGCTCAAGAGAGGGATGAATAGGCTCAAGAGAGTGATGAATAGGCTCAAGAGAGGGATGCAGAGGCTCAAAAGAGGGATGCAGAGGCTCAAGAGAGGGATGCAGAGGCTCAAGAGAGTGATGAATAGGCTCAAGAGAGGGATGCAGAGGCTCACGAGAGTGGTGCAGAGGCGTAAGAGAGTGATGCAGGGGCTCAAGAGTGATGCAGAGGCTCAAGAGAATGATGTAGAGGCTTAAGAGAGGGATGCAGAGGATCAAGAGATGGATGCAGAGGTTCAAGAGAGTGATGCAGAGGCTGAAGTGAGTGATGTAGAGGCTCAAGAGAGTGATGTAGAGGCTCTGGAGAGTGATGCAGAGGCTCAAGAGAGTGATGCAGAGGATCAAGAGAGTGATGCAGAGGCTCAAGAGAGTGATGCAGAGTCTGAAGAGAGTGTTGCAGAGGCTTAAGAGAGGTATGCAGAGGCTCAAGAGAGTGATGCAGAGTCTCAAGAGAAGGATGTATAGGCTCAAGAGAGTGATGCAGAGGCTCAAGAGAGGGATGCAGAGGCTTAAGAGAGTGATGCAGAGGCTCAAGAGAGGGATGCAGAGGCTCAAGAGAGTGATTCAGAGGCTTACGAGAGTGATGCAGAGGCTTAAGAGAGTGATGCAGAGGCTTAAGAGAGGATGCAGAGGCTCAAGAGAGGATGCAGAGGCTCAAGTGAGGGATGCAATGGCATAAGAGAGGGATGCAGAGGCTCAAGTGAGGATGCAGAGGCACAATAGAGGATGCAGAGGCTTAAAAGAGTGATGCAGAGGCTCAAGAGAGGGATGCAGAGGCTCAAGAGAATGATGCAGAGGCTCAACAAACGGTTGCAGAGGCTCATAAGAAGGATGCAGGAGTTCAAGAGAGATGCAAAGGCTCATGAAAGGGATGCAGAGGCTTAAGAAAGTGATGCAGAGGCTCAAATGAGGGATGCAGAGGCTTAAGAGGGTGATGCAGAGGCTCAAGAGAGTGATGCAGAGGCTCAATAGAGGGATGCAGGGGCTCAAGAGAGTGATGGAGAGGCTCAAGAGAGTGATTCAGAGGCTCAAGAGAGTGATGCAGAGGCTTAGGAGAGGGATGCAGAGGCTCAAAAGAATGATGAAGAGGCTCAAGTGAGTGATGGAGAGGCTCAAGAGAGTGATTCAGAGGTTTACGGGAGTGATGCAGAGGCTTAAGAGAGTGATGCAGAGGCTTAAGAGAGGGATGCAGAGGCTTAAGAGAAGGATGCAGAGGCTCAAGAGAATAACGAAGAGGCTAAAGCGAGTGATGGAGAGGCTCAAGAGAGTGATTCAGAGGTTTACAGGAGTGATGCAGAGGCTTAAGAGAGTGATGCAGAGGCTTAAGAGAGTGATGCAAAGGTTTACGAGAGTGATGCAGAGGCTTAAGCGAGTGATGCAGAGGCTAAAGAGAGGGATTGTGAGGCTCAAGAGAGAGATGAATAGGCTCAAGAGAGGGATGCAGAGGCTCAAGAGAGGGATGCAGAGGCTCAAGAGAGGGATGCAGAGGCTCAAGAGAGTGATGCAGAGGATCAAGAGAGGGAAGCAGAAGCTTACGAGAGTGATTCAGAGGCTGAAGAGAGTGATGCAGAGGCTTACGAGAGTGATGCAGAGGCTCAAGAGAGGGATGAATAGGCTCAAGAGAGTGATGAATAGGCTCAAGAGAGGGATGCAGAGGCTCAAGAGAGGGATGCAGTGGCTCAAGAGAGGGATGCAGAGGCTCAAGAGAGTGATGCAGAGGATCAAGAGAGGGAAGCAGAAGCTTACGAGAGTGATTCAGAGGCTGAAGAGAGTGATGCAGAGGCTATAGAGAGTGATGCAGAGACCGAAGAGAGTGATGCAGAGGCTCAAGAGAGTGATGCAGAGGATCAAGAGAGTGATGTAGAGGCTCGAGAGAGTGATGCAGAGGCCTCAAGAGAGGGATTCAGAGGTTTACGAGAGTGATGCAGAGGCTGAAGAGAGTGTTGCAGAGGCTGAAGAGAGGGATGCAGAGGCTCAAGAGAGTGATGCCGAGGCTCAAGAGAGTTATGCAGAGGCTTAAGAGAGTGATGCAGAGGCTTAAGAGAGTGATGCAGAGGCTGAAGAGAGTGTTGTAGAGGCTTAAGAGAGGGATGCAGAGGCTCAAGAGAGTGATGCAGAGGCTCAAGATAGTGATGCAGAGGCTAAGGAGAATGATGCAGATGCCTATGAGAGGGATGCAGAGGCTCAAGAGAGGGATGCAGAGGCTCAAGAGAGTGATGCAGAGGCTCAAGAGAGGTATGCAGGGGCTCAGGAGAAGGATGCAGAGGCTAAAGTAAGGGATGAAGAGGCAAAAGAGAGGGATGCAGAGGCTCTTGGGAGTGATGCAGAGGCTTACGAGAGTGATGCAGAGGCTTAAGAGAGTGATGCAGAGGATGAAGAGAGGGATGCAGAGGCTTAAGAGAGTGATGCAGAGACTCAAGACAGGGATGCAGAGGCTCAAGAGAGTGATGCAGATGCTCAAGACAGGGGATGCAGAGGCTTAAGAAAGGGATGCAGAGACTTAAAAGAGTGATGCAGAGGCTCAAGAAAGGGATGCACTGGCTTAAGAGAGTGATGCAAAGGCTCAAGAGAGGGATGCAGAGGCTCATGAGAGGGATGCAGAGGCTCAAGTGAGGGATGGAGAGGCTTAGAAGAATGATGCCGAGGCTAAAGAGAGGGATGCAGAGGCTGAAGAGAGTGATGCAGAGGCTCAAGAGCGGGATGCAGAGGCTGAAGAGAGTGATGCAGAGGCTCAAGAGCGGGATGCATAGGCTGAAGAGAGTGATGCAGAGGCTCAAGAGCGGGATGCAGAGGCTCATAAAGGAATGCAGGAGTTCAAGAGAGAGATGCAAAGGCTCAAGAAAGGGATGCAGAAGCTTAAGAAAGTGATGCAGAGGCTGAAAAGAGGGATGGAGAGGCTCAAGAGAGTGATGGAGAGGCTCAAGAGAGTGATGCAGAGGCTCAATAGAGGGATGGAGGGGCTCAAGAGAGTGATGGAGAGGCTCAAGAGAGTGATTCAGAGGTTTACGGGAGTGATGCAAAGGCTTAAGAGATTGATGCAGAGGCTCAAGGGAGGGATGCAAAGGCTCAAGAGAGGGATGCAGAGGTTCAAGTGAGGGATGAAGAGGCACAAGAGAGGGATGCAGAGGCTCTTGAGAGTGATGCAGAGGCTCAAGAGAGGGATGCAGAGGCTTATGAGAGTGATGCAAAGGCTCAAGATAGGGATGCAGAGGCTCATGCGAGGGATGCAGGAGTTCAAGAGAGGGATGCGGAGGCTCAAAAGTGTGATGCAGAGGCTTAAGAGAGGGATGCAGAGGCTCAAGAGAATGATGAAGAGGCTCAAGAGAGTGCTGCAGAGGTTCAAGAGAGGGATGCTGAGGCTCCAGAGAGGGATGCAGTCTCCAGAGAGTGATGAAGAGGCTGAAGAGAGAGATGCAGAGGCTTAAGAGAGTGATGCAGGGGCTTAAGAGAGTGATGCAGAGGCTCAAAAGAGGGATGCAGAGGCTTAAGAGGGTGATGCAGAGGCTCAATAGAGGGATGCAGGAGTTCAAGAGAGATGCAAAGGCTCATGAAAGGGATGCAGAGGCTTAAGAAAGTGATGCAGAGGCTCAAAGAGGGATGCAGAGGCTTAAGAGGGTGATGCAGAGGCTCAATAGAGGGATGCAGTGGCTCAAGAGAGTGATGCAGAGGATCAAGAGAGGGAAGCAGAAGCTTACGAGAGTGATTCAGAGGCTGAAGAGAGTGATGCAGAGGCTATAGAGAGTGATGCAGAGACTGAAGAGAGTGATGCAGAGGCTCAAGTGTCGGAAAATCCGACACCATTTAATAATCATACAGATAATAGCTGTGTTGTATAAACAAGTAACCTATAGAAAACGTAACTTGTAGTGGAATTACCGTCTAAAGAAAACGGGATATCATCACCACATACTATTATAAATCACCACCTATTATGGTGGGAATTATTCTTAAATACATTAGTCTTTGGACTTTACCATCATAAAAACATCTTATATAAATTAACTTAATTATCAATATTAAAGTACAATAAATGTGACCCTTCTATCACTTTCTGACATCTGGACAATGTAAGCCAGGCGTCAGGGAGGAAGGAGGGCAGCCATTGTTGTTGAGACTAGACCAGAGGCTCACAGGAGCAAATACGGCTCCTGTTAATTTTACTTGGACGAAGTGTTATGGAAACCAGTGGTGTACCATTATCACACGCTGTCAACAAATTCAAGTTAAGTGTTCTTTCCGAAACCCATGTATCTTCATTTATGGCCATTAATGTCATTATATAGGGTGAACCGGTTAGAGCACGTGGAAGCCTCAAACTAAAGGTAATTAAGCCAGGTCTTCAATGTTCCATGTACAGTTTTCTCTGATATAGCTTGTCATATATAGAACCTGGCTTCACAGTTAGCGCCCTTTTGACAGGTCAAGACGAGGAAGACTTTGTGCACCAGTTACTGGGTGATGGAAGCTACCTCAAAGATGATAATTTGGTGTCTACAACCTAGTTATACCTGGTGGATAAGGCCTGCTGTACTATAAGATAAGGAACCTTTTCAATGTATGTAGTCTAATTCTGTAGTTTGATTGGCTGCATATATATATAAATTTAATAAACCCCCCTAATATGTAGAGGATCGATTTGTGAGGTTATGAGATTATTGCAGAAATACAGTCCACTCATCATTATACAAATTGCTATCGAAGTATATAAATTAACGTAAATATAAATTCATATAAATTAAATAAATATAAATCTCACAGGTCGGTTCCCACATTATTTGGTCATCTTCGAACCGGATGACGGATTATTTGATCCTTTGAACCCACATTTGGTCATCTTAGTACCGGATGAACCAGTTATCCAGTGGATTCATTAAATATACTAGTGCAGTGTTATTTAAACAAAGCCAGCAGTCAAGACGGCAGCGTAGCCTCGAGGGAGCTCAGGAGCCTCCCTCAGCCGAGTTCAGCTTCGTCAGCGGTTTCATGCACACCCACAGATATTTGGTGGCGTGTTATTTCGTGAAATGACAGCGCTAATATAGAAGCCAGCCAAATTAGTGGCTGTGTCCTCGCAAGATTGTTCACGGATTTCGTGGTGTTACATTTCGCGAGAGATTATCTACGAATTTTGTGGACTTTATTTCGCGAGGTCACTAATAATATTTAATACTTCTAGATAATATTAGAAGTTTCATAGAGGCTAATTAAGAGGCTATTATCAATAATTGTGTATATTATTTCTCCAAAATAGAGAATTATTTAATATATATTGCACTAGTGATCACAGTATAATATTTACTAATTGCCAACCCACAACAGGGTAGGAAATTACCATTGACTAGTTGAACTATTATTGTTCATCCTAGTTCCATTATTACCATAGTCAGTTGTACTATATTCAACAATCTAACACCATTAATGAATGGTGCAGACCCTATTTTGGGTGTAATTTTTATCAACTCGAGTTGAGTTGTGTATATATAATAATTTACTTATGATCATTACACCTTTGAGTGATTAATTAGTGTCTATACCATCCTAGGGTGATATAGAAGAGCTAACCTAAAGGTACTTCCAGTGACACTGGTTTATCACTCAAATCATTAGTGTGTATGATTGTATATATATATAATGAGTATTAATTTTAAGTGCTAACCTCTAGTAGAGGTAGGATTATTGCCTAGTGAGTGCAGAATTTACCCTAGGCTACCATTAGTACTTGCTCACAATTTATGAGCCAGTGGTGCCCAATTAACAAGTTACCATGACTAATCCACAGAAAGCAAAGCGTGCTTTATTAGCAAGCAAACGTCAACTGACAAGAGATCTCAACCAATATGAACAGTTGTTATATGAACCTGTAATTAATTATCGTCGGTTGAAAATACCACTGTTACAGATTCAAACCCAATTGCATATATTGAAAGCAAATAGGAAATCTTACCAAAATCAAGTCCACGACGACGTAGTAGTTGAAGATGTGGAACCATTCCTGTCTGACCTAGCACAATATGAAGAAGAAACTCAAGGCAGGTTGGAACATTTACACAGGATAATTGAAACAGAACAATTAGCAAGTACACCAAATAAAGTAGATAATGTTATGGATGATCTGGATCTTTTTGAGAATAAATGTAAAGCCAGATTAGATCCTTTAATCAACAAGGATAAAGCTTCACCCAGTAAAGCTTCACCTAATATTATACCACCAGAAATTAAGCAGTTCTCAGACAATTTATCCACAGTCTCTGTGGTTTCTGAAAACCCAATACCTGAGGCTACTAAGTTAACATGCCTCCAAGCTAGAGGTGAAGCTGAACCAGTAGTAGAAAATGTAAATGAAAATAGCGACAGCACTAATTTCCCAGTCCAGCTTCCTAGGGATAATGCTGGCAATGAGAAAACTGTCATACATCTAGTACTACAATTGCTGGATTTACCTCAACCTGATCAGACTGCTGACTCATTACAATCCTTCAGCATGGAGTTTGAGTCACTACTAAGAACATTTAGTCTTAAGGTTGATATAACTACTAGTGAATGGATGACCAAAGTAGTCCTTCAACGAAAATTGTCCAGCGATATACTAGATGAATTATATGCACATCAACATAACACCATCCTGACAGTACAGGACATCACTGAAGGTTTACATTCCATCATAAACAAACGACGTGCAAATGAGGAAGTTAAAGCCTCTTGCAAGCCTTCAGTAATAGAAAATAATCAATTAAAGGGTAAAACAACTACCCCAAATAAACATCAGTCAATTACTCTAACATCAAGTTGCAGAAAATCTGACAATGCAGCAGCAACCTCCAAGCCTACTGTTACTAGTTCACCCAAACCGGTAACTTCCAAAGGTGCAGTAGGCTGGGGGACATGTATGTTCTGCAAAAAGAAACATTCAACATACCGTTGTGCTAATTATCCAACCAGAGACACTCGTATGGAGCGACTCCAGGAATTAGGGAGATGTGCAAGGTGTCTCAAGTCACACAACATAGACTATTGTGATACCCAATTCAACACCTGCAACAGGTGTAGAAGAGGTAGACACCATGCAGCACTGTGCAAATATACGAAATTAACGTATTCAAGACCCAAGGTGGAAGATAGCATTCCCACCACAGTACAGTACTGCAAGGTGCAACAAACAAAGAGTGTCCAATCGGCAAAGTCTAAAGGTAATACGACTTTGCCTACTGCCCAAATTACCATCCTGAATAAGAGGGCCAAGGTCCATACCCGTGGGTTGTTTGACCAAGGATCCCAGAGAACATATATCACTAAAAAGCTGGCAGATGAACTACAATTAAGGCCTGTAGCCCAGATGTCATTCAACATCTCAGGGTTTGTAACAGATGCAGGACCTCAAGTCTACCAGGTGGTACAACCATCAGTACGCTTAGGCAGGTACGTCTGTCGAGTACAAGCCATTGTGGTGGACAAAATACCAGTAGACCTACAAGTTCAAGGTCTGAGAGCAACAGCCAAATTCCTGAGAAATAGAGGAATAAAATTGGCAGATAATATTAAGTCTGATCACCTCACCGACTTCGGTCTCCTTGTAGGGACAGACTATTGTCATCGATTCATCGGTAGCCCTACTAAATATCAGGGTATAACCATGTTAAACTCTGCAGGAGGTAAATTACTCTCAGGCCCAGTATCAAGCCTGAGGAGACCTATGCCTGCAGATAAACAATACCAGTAGAAATCTAAATTTGTCAGCTGATTATATTTTTCCAGTAGCATTATACTAGGAGATTACAGCTGACTATACCAACAGAGGTTGATGTTAGTATCATCATTTAAAGCTGAAGATGAGTTCATGAGGCCTCAGTGGCAAATCAGTGAACAGTAGCCTAAACAGCTACAAGTCACTGCGACCAATGTCACTGAACCCACTGCAGTCTCAGAACCACACTTTACTTTAATGATGAGCTATTCAATCTTCTGAAACAATTAACTAAATTAAACCCCAATAAATCTGATGACTGATTTGATACATTTATTATTTAATCAAGATGTATTCCATGGGCCTCAGTGTTTATATATCAGTGACCAGTTACCTGAACAAACTTCAAGTTATATCTAATGTCACTGATCTCACTGCAGTCCCTGAATCATACTTGACTGTAGTACTTGATCACATTCAGTCTTCTGGGTTAAATAATATGTATAAGGCTTGAATATTAGCCTTTCAAGAGTTAACAGGGAAATGAAATCGCATTAAACTTCTAACCCCTACAACTCTAGTACGGGACATCCGTCCTGTACGAACAGACGCACAAATGTGTGATTACTAACTACTAACATCAAATTAATCAAATAATTCGAAGGAGGAGTATCGGTGTTCGTCTGTTCTAATTAGGACTTCGACCCGTGAGCAGCCCCTGGGGAATTATGTCGGAAAATCCGACACCATTTAATAATCATACAGATAATAGCTGTATTGTATAAACAAGTAACCTATAGAAAACGTAACTTGTAGTGGAATTACCGTCTAAAGAAAACGGGATATCATCACCACATACTATTATAAATCACCACCTATTATGGTGGGAATTATTCTTAAATACATTAGTCTTTGGACTTTACCATCATAAAAACATCTTATATAAATTAACTTAATTGTCAATATTAAAGTAGAATAAATGTGACTCTTCTATCACTTTCTGACATCTGGACAATGTAAGCCAGGCGTCAGGGAGGAAGGAGGGCAGCCATTGTTGTTGAGACTAGACCAGAGGCTCACAGGAGCAAATACGGCTCCTGTTAATTTTACTTGGACGAAGTGTTATGGAAACCAGTGGTGTACCATTATCACACGCTGTCAACAAATTCAAGTTAAGTGTTCTTTCCGAAACCCATGTATCTTCATTTATGGCCATTAATGTCATTATATAGGGTGAACGGTTAGAGCACGTGGAAGCCTCAAACTAAAGGTAATTAAGCCAGGTCTTCAATGTTCCATGTACAGTTTTCTCTGATATAGCTTGTCATATATAGAACCTGGCTTCACAGTTAGCGCCCTTTTGACAGGTCAAGACGAGGAAGACTTTGTGCACCAGTTACTGGGTGATGGAAGCTACCTCAAAGAGGATAATTTGGTGTCTACAACCTAGTAATACCTGGTGGATAAGGCCTGCTGTACTATAAGATAAGGAACCTTTTCAATGTATGTAGTCTAATTCTGTAGTTTGATTGGCTGCATATATATAAATTTAATAAACCCCCCTAATGTGTAGAGGATCGATTTGTGAGATTATTGCAGAAATACAGTCCACTCATCATTATACAAATTGCTATCGAAGTATATAAATTAACGTAAATATAAATTCATATAAATTAAATAAATATAAATCTCACAGGTCGGTTCCCACATCAAGAGAGTGATGCAGAGGATCAAGAGAGTGATGTAGAGGCTCGAGAGAGTGATGCAGAGGCCTCAAGAGAGGGATTCAGAGGTTTAAGAGAGTGATGCAGAGGCTGAAGAGAGTGTTGCAGAGGCTGAAGAGAGGGATGCAGAGGCTCAAGAGAGTGATGCCGAGGCTCAAGAGAGTTATGCAGAGGCTTAAGAGAGTGATGCAGAGGCTTTAGAGAGTGATGCAGAGGCTGAAGAGAGTGATGCAGAGGCTCAAGACAGTGATGCAGAGGCTAAGGAGAATGATGCAGATGCCTAAGAGAGGGATGCAGAGGCTCAAGAGAGGGATGTAGAGGCTCAAGAGAGTGATGCAGAGGCTCAAGAGAGGTATGCAGGGGCTCAGGAGAAGGATGCAGAGGCTAAAGTGAGGGATGAAGAGGCACAAGAGAATGATGCAGAGGCTCAAGAGAGTGATGCAGAGGCTTAAGAGAGTGATGCAGGGGCTCAAGAGAGTGATGCAGAGGCTCAGGAGAATGATGTAGAGGCTTAAGAGAGGGATGCAGAGGCTCAAGAGAATGATGCAGAGGCTCAAGAGAGTGATGCAAAGGATTAAGAGAGGGATGCAGAGGCTTAAGAGAGTGATGCAGAGGCTGAAGTGAGTGATGCAGAGGATCAAGAGAGTGATGCAGAGGCTCAAGAGAGTGATGCAGAGGATAATGAGAGGGAAGCAGAGACTTAAGAGAGTGATGCAGAGTCTGAAGAGTGTGTTGCAGAGGCATAAGAGAGGGATGCAGAGGCTCAAGAGAGTGATGCAGAGTCTCAAGAGAGGGATGTATAGGCTCAAGAGAGTGATGCAGAGGCTCAAGAGAGAGATGCAGAGGCTGTAGAGAGTGATGCAGAGGCTCAAGAGAGGGATGCAGGGGCTCAAGAGAGTGATTCAAAGGCTTACGAGAGTGATGCAGAGGCTTAAGAGAGTGATACAGAGGCTTTAGAGAGGGATGCAGAGGATCAAGAGATGGATGCAGAGGCTCAAGAGAGGGATGCAATGGCATAAGAGAGGGACGCAGAGGCTCAAGTGTAGGATGCAGAGGCACAAGAGAGGGATGCAGAGGCTTAAGAGAGGATGCAGAGGCTCAAGAGAATAATGAAGAGGCTAAAGCGAGTGATGGAGAGGCTCAAGAGAGTCATTCAGAGGTTTACGGGAGTGATGCAGAGGCTAAAGAGAGTGATGCAAAGGCTTACAAGAGTGATGCAGAGGCTTAAGAGAGTGATGCAGAGGCTAAAGTGAGGGATTGTGAGGCTCAAGAGAGTGATTCCGAGGTTTACGGGAGTGATGCAGAGGCTTAAGAGAGTGATGCAGAGGCTTAGGAGAGTGATGCAGAGGCTTACGAGAGTGATGCAGAGGCTCAAGAGAGGGATGAATAGGCTCAAGAGAGTGATGAATAGGCTCAAGAGAGGGATGCAGAGGCTCAAAAGAGGGATGCAGAGGCTCAAGAGAGGGATGCAGAGGCTCAAGAGAGTGATGAATAGGCTCAAGAGAGGGATGCAGAGGCTCACGAGAGTGGTGCAGAGGCGTAAGAGAGTGATGCAGGGCTCAAGAGAGTGATGCAGAGGCTCAAGAGATGATGTAGAGGCTTAAGAGAGGGATGCAGAGGATCAAGAGATGGATGCAGAGGTTCAAGAGAGTGATGCAGAGGCTGAAGTGAGTGATGTAGAGCTCAAGAGAGTGATGTAGAGGCTCTGGAGAGTGATGCAGAGGCTCAAGAGAGTGATGCAGAGGATCAAGAGAGTGATGCAGAGGCTCAAGAGAGTGATGCAGAGTCTGAAGAGATGTTGCAGAGGCTTAAGAGAGGTATGCAGAGGCTCAAGAGAGTGATGCAGAGTCTCAAGAGAGAGTATAGGCTCAAGAGAGTGATGCAGAGCTCAAGAGAGGATGCAGAGGCTTAAGAGAGTGATGCAGAGGCTCAAGAGAGGATGCAGAGCTCAGAGAGTCAAGATGATGATTCAGAGAGAGAGTGATGCAGAGGCTTAAGAGAGTGATGCAGAGGCTTAGAGAGGGATGCAGAGGCTCAAGAGAGGATGCAGAGGCTCAAGAGAGGATGCAAGGCATAAGAGAGGGCAGAGGCTCAAGTGAGGATGCAGAGGCAAGAGAGTGATGCAGAGGCTTAAGAGAGGGATGCAGAGGTCAAGAGATGATGCAGAGGCTCAAGAGAGTGATGGAGAGGCTCAAGAGAGTGATTCAGAGGTAGGAGGATGCAGAGGCTCAAGAGAGTGATGCAGAGGCTTAAGGAGGGATGCAGAGGCTCAAGAGAATAATGAAGAGGCTTAAGAGAGTGATGGAGAGGCTTAAGAGAGTGATTCAGAGGTTTACGGGAGTGATGCAGAGGCTTAAGAGAGTGATGCAGAGGCACAGAAGTGATGCAGAGGCTTAAGAGAGTGATGCAGAGGCTAAGAGGGATTGAGAGGCTCAAGAGAGTGATTCAGAGGTTTACGGGAGTGACAGAGGCTTAAGAGAGTGATGCAGAGGCTTACGAGAGGATGCAGAGGCTTACGAGAGTGATACAGAGGCTTACGAGAGGGATGAATAGGCTCATGAGACGGATAGAGGATTGAGACAGTGATGCAGAGGCTCACAGAGGATGCAGAGGCTTAAGAGAGTGATGCAAAGGCTCAAGAGGGATGCAGAGGCTGCAGAGAGTGATGCAGAGACTCTAGCGTGTGATGCAGAGGCTTAAGAGAGTGATGCAGGGCTCAAGAGAGTGCTGCAGAGGCTCAAGAGAGGGATGCTGAGGCTCCAGAGAGGGATGCAGAAGCTCAAGAGAGTGATGCAGAGACTCAAGAGAGAAAGGCAGAGGATTAAGAGAGTGATGCAGAGGCTCAAGAGAGTGATGCAGAGGCTCAAGAGAATGATGCAGAGGCTCAAGAGAGTGCTGCAGATTCTCAAGAGAGGATGCTGAGGCTCCAGAGAGGGATGCAGAGGATTAAGAGAGTGATGCAGAGTCTCAAGAGAGTGATGCAGAGGCTAAAGTGAGTGATAGAGAGGCTCAAGGGAGTGATTCAGAGGCACAAGAGAGTGATGCAGACGATCAAGAGAGTGATGCAGAGGCTCAAGAGAGTGATGAAGAGGCTTAAGAGAGTGAGGCAGAGGCTTAACAGAGGGATGCAGAGGCTCAAGAGAGGGATGCAGAGGCTCAAGAGAGTTATTCAGAGGCTCAAGAGAGGGAAGCAGAGGCTTACGAGAGTAAGGCAGAGGATCAAGATAGTGATGCAGAGGCTTAAGAGGGTGATGCAGAGGCACAAGAGAGTGATGCAGATGCTCAAGAGAGGAATGCAGTGGATCATGAGAGTGATGCAGAGGCTCAAGAGAGGGAAGCAGAGGCTTACGAGAGTAAGGCAGAGGCTTAAGAGAGGGATGCAGAGGCTCAAGAGAGAGATGAAGAGGCTCAAGAGAGTGATTCAGAGGCTTACGAGGGTGATGCAAAGGCTCAGGAGAGTGATGCAGAATCTCAAGAGAGGGATGCAGAGGCTCCAGAGAGTGATGCAGACGATCAAGAGAGTGATGCAGAGGCTCAGAGAGTGATGCAATGCAGAGGATCAAGAGAGGGAAGCAGAGGCTTAAGAGAGGGATGCAGAGGCTCAAGAGAGGGATGCAGAGGCTCAAGAGAGTGATTCAGAGGCTTACGAGAGTGATGCAGAGGATCAAGAGAGTGATGCTGAGGCTCAAGCGAGTGATGCGGAGGCCTAAAGAGAGGGATTCAGAGGCTTAAGAGAGAGATGCAGATGCTGAAGAGAGTGTTGCAGAGGCTCAAGAGAGGATGAAGAGGCTGAAGAGAGTGATGCAGAGGCTCAAGAGAGGGATGCCGAGGCTCAAGAGAGTGATTCAGAGGCTTATGAGAGTGATGCAGAGGCTTAGGAGAGGGATGCAGAGGCCCAAGAGAGTGATGCAGAGGCTGAAGAGGGTGGTGCAGAGGCTCAGAAGAGGGATGCAGGGGCTCAAGAGAGGGATGCCGAGGCTCAAGAGAGTGATTCAGCGGCTTACGAGAGTGATGCAGAGGCTTAGGAGAGGGATGCAGAGGCTCAAGAGAGTGATGCAGAGGCTTAAGAGGGTGGTGCAGAGGCTCAGGATAGGGATGCAGGCGCTCAAGGGAGTGATGCAGAGGCTCCAGAGTGATTCAGAGGCTTAAGAGAGGATGCAGAGGCTCAAGAGAGTGATGCAGAAGCTTAAGAGGGTGGTGCAGAGGCTCAGTTGAGGGATGCAGGGGCTCAAGAGAGTGATGCAGAGGCTCGAGAGTGATTCAGAGGCTTAAGAGAGGATGCAGAGGCTCAAGAGAGGGATTCGGAGGCTCAAGAGAGGGATGCAGAGGCTCAAGAGAGGGATGCAGAGGTCAAGAGAGGGATGCAGGGGCTCAAGAGAGGGACGCAGAGGTTCAAGTGAGGGATGCAGAGGCACAAGAGAGGGATGCAGAGGCTCTTGAGAGTGACGCAGAGGCTCATGAGAGGGATGCAGAGGCTTAAGAGAGTGATGCAAAGGCTCAGGAGAGGGATGCAGAGGCTCAAGAGAGTGATGCTGAGGATCAAGAGAGGGAAAGCAGAGGCTTAAGAGAGTGATGCAGAAGCTGAACCGAGTGATGCAGAGGCTCTAGAGAGTGATGCAGAGGTTTAAAAGAGTGATGCAGAGGCTCAAGAGAGTGATACAGCGGATCAAGAGAGTGATGCAGAGGCTCAAGAGAGTGATGCAGAGGCTCAAGAGAGGGATTCAGAGGCTGAAGAGTGTGTTGCAGAGGTTCAAGAGAGTGATGCAAAGGCTCAGGAGTGTGTTGCAGAGGATCAAGAGAGTGATGCAGAGGCTGAAGAGAGTGTTGCAGATGATCAAGAGAGGGATGCAGAGGCTTAAGAGAGTGATGCAGAGGCTGAAGAGAGTGTTGCAGAGGCTCAAGAGAGTGATGCAGAGGCTCAAGACAGGGGATGCAGAGGCTTAACAGAGGGATGCAGAGACTCAAAAGAGTGATGCAGAGGCTCAAGAAAGGGATGCAAAGGCTTAAGAGAGTGATGCAAAGGCTCAAGAGAGGGATGCAGAGGCTCATGAGAGGGATGCAGAGGCTAAAGTGAGGGATGGAGAGGCTTAGGAGAATGATGCAGAGGCTCAAGAGAGGGATGCAAAGGCTCAAGAGAGTGATGCAGAGGCTCAAGAAAGTGATGCAGGGGCTCAAGAGAGTGATGCAGAGGCTTAAGCAAGTGATTGAGAGGCTCAAGAGAGTGATGCAGAGGCTCAAGAGAGTGATGCAGAGGCTAAAGAGAGTGATGCACAGGCTTAAGAGAGTGATGCAGAGGCTTAGGAGAGGGATGCAGAGGCTCAAGAGAGTGATGCAGAGGCTCAAGAGAATGATGTAGAGGCTTAAGAAAGGGATGCAGAGGCTCATGAGAATGATGCAGAGGCTCAGGAGAGTGATGCAGAGGATGAAGAGAGGGATGCAGAGGCTTAAGAGAGTGATGCAGAGACTCAAGACAGGGATGCAGAGGCTCAAGAGAGTGATGCAGATGCTCAAGACAGGGGATGCAGAGGCTTAAGAAAGGGATGCAGAGACTTAAAAGAGTGATGCAGAGGCTCAAGAAAGGGATGCACTGGCTTAAGAGAGTGATGCAAAGGCTCAAGAGAGGGATGAAGAGGCTCATGAGAGGGATGCAGAGGCTCAAGTGAGGGATGGAGAGGCTTAGAAGAATGATGCAGAGGCTAAAGAGAGGGATGCAGAGGCTGAAGAGAGTGATGCAGAGACTCAAGAGCGGGATGCAGAGGCTGAAGAGAGTGATGCAGAGGCTCAAGAACGGGATGCATAGGCTGAAGAGAGTGATGCAGAGGCTCAAGAGCGGGATGCAGAGGCTCATAAAGGGATGCAGGAGTTCAAGAGAGAGATGCAAAGGCTCAAGAAAGGGATGCAGAAGCTTAAGAAAGTGATGCAGAGGCTCAAAAGAGGGATGGAGAGGCTCAAGAGAGTGATATTATAAACAACATGAATGATATTATGGCTGGTAATGGGAACAATCCCATTATTTGCATTAGCGTGGGAGGTAATGATGTTGGTCGAGTCAGGAGTGAGGAACTGATTCAGAGGTATAAAACAGCCATAGAGTTAGTTAGGAGCAAGGGAGGAATCCCGATCATATGTGGCATTCTTCCAAGAAAGGGAGTGGGAAATGAATGGATATCGAGGGCACTTGGTGTCAATTACCGGCTGGAAAGATATTGCAAATCAAATGCAATGTCTTTCATAGACAACTGGGAACACTTCTATGGAAGAAATGAAATGTATGCTCGTGATGGGGTGCATCTATCGAGAGCTGGGGTTGTTGCTGTTGCGAACTCGCTAGAAGAAGTGGTTAGAGGTGTTTGTTTGGGTTTAAACTGTTAGTAGATAGAGGTATGGGAATTGATTTGGAGGAAGGAGGTAATAAAAGTATGTGTTTGTGGGAGAAAGGAATTGGCAAAACGATCAGGGAAAGAGAAGGTCCGCAAAATAACAATTCACTTAGGGTATATTACACTAACAGTAGAAGTCTAAGAAATAAAATTAACGAATTAAATGCTCTTGTCTGCACAGAAAAAATAGATATTATTGCACTTACCGAAACGTGGATGAATGTAGAAAATAGAGAACTATTAGCTGAATATCAAATATATGGATTTAAACTATTTCACACAGATAGATATATTAGACGAGGAGGTGGAGTAGCCATATATGTTAGGGACAATTTGAAATGTAGTCTCAAAGAGGGAATCAAAACAGAGCCACACACAGAAACTATTTGGATTGAATTAAACGAAAAAGCTAATAATATTATAATAGGAGTAATATATAGGCCACCAAATTTAGACAGAATGGAAGCAAAGCATCTATGGGATGAAATATCTAGAGCATCTAGATCTAACAGTATTTATGTCATGGGTGACTTTAATTTTAGCGGAATAAACTGGTTGAACAAAACAGGGAATAGTGAAGCAGAAGATTTTCTAGAATTAATTGACGATTGCTTTCTTACGCAACACATTAAGGAACCAACACGGGAAAATAATATTTTAGATTTAGTGTTAACTAACAGGGAAACGCAAATTAATGACATCGAAATAGGGAGTGAGCTAGGGAGCAGTGATCACAAAGAAATCAGATTTAGCATAAAATGGAATAGACCAGTAGGAGAAAATTCTGTTAAAGTGCCAGATTTTCGAAAAGCTGATTTTAATAGCCTAAGAAATTTTTTGGGTCAAATTGATTGGAAAGGCTTGGGTATGGGGTGTGGGCCGGTCTTGGAGCGAGACATGAACCCAGCGATAGGTGACTTAAATGGGGATTTCGATGTGGATTCAATATATAACTTATTTAAGAATATTCTAAACAAAGCACAGGAACGTAGTATACCATACAAATTGAATAGATCGTATACTAATGACCCAAAGTGGATAACAAAGAATTTGAAGAACCTTATAGGTAAAAAGAGAGCTTGGTACAAAAGGATTAAAAATGGGGAGGTCACTTTAGAACAGGAATTCGTACAACTGGTTAGAAATGTTAAAAAAGAGATAAGGAAAGCAAAAAGAAACTATGAAGTTCGCATAGCAGGGCAAGCAAAGACAAATCCTAAAGGGTTTTTTCAGTTATATCGTACTAAGACTAGGGAAAGGATAGGTCCATTAAAAACTGAGACAGGTCAAATAACAGATAGTGATGAAGAGATGAGTAGTATTTTTAATAAATATTTTGTATCTGTATTTACTAAAGAGGAACTTAACAATATGCCTTCAGCCGAACAAGTCTATGTGGGTGGGGACGAGGACAGGTTGACGAGTTTAGCAGTTACCAGGGAGGATGTTCTTAAACAAATAGTAAAACTCAAACCAAACAAATCCCCAGGGCCGGATGAAGTGTTTGCTAGGGTGCTTAAAGAATGCAAAGAGGAGCTTTGTGACCCACTGTCAACCATATTTAATAAATCAATAGAGTCAGGCAGAGTGCCAGAGTTTTGGAAAGTTGCTAATGTGATACCAGTTTTTAAGAAAGGAGATAGATCACTTGCGTCTAACTATCGACCAATTAGCCTAACGTCTATTGTGGGAAAGTTACTCGAATCTATAATAGCAAATAAAATTCGTCTTCATCTTGAAAAACATAAATTAATAATTGAGTCGCAACATGGTTTTATAAATGGCCGTTCATGTTTAACAAATTTGTTATCTTTTTATTCTAGCATTGTTGAGGCAGTTGATAGTGGTAAGGATTGCGATGTTGTATACCTTGACTTTAGCAAAGCTTTTGATACAGTGCCACATGAAAGACTGATTAAAAAAAATAGAGTCTCATGGTATTGGGGGTGCTATATTAAGCTGGATTAGGGCATGGCTATACCAAAGGAAACAGAGAGTTAGTATAAATGGAATCAAGTCAGAGTGGGAAAATGTTGTAAGTGGAGTGCCTCAAGGCTCTGTCCTGGGACCTCTGTTGTTTATAATATATATAAATGATTTAGATTCAGGTTTGAGTAGCAACATTTGCAAATTTGCCGATGATACGAAAATCGGTAGGGAAATTAATTCGGAGGAGGACTCACTATCACTTCAAGTTGATCTAGATAGGGTTTTGAAATGGTCAAAGGATTGGCAGATGCAGTTTAATGCTGATAAATGTAAAGTTCTGAGGTTAGGTAATGATGATAGAGTTACAAGATACGAGCTAGATGGTGTTGTGATTGCGAAGTCGGATTGCGAAAGGGATCTGGGAGTTATGATTAGTAAGAATTTAAAACAAAAGGATCAATGCATAAATGTTCGTAATAAGGCAAATCGGACACTTGGATTTATTAATCGCAGCGTTAGTAACAAGACACCTGGTGTGGTTCTCAAGCTATATCTTGCTCTAGTTAGGCCCCATTTAGATTATGCAGTTCAGTTTTGGTCGCCATATTATAGAATGGATATAAATTCACTTGAACGTGTCCAGCGTAGGATGACTAAGTTAATTCCCCAAATTAGAAATCTTTCATATGAAGAAAGATTAACAAAGCTTAAGTTGCATTCACTGGAAAGGCGAAGAGTTAGGGGTGACATGATAGAGGTTTACAAGTGGATGAATGGACATAACCGGGGGGATATTAATAGGGTATTAAAAGTATCAACACAGGACAGAACACGAAACAATGGATATAAATTGGATAAGTTTAGATTTAGGAAAGACTTGGGTAAATACTGGTTCAGTAACAGGGTTGTTGATTTGTGGAACCAATTGCCGCGTAACATTTGTGGAGGTGGGGTCCCTCGATTGTTTCAAGCACGGGTTGGACAAGTATATGAGTGGGATTGGGTGGTTATAGAATAGGAGCTGCCTCGTATGGGCCAATAGGCCTTCTGCAGTTACCTTTGTTCTTATGTTCTTATGTTCTTAGAGTGAAGGAGAGGCTCAAGAGAGTGATGCAGAGGCTCAATAGAGGGATGGAGGGGCTCAAGTGAGTGATGGAGAGGCTAAAGAGAGTGATTCAGAGGTTTACGGGAGTGATGCAAAGGCTTAAGAGATTGATGCAGAGGCTCAAGGGAGGGATGCAAAGGCTCAAGAGAGGGATGCAGAGGCTCAAGTGAGGGACGAAGAGGCACAAGAGAGGGATGCAGAGGCTCTTGAGAGTGATGCAGAGGCTCAAGAGAGGGATGCAGAGGCTTATGAGAGTGATGCAAAGGCTCAAGATAGGGATGCAGAGGCTCATGAGAGGGATGCAGGAGTTCAAGAGAGGGATGCGGAGGCTCAAAAGTGTGATGCAGAGGCTTAAGAGAGGGATGCAGAGGCTCAAGAGAATGATGAAGAGGCTCAAGAGAGTGCTGCAGAGGTTCAAGAGAGGGATGCTGAGGCTCCAGAGAGGGATGCAGTCTCCAGAGAGTGATGAAGAGGCTGAATAGAGAGATGCAGAGGCTTAAGAGAGTGATGCAGGGGCTTAAGAGAGTGATGCAGAGGCTCAAAAGAGGAATGCAGAGGCTTAAGAGGGTGATGCAGAGGCTCAATAGAGGGATGCAGGAGTTCAAGAGAGATGCAAAGGCTCATGAAAGGGATGCAGAGGCTTAAGAAAGTGATGCAGAGGCTCAAAAGAGGGATGCAGAGGCTTAAGAGGGTGATGCAGAGGCTCAATAGAGAGATGCAGGGGCTCAAGACAGTGATGGAGAGGCTCAAGAGAGTGATTCAGAGGCTCAAGAGAGTGATGCAGAGGCTTACGAGAGGGATGCAGAGGCTCAAGAGAATGATGAAGAGGCTCAAGAGAGTGATGGAGAGGGTCAAGAGAGTTATTCAGAGGTTTACGGGAGTGATGCAGAGGCTTAAGAGAGTGATGCAGAGGCTTACGCGAGTGATGCAGAGGCTTAAGAGAGTGATGCAGGGGCTCAAGAGAGTGATGCAGAGGATCAAGAGAGGGATGCAGAGGCTTAAGAGATTGATGCAGAGGCTGAAGTGAGTGATGTAGAGGCTCAAGAGAGTAATGTAGAGGCTCTGGAGAGTGATGCAGAGGCTCTGGAGAGTGATGCAGAGGCTCAAGAGAGTGATGCAGAGGATCAAGAGAGTGATGCAGAGGCTCAAGAGAATGATGCAGAGGATCATGAGAGGGAAGCAGAGGCTTAAGAGAGTGATGCAGAGTCTGAAGAGAGTGTTGCAGAGGCTTAAGAGAAGGCTGCAGAGGCTCAAGAGAGTGATGCAGAGTCTCAAGAGAGGGATGTATAGGCTCATGATAGTGATGCAGAGGCTCAAGAGAGGGATGCAGAGGCTGTAGAGAGTGATGCAGAGGCTCAAGAGGGGGATGCAGAGGCTCAAGAGAGTGATTCAGAGGTTTAAGAGAGTGATGCAGAGGCTTACGAGAGTGATGCAGAGGCTTAAGAGAGGGATGCAGAGGCTCAAGAGAGGGATGCAATGGCTTAAGAGAGGGATGCAGAGGCTCAAGAGAATAATGAAGAGGCTAAAGAGAGTGATGGAGAGGCTCAAGAGAGTGATTCAGAGGTTTATGGGAGTGATGCAGAGGCTTAAGAGAGTGATGCAGGGGCTCAAGAGAGGGATGCAGAGGCTCAAGTGAGGGATGCAGAGGAACAAGAGAGGGATGCAGAGGCTTAAGAGAGTGATGCAGAGGCTCAAGAGTGGGATGCAAAGGCTGAATAGAGTGATGCAGAGGCTCAACAAAGCGATGCAGAGGCTCATACGAAGGATGCAGGAGTTCAAGAGAGATGCAAAGGCTCATGAAAGGGATGCAGCGGCTTAAGAAAGTGATGCAGAGGCTCAAAAGAGGGATGCAGAGGCTTAAGAGGGTGATGCAGAGGCTTAAGAGAGTGATGCAGAGGCTCAAAAGAGGGATGCAGAGGATTAGGAGGGTGATGCAGAGGCTCAAGAGAGTGATGCAGAGGCTGAATAGAGGGATGCAGGGGGTCAAGAGAGTGATGGAGAGGCTCAAGAGAGTGATTCAGAGGATCAAGAGAGAGATGGAGAGGCTCAAAAGAGTGATTCAGAGGTTTACGGGAGTGATGCAGAGGCTTAAGAGAGTGATGCAGAGGCTTAAGAGAGGGATGCAGAGGCTTAAGAGAGGGATGCAGAGGCTCAAGAGAATAATGAAGAGGCTAAAGAGAGTGATGGAGAGGCTCAAGAGAGTGATTCAGAGGTTTACGGGAGTGATGCAGAGGCTTAAGAGAGTGATGCAGAGGCTAAAGAGAGGGATTGAGAGGCTCAAGAGAGTGATTTAGAGGTTTACGGGAGTGATGCAGAGGCTTAAGAGAGTGATGCAGAGGCTTACGAGAGTGATGCAGAGGCTTACGAGAGTGATGCAGAGGCTCAAGAGAGGGATGAATAGGCTCAAGAGAGTGATGAATAGGTTCAAGAGAGGGATGCAGAGGCTCAAGAGAGGGATGCAGAGGCTCAAGAGAGGGATGCAAAGGCTCTAGAGAGTGATGCAGAGGATCAAGAGCAGGAAGCAGAAGCTTACGAGAGTGATTCAGAGGCTGAAGAGAGTGATGCAGAGGCTTACGAGAGTGATGCAGAGGCTCAGAGAGGGATGAATAGGCTCAAGAGAGTGATGAATAGGCTCAAGAGAGGGATGCAGAGGCTCAAGAGAGGGAAGCAGAGGCTCAGAGAGGGATGCAGAGGCTCAAGAGAGTGATGCAGAGGATCAAGAGAGGGAAGCAGAAGCTTACGAGAGTGATTCAGAGGCTGAAGAGAGTGATGCAGAGGCTATAGAGAGTGATGCAGAGACTGAAGAGAGTGATGCAGAGGCTCAAGTGTCGGAAAATCCGACACCATTTAATAATCATACAGATAATAGCTGTGTTGTATAAACAAGTAACCTATAGAAAACGTAACTTGTAGTGGAATTACCGTCTAAAGAAAACGGGATATCATCACCACATACTATTATAAATCACCACCTATTATGGTGGGAATTATTCTTAAATACATTAGTCTTTGGACTTTACCATCATAAAAACATCTTATATAAATTAACTTAATTATCAATATTAAGTACAATAAATGTGACCCTTCTATCACTTTCTGACATCTGGACAATGTAAGCCAGGCGTCAGGGAGGAAGGAGGGCAGCCATTGTTGTTGAGACTAGACCAGAGGCTCACAGGAGCAAATACGGCTCCTGTTAATTTTACTTGGACGAAGTGTTATGGAAACCAGTGGTGTACCATTATCACACGCTGTCAACAAATTCAAGTTAAGTGTTCTTTCCGAAACCCATGTATCTTCATTTATGGCCATTAATGTCATTATATAGGGTGAACCGGTTAGAGCACGTGGAAGCCTCAAACTAAAGGTAATTAAGCCAGGTCTTCAATGTTCCATGTACAGTTTTCTCTGATATAGCTTGTCATATATAGAACCTGGCTTCACAGTTAGCGCCCTTTTGACAGGTCAAGACGAGGAAGACTTTGTGCACCAGTTACTGGGTGATGGAAGCTACCTCAAAGATGATAATTTGGTGTCTACAACCTAGTTATACCTGGTGGATAAGGCCTGCTGTACTATAAGATAAGGAACCTTTTCAATGTATGTAGTCTAATTCTGTAGTTTGATTGGCTGCATATATATATAATTTAATAAACCCCCCTAATATGTAGAGGATCGATTTGTGAGGTTATGAGATTATTGCAGAAATACAGTCCACTCATCATTATACAAATTGCTATCGAAGTATATAAATTAACGTAAATATAAATTCATATAAATTAAATAAATATAAATCTCACAGGTCGGTTCCCACATTATTTGGTCATCTTCGAACCGGATGACGGATTATTTGATCCTTTGAACCCACATTTGGTCATCTTAGTACCGGATGAACCAGTTATCCAGTGGATTCATTAATATACTAGTGCAGTGTTATTTAAACAAAGCCAGCAGTCAAGACGGCAGCGTAGCCTCGAGGGAGCTCAGGAGCCTCCCTCAGCCGAGTTCAGCTTCGTCAGCGGTTTCATGCACACCCACAGATATTTGGTGGCGTGTTATTTCGTGAAATGACAGCGCTAATATAGAAGCCAGCCAAATTAGTGGCTGTGTCCTCGCAAGATTGTTCACGGATTTCGTGGTGTTACATTTCGCGAGAGATTATCTACGAATTTTGTGGACTTTATTTCGCGAGGTCACTAATAATATTTAATACTTCTAGATAATATTAGAAGTTTCATAGAGGCTAATTAAGAGGCTATTATCAATAATTGTGTATATTATTTCTCCAAAATAGAGAATTATTTAATATATATTGCACTAGTGATCACAGTATAATATTTACTAATTGCCAACCCACAACAGGGTAGGAAATTACCATTGACTAGTTGAACTATTATTGTTCATCCTAGTTCCATTATTACCATAGTCAGTTGTACTATATTCAACAATCTAACACCATTAATGAATGGTGCAGACCCTATTTTGGGTGTAATTTTTATCAACTCGAGTTGAGTTGTGTATATATAATAATTTACTTATGATCATTACACCTTTGAGTGATTAATTAGTGTCTATACCATCCTAGGGTGATATAGAAGAGCTAACCTAAAGGTACTTCCAGTGACACTGGTTTATCACTCAAATCATTAGTGTGTATGATTGTATATATATATAATGAGTATTAATTTTAAGTGCTAACCTCTAGTAGAGGTAGGATTATTGCCTAGTGAGTGCAGAATTTACCCTAGGCTACCATTAGTACTTGCTCACAATTTATGAGCCAGTGGTGCCCAATTAACAAGTTACCATGACTAATCCACAGAAAGCAAAGCGTGCTTTATTAGCAAGCAAACGTCAACTGACAAGAGATCTCAACCAATATGAACAGTTGTTATATGAACCTGTAATTAATTATCGTCGGTTGAAAATACCACTGTTACAGATTCAAACCCAATTGCATATATTGAAAGCAAATAGGAAATCTTACCAAAATCAAGTCCACGACGACGTAGTAGTTGAAGATGTGGAACCATTCCTGTCTGACCTAGCACAATATGAAGAAGAAACTCAAGGCAGGTTGGAACATTTACACAGGATAATTGAAACAGAACAATTAGCAAGTACACCAAATAAAGTAGATAATGTTATGGATGATCTGGATCTTTTTGAGAATAAATGTAAAGCCAGATTAGATCCTTTAATCAACAAGGATAAAGCTTCACCCAGTAAAGCTTCACCTAATATTATACCACCAGAAATTAAGCAGTTCTCAGACAATTTATCCACAGTCTCTGTGGTTTCTGAAAACCCAATACCTGAGGCTACTAAGTTAACATGCCTCCAAGCTAGAGGTGAAGCTGAACCAGTAGTAGAAAATGTAAATGAAAATAGCGACAGCACTAATTTCCCAGTCCAGCTTCCTAGGGATAATGCTGGCAATGAGAAAACTGTCATACATCTAGTACTACAATTGCTGGATTTACCTCAACCTGATCAGACTGCTGACTCATTACAATCCTTCAGCATGGAGTTTGAGTCACTACTAAGAACATTTAGTCTTAAGGTTGATATAACTACTAGTGAATGGATGACCAAAGTAGTCCTTCAACGAAAATTGTCCAGCGATATACTAGATGAATTATATGCACATCAACATAACACCATCCTGACAGTACAGGACATCACTGAAGGTTTACATTCCATCATAAACAAACGACGTGCAAATGAGGAAGTTAAAGCCTCTTGCAAGCCTTCAGTAATAGAAAATAATCAATTAAAGGGTAAAACAACTACCCCAAATAAACATCAGTCAATTACTCTAACATCAAGTTGCAGAAAATCTGACAATGCAGCAGCAACCTCCAAGCCTACTGTTACTAGTTCACCCAAACCGGTAACTTCCAAAGGTGCAGTAGGCTGGGGGACATGTATGTTCTGCAAAAAGAAACATTCAACATACCGTTGTGCTAATTATCCAACCAGAGACACTCGTATGGAGCGACTCCAGGAATTAGGGAGATGTGCAAGGTGTCTCAAGTCACACAACATAGACTATTGTGATACCCAATTCAACACCTGCAACAGGTGTAGAAGAGGTAGACACCATGCAGCACTGTGCAAATATACGAAATTAACGTATTCAAGACCCAAGGTGGAAGATAGCATTCCCACCACAGTACAGTACTGCAAGGTGCAACAAACAAAGAGTGTCCAATCGGCAAAGTCTAAAGGTAATACGACTTTGCCTACTGCCCAAATTACCATCCTGAATAAGAGGGCCAAGGTCCATACCCGTGGGTTGTTTGACCAAGGATCCCAGAGAACATATATCACTAAAAAGCTGGCAGATGAACTACAATTAAGGCCTGTAGCCCAGATGTCATTCAACATCTCAGGGTTTGTAACAGATGCAGGACCTCAAGTCTACCAGGTGGTACAACCATCAGTACGCTTAGGCAGGTACGTCTGTCGAGTACAAGCCATTGTGGTGGACAAAATACCAGTAGACCTACAAGTTCAAGGTCTGAGAGCAACAGCCAAATTCCTGAGAAATAGAGGAATAAAATTGGCAGATAATATTAAGTCTGATCACCTCACCGACTTCGGTCTCCTTGTAGGGACAGACTATTGTCATCGATTCATCGGTAGCCCTACTAAATATCAGGGTATAACCATGTTAAACTCTGCAGGAGGTAAATTACTCTCAGGCCCAGTATCAAGCCTGAGGAGACCTATGCCTGCAGATAAACAATACCAGTAGAAATCTAAATTTGTCAGCTGATTATATTTTTCCAGTAGCATTATACTAGGAGATTACAGCTGACTATACCAACAGAGGTTGATGTTAGTATCATCATTTAAAGCTGAAGATGAGTTCATGAGGCCTCAGTGGCAAATCAGTGAACAGTAGCCTAAACAGCTACAAGTCACTGCGACCAATGTCACTGAACCCACTGCAGTCTCAGAACCACACTTTACTTTAATGATGAGCTATTCAATCTTCTGAAACAATTAACTAAATTAAACCCCAATAAATCTGATGACTGATTTGATACATTTATTATTTAATCAAGATGTATTCCATGGGCCTCAGTGTTTATATATCAGTGACCAGTTACCTGAACAAACTTCAAGTTATATCTAATGTCACTGATCTCACTGCAGTCCCTGAATCATACTTGACTGTAGTACTTGATCACATTCAGTCTTCTGGGTTAAATAATATGTATAAGGCTTGAATATTAGCCTTTCAAGAGTTAACAGGGAAATGAAATCGCATTAAACTTCTAACCCCTACAACTCTAGTACGGGACATCCGTCCTGTACGAACAGACGCACAAATGTGTGATTACTAACTACTAACATCAAATTAATCAAATAATTCGAAGGAGGAGTATCGGTGTTCGTCTGTTCTAATTAGGACTTCGACCCGTGAGCAGCCCCTGGGGAATTATGTCGGAAAATCCGACACCATTTAATAATCATACAGATAATAGCTGTATTGTATAAACAAGTAACCTATAGAAAACGTAACTTGTAGTGGAATTACCGTCTAAAGAAAACGGGATATCATCACCACATACTATTATAAATCACCACCTATTATGGTGGGAATTATTCTTAAATACATTAGTCTTTGGACTTTACCATCATAAAAACATCTTATATAAATTAACTTAATTGTCAATATTAAAGTAGAATAAATGTGACTCTTCTATCACTTTCTGACATCTGGACAATGTAAGCCAGGCGTCAGGGAGGAAGGAGGGCAGCCATTGTTGTTGAGACTAGACCAGAGGCTCACAGGAGCAAATACGGCTCCTGTTAATTTTACTTGGACGAAGTGTTATGGAAACCAGTGGTGTACCATTATCACACGCTGTCAACAAATTCAAGTTAAGTGTTCTTTCCGAAACCCATGTATCTTCATTTATGGCCATTAATGTCATTATATAGGGTGAACGGTTAGAGCACGTGGAAGCCTCAAACTAAAGGTAATTAAGCCAGGTCTTCAATGTTCCATGTACAGTTTTCTCTGATATAGCTTGTCATATATAGAACCTGGCTTCACAGTTAGCGCCCTTTTGACAGGTCAAGACGAGGAAGACTTTGTGCACCAGTTACTGGGTGATGGAAGCTACCTCAAAGAGGATAATTTGGTGTCTACAACCTAGTAATACCTGGTGGATAAGGCCTGCTGTACTATAAGATAAGGAACCTTTTCAATGTATGTAGTCTAATTCTGTAGTTTGATTGGCTGCATATATATAAATTTAATAAACCCCCCTAATGTGTAGAGGATCGATTTGTGAGATTATTGCAGAAATACAGTCCACTCATCATTATACAAATTGCTATCGAAGTATATAAATTAACGTAAATATAAATTCATATAAATTAAATAAATATAAATCTCACAGGTCGGTTCCCACATCAAGAGAGTGATGCAGAGGATCAAGAGAGTGATGTAGAGGCTCGAGAGAGTGATGCAGAGGCCTCAAGAGAGGGATTCAGAGGTTTAAGAGAGTGATGCAGAGGCTGAAGAGAGTGTTGCAGAGGCTGAAGAGAGGGATGCAGAGGCTCAAGAGAGTGATGCCGAGGCTCAAGAGAGTTATGCAGAGGCTTAAGAGAGTGATGCAGAGGCTTTAGAGAGTGATGCAGAGGCTGAAGAGAGTGATGCAGAGGCTCAAGACAGTGATGCAGAGGCTAAGGAGAATGATGCAGATGCCTAAGAGAGGGATGCAGAGGCTCAAGAGAGGGATGTAGAGGCTCAAGAGAGTGATGCAGAGGCTCAAGAGAGGTATGCAGGGGCTCAGGAGAAGGATGCAGAGGCTAAAGTGAGGGATGAAGAGGCACAAGAGAATGATGCAGAGGCTCAAGAGAGTGATGCAGAGGCTTAAGAGAGTGATGCAGGGGCTCAAGAGAGTGATGCAGAGGCTCAGGAGAATGATGTAGAGGCTTAAGAGAGGGATGCAGAGGCTCAAGAGAATGATGCAGAGGCTCAAGAGAGTGATGCAAAGGATTAAGAGAGGGATGCAGAGGCTTAAGAGAGTGATGCAGAGGCTGAAGTGAGTGATGCAGAGGATCAAGAGAGTGATGCAGAGGCTCAAGAGAGTGATGCAGAGGATAATGAGAGGGAAGCAGAGACTTAAGAGAGTGATGCAGAGTCTGAAGAGTGTGTTGCAGAGGCATAAGAGAGGGATGCAGAGGCTCAAGAGAGTGATGCAGAGTCTCAAGAGAGGGATGTATAGGCTCAAGAGAGTGATGCAGAGGCTCAAGAGAGAGATGCAGAGGCTGTAGAGAGTGATGCAGAGGCTCAAGAGAGGGATGCAGGGGCTCAAGAGAGTGATTCAAAGGCTTACGAGAGTGATGCAGAGGCTTAAGAGAGTGATACAGAGGCTTTAGAGAGGGATGCAGAGGATCAAGAGATGGATGCAGAGGCTCAAGAGAGGGATGCAATGGCATAAGAGAGGGACGCAGAGGCTCAAGTGTAGGATGCAGAGGCACAAGAGAGGGATGCAGAGGCTTAAGAGAGGGATGCAGAGGCTCAAGAGAATAATGAAGAGGCTAAAGCGAGTGATGGAGAGGCTCAAGAGAGTCATTCAGAGGTTTACGGGAGTGATGCAGAGGCTAAAGAGAGTGATGCAAAGGCTTACAAGAGTGATGCAGAGGCTTAAGAGAGTGATGCAGAGGCTAAAGTGAGGGATTGTGAGGCTCAAGAGAGTGATTCCGAGGTTTACGGGAGTGATGCAGAGGCTTAAGAGAGTGATGCAGAGGCTTAGGAGAGTGATGCAGAGGCTTACGAGAGTGATGCAGAGGCTCAAGAGAGGGATGAATAGGCTCAAGAGAGTGATGAATAGGCTCAAGAGAGGGATGCAGAGGCTCAAAAGAGGGATGCAGAGGCTCAAGAGAGGGATGCAGAGGCTCAAGAGAGTGATGAATAGGCTCAAGAGAGGGATGCAGAGGCTCACGAGAGTGGTGCAGAGGCGTAAGAGAGTGATGCAGGGGCTCAAGAGAGTGATGCAGAGGCTCAAGAGAATGATGTAGAGGCTTAAGAGAGGGATGCAGAGGATCAAGAGATGGATGCAGAGGTTCAAGAGAGTGATGCAGAGGCTGAAGTGAGTGATGTAGAGGCTCAAGAGAGTGATGTAGAGGCTCTGGAGAGTGATGCAGAGGCTCAAGAGAGTGATGCAGAGGATCAAGAGTGATGCAGAGGCTCAAGAGAGTGATGCAGAGTCTGAAGAGAGTGTTGCAGAGGCTTAAGAGAGGTATGCAGAGGCTCAAGAGAGTGATGCAGAGTCTCAAGAGAAGGATGTATAGGCTCAAGAGAGTGATGCAGAGGCTCAAGAGAGGGATGCAGAGGCTTAAGAGAGTGATGCAGAGGCTCAAGAGAGGGATGCAGAGGCTCAAGAGAGTGATTCAGAGGCTTACGAGAGTGATGCAGAGGCTTAAGAGAGTGATGCAGAGGCTTAAGAGAGGGATGCAGAGGATCAAGAGAGGGATGCAGAGGCTCAAGTGAGGGATGCAATGGCATAAGAGAGGGATGCAGAGGCTCAAGTGAGGATGCAGAGGCACAATAGAGGATGCAGAGGCTTAAAAGAGTGATGCAGAGGCTCAAGAGAGGGATGAGAGAGCTCAAGAGAATGATGCAGAGGCTCAACAAACGGTTGCAGAGGCTCATAAGAAGGATGCAGGAGTTCAAGAGAGATGCAAAGGCTCATGAAAGGGATGCAGAGGCTTAAGAAAGTGATGCAGAGGCTCAAATGAGGGATGCAGAGGCTTAAGAGGGTGATGCAGAGGCTCAAGAGAGTGATGCAGAGGCTCAATAGAGGATGCAGGGGCTCAAGAGAGTGATGGAGAGGCTCAAGAGAGTGATTCAGAGGCTCAAGAGAGTGATGCAGAGGCTTAGGAGAGGGATGCAGAGGCTCAAAAGAATGATGAAGAGGCTCAAGTGAGTGATGGAGAGGCTCAAGAGAGTGATTCAGAGGTTTACGGGAGTGATGCAGAGGCTTAAGAGAGTGATGCAGAGGCTTAAGAGAGGGATGCAGAGGCTTAAGAGAAGGATGCAGAGGCTCAAGAGAATAACGAAGAGGCTAAAGCGAGTGATGGAGAGGCTCAAGAGAGTGATTCAGAGGTTTACAGGAGTGATGCAGAGGCTTAAGAGAGTGATGCAGAGGCTTAAGAGAGTGATGCAAAGGTTTACGAGAGTGATGCAGAGGCTTAAGCGAGTGATGCAGAGGCTAAAGAGAGGGATTGTGAGGCTCAAGAGAGAGATGAATAGGCTCAAGAGAGGATGCAGAGGCTCAAGAGAGGGATGCAGAGGCTCAAGAGAGGGATGCAGAGGCTCAAGAGAGTGATGCAGAGGATCAAGAGAGGGAAGCAGAAGCTTACGAGAGTGATTCAGAGGCTGAAGAGAGTGATGCAGAGGCTTACGAGAGTGATGCAGAGGCTCAAGAGAGGGATGAATAGGCTCAAGAGAGTGATGAATAGGCTCAAGAGAGGATGCAGAGGCTCAAGAGAGGGATGCAGTGGCTCAAGAGAGGGATGCAGAGGCTCAAGAGAGTGATGCAGAGGATCAAGAGAGGGAAGCAGAAGCTTACGAGAGTGATTCAGAGGCTGAAGAGATGATGCAGAGGCTATAGAGAGTGATGCAGAGACCGAAGAGAGTGATGCAGAGGCTCAAGAGAGTGATGCAGAGGATCAAGAGAGTGATGTAGAGGCTCGAGAGAGTGATGCAGAGGCCTCAAGAGAGGGATTCAGAGGTTTACGAGAGTGATGCAGAGGCTGAAGAGAGTGTTGCAGAGGCTGAAGAAGGGATGCAGAGGCTCAGAGAGTGATGCCGAGGCTCAAGAGAGTTATGCAGAGGCTTAAGAGAGTGATGCAGAGGCTTAAGAGAGTGATGCAGAGGCTGAAGAGAGTGTTGTAGAGGCTTAAGAGAGGGATGCAGAGGCTCAAGAGAGTGATGCAGAGGCTCAAGATAGTGATGCAGAGGCTAAGGAGAATGATGCAGATGCCTATGAGAGGGATGCAGAGGCTCAAGAGAGGGATGCAGAGGCTCAAGAGAGTGATGCAGAGGCTCAAGAGAGGTATGCAGGGGCTCAGGAGAAGGATGCAGAGGCTAAAGTAAGGGAAGAGGCAAAAGAGATGGATGCAGAGGCTCTTGGGAGTGATGCAGAGGCTTCGAGAGTGATGCAGAGGCTTAAGAGAGTGATGCAGAGGATGAAGAGAGGGATGCAGAGGCTTAAGAGAGTGATGCAGAGACTCAAGACAGGGATGCAGAGGCTCAAGAGAGTGATGCAGATGCTCAAGACAGGGGATGCAGAGGCTTAAGAAAGGGATGCAGAGACTTAAAAGAGTGATGCAGAGGCTCAAGAAAGGGATGCACTGGCTTAAGAGAGTGATGCAAAGGCTCAAGAGAGGGATGCAGAGGCTCATGAGAGGGATGCAGAGGCTCAAGTGAGGGATGGAGAGGCTTAGAAGAATGATGCCGAGGCTAAAGAGAGGGATGCAGAGGCTGAAGAGAGTGATGCAGAGGCTCAAGAGCGGGATGCAGAGGCTGAAGAGAGTGATGCAGAGGCTCAAGAGCGGGATGCATAGGCTGAAGAGAGTGATGCAGAGGCTCAAGAGCGGGATGCAGAGGCTCATAAAGGAATGCAGGAGTTCAAGAGAGAGATGCAAAGGCTCAAGAAAGGGATGCAGAAGCTTAAGAAAGTGATGCAGAGGCTGAAAAGAGGGATGGAGAGGCTCAAGAGAGTGATGGAGAGGCTCAAGAGAGTGATGCAGAGGCTCAATAGAGGGATGGAGGGGCTCAAGAGAGTGATGGAGAGGCTCAAGAGAGTGATTCAGAGGTTTACGGGAGTGATGCAAAGGCTTAAGAGATTGATGCAGAGGCTCAAGGGAGGGATGCAAAGGCTCAAGAGAGGGATGCAGAGGTTCAAGTGAGGGATGAAGAGGCACAAGAGAGGGATGCAGAGGCTCTTGAGAGTGATGCAGAGGCTCAAGAGAGGGATGCAGAGGCTTATGAGAGTGATGCAAAGGCTCAAGATAGGGATGCAGAGGCTCATGCGAGGGATGCAGGAGTTCAAGAGAGGGATGCGGAGGCTCAAAAGTGTGATGCAGAGGCTTAAGAGAGGGATGCAGAGGCTCAAGAGAATGATGAAGAGGCTCAAGAGAGTGCTGCAGAGGTTCAAGAGAGGGATGCTGAGGCTCCAGAGAGGGATGCAGTCTCCAGAGAGTGATGAAGAGGCTGAAGAGAGAGATGCAGAGGCTTAAGAGAGTGATGCAGGGGCTTAAGAGAGTGATGCAGAGGCTCAAAAGAGGGATGCAGAGGCTTAAGAGGGTGATGCAGAGGCTCAATAGAGGGATGCAGGAGTTCAAGAGAGATGCAAAGGCTCATGAAAGGGATGCAGAGGCTTAAGAAAGTGATGCAGAGGCTCAAAGAGGGATGCAGAGGCTTAAGAGGGTGATGCAGAGGCTCAATAGAGGGATGCAGGGGCTCAAAGAGTGATGGAGAGGATCAAGAGAGGGAAGCAGAAGCTTACGAGAGTGATTCAGAGGCTGAAGAGAGTGATGCAGAGGCTATAGAGAGTGATGCAGAGACTGAAGAGAGTGATGCAGAGGCTCAAGTGTCGGAAAATCCGACACCATTTAATAATCATACAGATAATAGCTGTGTTGTATAAACAAGTAACCTATAGAAAACGTAACTTGTAGTGGAATTACCGTCTAAAGAAAACGGGATATCATCACCACATACTATTATAAATCACCACCTATTATGGTGGGAATTATTCTTAAATACATTAGTCTTTGACTTTACCATCATAAAAACATCTTATATAAATTAACTTAATTATCAATATTAAAGTACAATAAATGTGACCCTTCTATCACTTTCTGACATCTGGACAATGTAAGCCAGGCGTCAGGGAGGAAGGAGGGCAGCCATTGTTGTTGAGACTAGACCAGAGGCTCACAGGAGCAAATACGGCTCCTGTTAATTTTACTTGGACGAAGTGTTATGGAAACCAGTGGTGTACCATTATCACACGCTGTCAACAAATTCAAGTTAAGTGTTCTTTCCGAAACCCATGTATCTTCATTTATGGCCATTAATGTCATTATATAGGGTGAACCGGTTAAAGCACGTGGAAGCCTCAAACTAAAGGTAATTAAGCCAGGTCTTCAATGTTCCATGTACAGTTTTCTCTGATATAGCTTGTTATATATAGAACCTGGCTTCACAGTTAGCGCCCTTTTGACAGGTCAAGACGAGGAAGACTTTGTGCACCAGTTACTGGGTGATGGAAGCTACCTCAAAGAGGATAATTTGGTGTCTACAACCTAGTTATACCTGGTGGATAAGGCCTGCTGTACTATAAGATAAGGAACCTTTTCAATGTATGTAGTCTAATTCTGTAGTTTGATTGGCTGCATATATATATAAATTTAATAAACCCCCCTAATATGTAGAGGATCGATTTGTGAGGTTATGAGATTATTGCAGAAATACAGTCCACTCATCATTATACAAATTGCTATCGAAGTATATAAATTAACGTAAATATAAATTCATATAAATTAAATAAATATAAATCTCACAGGTCGGTTCCCACATTATTTGGTCATCTTCGAACCGGATGACGGATTATTTGATCCTTTGAACCCACATTTGGTCATCTTAGTACCGGATGAACCAGTTATCCAGTGGATTCATTAAATATACTAGTGCAGTGTTATTTAAACAAAGCCAGCAGTCAAGACGGCAGCGTAGCCTCGAGGGAGCTCAGGAGCCTCCCTCAGCCGAGTTCAGCTTCGTCAGCGGTTTCATGCACACCCACAGATATTTGGTGGCGTGTTATTTCGTGAAATGACAGCGCTAATATAGAAGCCAGCCAAATTAGTGGCTGTGTCCTCGCAAGATTGTTCACGGATTTCGTGGTGTTACATTTCGCGAGAGATTATCTACGAATTTTGTGGACTTTATTTCGCGAGGTCACTAATAATATTTAATACTTCTAGATAATATTAGAAGTTTCATAGAGGCTAATTAAGAGGCTATTATCAATAATTGTGTATATTATTTCTCCAAAATAGAGAATTATTTAATATATATTGCACTAGTGATCACAGTATAATATTTACTAATTGCCAACCCACAACAGGGTAGGAAATTACCATTGACTAGTTGAACTATTATTGTTCATCCTAGTCCCATTATTACCATAGTCAGTTGTACTATATTCAACAATCTAACACCATTAATGAATGGTGCAGACCCTATTTTGGGTGTAATTTTTATCAACTCGAGTTGAGTTGTGTATATATAATAATTTACTTATGATCATTACACCTTTGAGTGATTAATTAGTGTCTATACCATCCTAGGGTGATATAGAAGAGCTAACCTAAAGGTACTTCCAGTGACACTGGTTTATCACTCAAATCATTAGTGTGTATGATTGTATATATATATAATGAGTATTAATTTTAAGTGCTAACCTCTAGTAGAGGTAGGATTATTGCCTAGTGAGTGCAGAATTTACCCTAGGCTACCATTAGTACTTGCTCACAATTTATGAGCCAGTGGTGCCCAATTAACAAGTTACCATGACTAATCCACAGAAAGCAAAGCGTGCTTTATTAGCAAGCAAACGTCAACTGACAAGAGATCTCAACCAATATGAACAGTTGTTATATGAACCTGTAATTAATTATCGTCGGTTGAAAATACCACTGTTACAGATTCAAACCCAATTGCATATATTGAAAGCAAATAGGAAATCTTACCAAAATCAAGTCCACGACGACGTAGTAGTTGAAGATGTGGAACCATTCCTGTCTGACCTAGCACAATATGAAGAAGAAACTCAAGGCAGGTTGGAACATTTACACAGGATAATTGAAACAGAACAATTAGCAAGTACACCAAATAAAGTAGATAATGTTATGGATGATCTGGATCTTTTTGAGAATAAATGTAAAGCCAGATTAGATCCTTTAATCAACAAGGATAAAGCTTCACCCAGTAAAGCTTCACCTAATATTATACCACCAGAAATTAAGCAGTTCTCAGACAATTTATCCACAGTCTCTGTGGTTTCTGAAAACCCAATACCTGAGGCTACTAAGTTAACATGCCTCCAAGCTAGAGGTGAAGCTGAACCAGTAGTAGAAAATGTAAATGAAAATAGCGACAGCACTAATTTCCCAGTCCAGCTTCCTAGGGATAATGCTGGCAATGAGAAAACTGTCATACATCTAGTACTACAATTGCTGGATTTACCTCAACCTGATCAGACTGCTGACTCATTACAATCCTTCAGCATGGAGTTTGAGTCACTACTAAGAACATTTAGTCTTAAGGTTGATATAACTACTAGTGAATGGATGACCAAAGTAGTCCTTCAACGAAAATTGTCCAGCGATATACTAGATGAATTATATGCACATCAACATAACACCATCCTGACAGTACAGGACATCACTGAAGGTTTACATTCCATCATAAACAAACGACGTGCAAATGAGGAAGTTAAAGCCTCTTGCAAGCCTTCAGTAATAGAAAATAATCAATTAAAGGGTAAAACAACTACCCCAAATAACCATCAGTCAATTACTCTAACATCAAGTTGCAGAAAATCTGACAATGCAGCAGCAACCTCCAAGCCTACTGTTACTAGTTCACCCAAACCGGTAACTTCCAAAGGTGCAGTAGGCTGGGGGACATGTATGTTCTGCAAAAAGAAACATTCAACATACCGTTGTGCTAATTATCCAACCAGAGACACTCGTATGGAGCGACTCCAGGAATTAGGGAGATGTGCAAGGTGTCTCAAGTCACACAACATAGACTATTGTGATACCCAATTCAACACCTGCAACAGGTGTAGAAGAGGTAGACACCATGCAGCACTGTGCAAATATACGAAATTAACGTATTCAAGACCCAAGGTGGAAGATAGCATTCCCACCACAGTACAGTACTGCAAGGTGCAACAAACAAAGAGTGTCCAATCGGCAAAGTCTAAAGGTAATACGACTTTGCCTACTGCCCAAATTACCATCCTGAATAAGAGGGCCAAGGTCCATACCCGTGGGTTGTTTGACCAAGGATCCCAGAGAACATATATCACTAAAAAGCTGGCAGATGAACTACAATTAAGGCCTGTAGCCCAGATGTCATTCAACATCTCAGGGTTTGTAACAGATGCAGGACCTCAAGTCTACCAGGTGGTACAACCATCAGTACGCTTAGGCAGGTACGTCTGTCGAGTACAAGCCATTGTGGTGGACAAAATACCAGTAGACCTACAAGTTCAAGGTCTGAGAGCAACAGCCAAATTCCTGAGAAATAGAGGAATAAAATTGGCAGATAATATTAAGTCTGATCACCTCACCGACTTCGGTCTCCTTGTAGGGACAGACTATTGTCATCGATTCATCGGTAGCCCTACTAAATATCAGGGTATAACCATGTTAAACTCTGCAGGAGGTAAATTACTCTCAGGCCCAGTATCAAGCCTGAGGAGACCTATGCCTGCAGATAAACAATACCAGTAGAAATCTAAATTTGTCAGCTGATTATATTTTTCCAGTAGCATTATACTAGGAGATTACAGCTGACTATACCAACAGAGGTTGATGTTAGTATCATCATTTAAAGCTGAAGATGAGTTCATGAGGCCTCAGTGGCAAATCAGTGAACAGTAGCCTAAACAGCTACAAGTCACTGCGACCAATGTCACTGAACCCACTGCAGTCTCAGAACCACACTTTACTTTAATGATGAGCTATTCAATCTTCTGAAACAATTAACTAAATTAAACCCCAATAAATCTGATGACTGATTTGATACATTTATTATTTAATCAAGATGTATTCCATGGGCCTCAGTGTTTATATATCAGTGACCAGTTACCTGAACAAACTTCAAGTTATATCTAATGTCACTGATCTCACTGCAGTCCCTGAATCATACTTGACTGTAGTACTTGATCACATTCAGTCTTCTGGGTTAAATAATATGTATAAGGCTTGAATATTAGCCTTTCAAGAGTTAACAGGGAAATGAAATCGCATTAAACTTCTAACCCCTACAACTCTAGTACGGGACATCCGTCCTGTACGAACAGACACACAAATGTGTGATTACTAACTACTAACATCAAATTAATCAAATAATTCGAAGGAGGAGTATCGGTGTTCGTCTGTTCTAATTAGGACTTCGACCCGTGAGCAGCCCCTGGGGAATTATGTCGGAAAATCCGACACCATTTAATAATCATACAGATAATAGCTGTATTGTATAAACAAGTAACCTATAGAAAACGTAACTTGTAGTGGAATTACCGTCTAAAGAAAACGGGATATCATCACCACATACTATTATAAATCACCACCTATTATGGTGGGAATTATTCTTAAATACATTAGTCTTTGGACTTTACCATCATAAAAACATCTTATATAAATTAACTTAATTGTCAATATTAAAGTAGAATAAATGTGACTCTTCTATCACTTTCTGACATCTGGACAATGTAAGCCAGGCGTCAGGGAGGAAGGAGGGCAGCCATTGTTGTTGAGACTAGACCAGAGGCTCACAGGAGCAATTACGGCTCCTGTTAATTTTACTTGGACGAAGTGTTATGGAAACCAGTGGTGTACCATTATCACACGCTGTCAACAAATTCAAGTTAAGTGTTCTTTCCGAAACCCATGTATCTTCATTTATGGCCATTAATGTCATTATATAGGGTGAACCGGTTAAAGCACGTGGAAGCCTCAAACTAAAGGTAATTAAGCCAGGTCTTCAATGTTCCATGTACAGTTTTCTCTGATATAGCTTGTCATATATAGAACCTGGCTTCACAGTTAGCGCCCTTTTGACAGGTCAAGACGAGGAAGACTTTGTGCACCAGTTACTGGGTGATGGAAGCTACCTCAAAGAGGATAATTTGGTGTCTACAACCTAGTAATACCTGGTGGATAAGGCCTGCTGTACTATAAGATAAGGAACCTTTTCAATGTATGTAGTCTAATTCTGTAGTTTGATTGGCTGCATATATATAAATTTAATAAACCCCCCTAATGTGTAGAGGATCGATTTGTGAGATTATGAGATTATTGCAGAAATACAGTCCACTCATCATTATACAAATTGCTATCGAAGTATATAAATTAACGTAAATATAAATTCATATAAATTAAATAAATATAAATCTCACAGGTCGGTTCCCACATCAAGAGAGTGATGCAGAGGATCAAGAGAGTGATGTAGAGGCTCGAGAGAGTGATGCAGAGGCCTCAAGAGAGGGATTCAGAGGTTTAAGAGAGTGATGCAGAGGCTGAAGAGAGTGTTGCAGAGGCTGAAGAGAGGGATGCAGAGGCTCAAGAGAGTGATGCCGAGGCTCAAGAGAGTTATACAGAGGCTTAAGAGAGTGATGCAGAGGCTTTAGAGAGTGATGCAGAGGCTGAAGAGAGTGATGCAGAGGCTCAAGACAGTGATGCAGAGGCTAAGGAGAATGATGCAGATGCCTAAGAGAGGGATGCAGAGGCTCAAGAGAGGGATGTAGAGGCTCAAGAGAGTGATGCAGAGGCTCAAGAGAGGTATGCAGGGGCTCAGGAGAAGGATGCAGAGGCTAAAGTGAGGGATGAAGAGGCACAAGAGGGATGCAGAGGCTCTTGGGAGTGATGCAGAGGCTTACGAGAGTGATGCAGAGGCTTAAGAGAGTGATGCAGGGGCTCAAGAGAGTGATGCAGAGGCTCAGGAGAATGATGTAGAGGCTTAAGAGAGGGATGCAGAGGCTCAAGAGAATGATGCAGAGGCTCAAGAGAGTGATGCAAAGGATTAAGAGAGGGATGCAGAGGCTTAAGAGAGTGATGCAGAGGCTGAAGTGAGTGATGCAGAGGATCAAGAGAGTGATGCAGAGGCTCAAGAGAGTGATGCAGAGGATAATGAGAGGGAAGCAGAGACTTAAGAGAGTGATGCAGAGTCTGAAGAGTGTGTTGCAGAGGCATAAGAGAGGGATGCAGAGGCTCAAGAGAGTGATGCAGAGTCTCAAGAGAGGGATGTATAGGCTCAAGAGAGTGATGCAGAGGCTCAAGAGAGAGATGCAGAGGCTGTAGAGAGTGATGCAGAGGCTCAAGAGAGGGATGCAGGGGCTCAAGAGAGTGATTCAAAGGCTTACGAGAGTGATGCAGAGGCTTAAGAGAGTGATACAGAGGCTTTAGAGAGGGATGCAGAGGATCAAGAGATGGATGCAGAGGCTCAAGAGAGGGATGCAATGGCATAAGAGAGGGACGCAGAGGCTCAAGTGTAGGATGCAGAGGCACAAGAGAGGGATGCAGAGGCTTAAGAGAGTGATGCAGAGGCTCAAGAGAATAATGAAGAGGCTAAAGCGAGTGATGGAGAGGCTCAAGAGAGTCATTCAGAGGTTTACGGGAGTGATGCAGAGGCTAAAGAGAGTGATGCAAAGGCTTACAAGAGTGATGCAGAGGCTTAAGAGAGTGATGCAGAGGCTAAAGTGAGGGATTGTGAGGCTCAAGAGAGTGATTCAGAGGTTTACGGGAGTGATGCAGAGGCTTAAGAGAGTGATGCAGAGGCTTAGGAGAGCGATGCAGAGGCTTACGAGAGTGATGCAGAGGCTCAAGAGAGGGATGAATAGGCTCAAGAGAGTGATGAATAGGCTCAAGAGAGGGATGCAGAGGCTCAAGAGAGGGATGCAGAGGCTCAAGAGAGGGATGCAGAGGCTCAAGAGAGTGATGCAGAGGATCAAGAGAGGGAAGCAGAAGCTTACGAGAGTGATTCAGAGGCTGAAGAGAGTGATGCAGAGGCTTACGAGAGTGATGCAGAGGCTCAAGAGAGGGATGAATAGGCTCAAGAGAGTGATGAATAGGCTCAAGAGAGGGATGCAGAGGCTCACGAGAGTGGTGCAGAGGCGTAAGAGAGTGATGCAGGGGCTCAAGAGAGTGATGCAGAGGCTCAAGAGAATGATGTAGAGGCTTAAGAGAGGGATGCAGAGGATCAAGAGATGGATGCAGAGGTTCAAGAGAGTGATGCAGAGGCTGAAGTGAGTGATGTAGAGGCTCAAGAGAGTGATGTAGAGGCTCTGGAGAGTGATGCAGAGGCTCAAGAGAGTGATGCAGAGGATCAAGAGAGTGATGCAGAGGCTCAAGAGAGTGATGCAGAGTCTGAAGAGAGTGTTGCAGAGGCTTAAGAGAGGGATGCAGAGGCTCAAGAGAGTGATGCAGAGTCTCAAGAGAAGGATGTATAGGCTCAAGAGAGTGATGCAGAGGCTCAAGAGAGGGATGCAGAGGCTTAAGAGAGTGATGCAGAGGCTCAAGAGAGGGATGCAGAGGCTCAAGAGAGTGATTCAGAGGCTTACGAGAGTGATGCAGAGGCTTAAGAGAGTGATGCAGAGGCTTAAGAGAGGGATGCAGAGGCTCAAGAGAGGGATGCAGAGGCTCAAGTGAGGGATGCAGAGGCACAATAGAGGGATGCAGAGGCTTAAAAGAGTGATGCAGAGGCTCAAGAGAGGGATGCAGAGGCTCAAGAGAATGATGCAGAGGCTCAACAAACGGTTGCAGAGGCTCATAAGAAGGATGCAGGAGTTCAAGAGAGATGCAAAGGCTCATGAAAGGGATGCAGAGGCTTAAGAAAGTGATGCAGAGGCTCAAATGAGGGATGCAGAGGCTTAAGAGGGTGATGCAGAGGCTCAAGAGAGTGATGCAGAGGCTCAATAGAGGGATGCAGGGGCTCAAGAGAGTGATGGAGAGGCTCAAGAGAGTGATTCAGAGGCTCAAGAGAGTGATGCAGAGGCTTAGGAGAGGGATGCAGAGGCTCAAAAGAATGATGAAGAGGCTCAAGTGAGTGATGGAGAGGCTCAAGAGAGTGATTCAGAGGTTTACGGGAGTGATGTAGAGGCTTAAGAGAGTGATGCAGAGGCTTAAGAGAGGGATGCAGAGGCTTAAGAGAAGGATGCAGAGGCTCAAGAGAATAACGAAGAGGCTAAAGCGAGTGATGGAGAGGCTCAAGAGAGTGATTCAGAGGTTTACAGGAGTGATGCAGAGGCTTAAGAGAGTGATGCAGAGGCTTAAGAGAGTGATGCAAAGGCTTACGAGAGTGATGCAGAGGCTTAAGCGAGTGATGCAGAGGCTAAAGAGAGGGATTGTGAGGCTCAAGAGAGAGATGAATAGGCTCAAGAGAGGGATGCAGAGGCTCAAGAGAGGGATGCAGAGGCTCAAGAGAGGGATGCAGAGGCTCAAGAGAGTGATGCAGAGGATCAAGAGAGGGAAGCAGAAGCTTACGAGAGTGATTCAGAGGCTGAAGAGAGTGATGCAGAGGCTCAAGAGAGGGATGAATAGGCTCAAGAGAGTGATGAATAGGCTCAAGAGAGGGATGCAGAGGCTCAAGAGAGGGATGCAGTGGCTCAAGAGAGGGATGCAGAGGCTCAAGCGAGTGATGCAGAGGATCAAGAGAGGGAAGCAGAAGCTTACGAGAGTGATTCAGAGGCTGAAGAGAGTGATGCAGAGGCTATAGAGAGTGATGCAGAGACCGAAGAGAGTGATGCAGAGGCTCAAGAGAGTGATGCAGAGGATCAAGAGAGTGATGTAGAGGCTCGAGAGAGTGATGCAGAGGCCTCAAGAGAGGGATTCAGAGGTTTAAGAGAGTGATGCAGAGGCTGACGAGAGTGTTGCAGAGGCTGAAGAGAGGGATGCAGAGGCTCAAGAGAGTGATGCCGAGGCTCAAGAGAGTTATGCAGAGGCTTAAGAGAGTGATGCAGAGGCTTAAGAGAGTGATGCAGAGGCTGAAGAGAGTGTTGTAGAGGCTTAAGAGAGGGATGCAGAGGCTCAAGAAAGTGATGCAGAGGCTCAAGATAGTGATGCAGAGGCTAAGGAGAATGATGCAGATGCCTATGAGAGGGATGCAGAGGCTCAAGAGAGGGATGCAGAGGCTCAAGAGAGTGATGCAGAGGCTCAAGAGAGGTATGCAGGGGCTCAGGAGAAGGATCCAGAGGCTAAAGTAAGGGATGAAGAGGCAAAAGAGAGGGATGCAGAGGCTCTTGGGAGTGATGCAGAGGCTTACGAGAGTGATGCAGAGGCTTAAGAGAGTGATGCAGAGGATGAAGAGAGGGATGCAGAGGCTTAAGAGAGTGATGCAGAGACTCAAGACAGGGATGCAGAGGCTCAAGAGAGTGATGCAGATGCTCAAGACAGGGGATGCAGAGGCTTAAGAAAGGGATGCAGAGACTTAAAAGAGTGATGCAGAGGCTCAAGAAAGGGATGCACTGGCTTAAGAGAGTGATGCAAAGGCTCAAGAGAGGGATGCAGAGGCTCATGAGAGGGATGCAGAGGCTCAAGTGAGGGATGGAGAGGCTTAGAAGAATGATGCAGAGGCTAAAGAGAGGGATGCAGAGGCTGAAGAGAGTGATGCAGAGGCTCAAGAGCGGGATGCAGAGGCTGAAGAGAGTGATGCAGAGGCTCAAGAGCGAGATGCATAGGCTGAAGAGAGTGATGCAGAGGCTCAAGAGCGGGATGCAGAGGCTCATAAAGGAATGCAGGAGTTCAAGAGAGAGATGCAAAGGCTCAAGAAAGGGATGCAGAAGCTTAAGAAAGTGATGCAGAGGCTGAAAAGAGGGATGGAGAGGCTCAAGAGAGTGATGGAGAGGCTCAAGAGAGTGAAGCAGAGGCTCAATAGAGGGATGGAGGGGCTTAAGAGATTGATGCAGAGGCTCAAGGGAGGGATGCAAAGGCTCAAGAGAGGGATGCAGAGGTTCAAGTGAGGGATGAAGAGGCACAAGAGAGGGATGCAGAGGCTCTTGAGAGTGATGCAGAGGCTCAAGAGAGGGATGCAGAGGCTTATGAGAGTGATGCAAAGGCTCAAGATAGGGATGCAGAGGCTCATGCGAGGGATGCAGGAGTTCAAGAGAGGGATGCGGAGGCTCAAAAGTGTGATGCAGAGGCTTAAGAGAGGGATGCAGAGGCTCAAGAGAATGATGAAGAGGCTCAAGAGAGTGCTGCAGAGGTTCAAGAGAGGGATGCTGAGGCTCCAGAGAGGGATGCAGTCTCCAGAGAGTGATGAAGAGGCTGAAGAGAGAGATGCAGAGGCTTAAGAGAGTGATGCAGGGGCTTAAGAGAGTGATGCAGAGGCTCAAAAGAGGGATGCAGAGGCTTAAGAGGGTGATGCAGAGGCTCAATAGAGGGATGCAGGAGTTCAAGAGAGATGCAAAGGCTCATGAAAGGGATGCAGAGGCTTAAGAAAGTGATGCAGAGGCTCAAAAGAGGGATGCAGAGGCTTAAGAGGGTGATGCAGAGGCTCAATAGAGGGATGCAGGGGCTCAAAAGAGTGATGGAGAGGCTCAAGAGAGTGATTCAGAGGCTCAAGAGAGTGATGCAGAGGCTTAAGAGAGGGATGCAGAGGCTCAAGAGAATGATGAAGAGGCTCAAGAGAGTGATGGAGAGGGTCAAGAGAGTGATTCAGAGGTTTACGGGAGTGATGCAGAGGCTTAAGAGAGTGATGCAGAGGATCAAGAGAGGGATGCAGAGGCTTAAGAGATTGATGCAGAGGCTGAAGTGAGTGATGCAGAGGCTCAAGAGGGGGATGCAGAGGCTCAAGAGAGTGATTCAGAGGTTTAAGAGTGATGCAGAGGCTCTGGAGAGTGATGCAGAGGCTCAAGAGAGTGATGCAGAGGATCAAGAGAGTGATGCAGAGGCTCAAGAGAATGATGCAGAGGATCATGAGAGGGAAGCAGAGGCTTAAGAGAGTGATGTAGAGTCTGAAGAGAGTGTTGCAGAGGCTTAAGAGAAGGCTGCAGAGGCTCAAGAGAGTGATGCAGAGTCTCAAGAGAGGGATGTATAGGCTCATGATAGTGATGCAGAGGCTCAAGAGAGGGATGCAGAGGCTGTAGAGAGTGATGCAGAGGCTCAAGAGGGGGATGCAGAGGCTCAAGAGAGTGATTTAGAGGTTTAAGAGTGATGCAGAGGCTTACGAGAGTGATGCAGAGGCTTAAGAGAGGGATGCAGAGGCTCAAGAGAGGGATGCAGAGGCTCAAGAGAGGGATGCAATGGCTTAAGAGAGGGATGCAGAGGCTCAAGAGAATAATGAAGAGGCTAAAGAGAGTGATGGAGAGGCTCAAGAGAGTGATTCAGAGGTTTATGGGAGTGATGCAGAGGCTTAAGAGAGTGATGCAGGGGCTCAAGAGAGGGATGCAGAGGCTCAAGTGAGGGATGCAGAGGAACAAGAGAGGGATGCAGAGGCTTAAGAGAGTGATGCAGAGGCTCAAGAGAGGGATGCAGAGGCTGAATAGAGTGATGCAGAGGCTCAACAAAGCGATGCAGAGGCTCATAAGAAGGATGCAGGAGTTCAAGAGAGATGCAAAGGCTCATGAAAGGGATGCAGCGGCTTAAGAAAGTGATGCAGAGGCTCAAAAGAGGGATGCAGAGGCTTAAGAGGGTGATGCAGAGGCTTAAGAGAGTGATGCAGAGGCTCAAAAGAGGGATGCAGAGGATTAAGAGGGTGATGCAGAGGCTCAAGAGAGTGATGCAGAGACTCAATAGAGGGATGCAGGGGGTCAAGAGAGTGATGGAGAGGCTCAAGAGAGTGATTCAGATGATCAAGAGAGAGATGGAGAGGCTCAAGAGAGTGATTCAGAGGCTCAAGAGAGTGATGCAGAGGCTTAAGAGAGGGATGCAGAGGCTCAAGAGAATGATGAAGAGGCTCAAGAGAGTGATGGAGAGGGTCAAGAGAGTGATTCAGAGGTTTACGGGAGTGATGCAGAGGCTTAAGAGAGTGATGCAGAGGATCAAGAGAGGGATGCAGAGGCTTAAGAGATTGATGCAGAGGCTGAAGTGAGTGATGTAGAGGCTCAAGAGAGTAATGTAGAGGTTCTGAAGAGTGATGCAGAGGCTCTGGAGAGTGATGCAGAGGCTCAAGAGAGTGATGCAGAGGATCAAGAGAGTGATGCAGAGGATCATGAGAGGGAAGCAGAGGCTTAAGAGAGTGATGTAGAGTCTGAAGAGAGTGTTGCAGAGGCTTAAGAGAAGGCTGCAGAGGCTCAAGAGAGTGATGCAGAGTCTCATGAGAGGTATAGGCTCATGATAGTGATGCAGAGGCTCAAGAGAGGGATGCAGAGGCTGTAGAGAGTGATGCAGAGGCTCAAGAGGGGGATGCAGAGGCTCAAGAGAGTGATTCAGAGGTTTAAGAGAGTGATGCAGAGGCTTACGAGAGTGATGCAGAGGCTTAAGAGAGGGATGCAGAGGCTCAAGAGAGGGATGCAGAGGCTCAAGAGAGGGATGCAATGGCTTAAGGGAGGGATGCAGAGGCTCAAGAGAATAATGAAGAGGCTAAAGAGAGTGATGGAGAGGCTCAAGAGAGTGATTCAGAGGTTTATGGGAGTGATGCAGAGGCTTAAGAGAGTGATGCAGGGGCTCAAGAGAGGGATGCAGAGGCTCAAGTGAGGGATGCAGAGGAACAAGAGAGGGATGCAGAGGCTTAAGAGAGTGATGCAGAGGCTCAAGAGATATGCAGAGGCTGAATAGAGTGATGCAGAGGCTCAACAAGCGATGCTGAGGCTCATAAGAGGGATGCAGGAGTTCAAGAGAGCGATGCAAAGGCTCATGAAAGGGATGCAGCGGCTTAAGAAAGTGATGCAGAGGCTCAAAAGAGGGATGCAGAGGCTTAAGAGGGTGATGCAGAGGCTTAAGAGAGTGATGCAGAGGCTCAAAAGAGGGATGCAGAGGATTAAGAGGGTGATGCAGAGGCTCAAGAGAGTGATGCAGAGGCTCAATAGAGGGATGCAGGGGGTCAAGAGAGTGATGGAGAGGCTCAAGAGAGTGATTCAGAGGATCAAGAGAGAGATGGAGAGGCTCAAGAGAGTGATTCAGAGGTTTACGGGAGTGATGCAGAGGCTTAAGAGAGTGATGCAGAGGCTTAAGAGAGGGATGCAGAGGCTTAAGAGAGGGATGCAGAGGCTCAAGAGAATAATGAAGAGGCTAAAGAGAGTGATGGAGAGGCTCAAGAGAGTGATTCAGAGGTTTACGGGAGTGATGCAGAGGCTTAAGAGAGTGATGCAGAGGCTAAAGAGAGGGATTGAGAGGCTCAAGAGAGTGATTTAGAGGTTTACGGGAGTGATGCAGCGGCTTAAGAGAGTGATGCAGAGGCTTACGAGAGTGATGCAGAGGCTTACGAGAGTGATGCAGAGGCTCAGGAGAGGGATGAATAGGCTCAAGAGAGTGATGAATAGGCTCAAGAGAGGGATGCAGAGGCTCAAGAGAGGGATGCAGAGGCTCAAGAGAGGGATGCAAAGGCTCTAGAGAGTGATGCAGAGGATCAAGAGCAGGAAGCAGAAGCTTACGAGAGTGATTCAGAGGCTGAAGAGAGTGATGCAGAGGCTTACGAGAGTGATGCAGAGGCTCAAGAGAGGGATGAATAGGCTCAAGAGAGTGATGAATAGGCTCAAGAGAGGGATGCAGAGGCTCAAGAGAGGGAAGCAGAGGCTCAAGAGAGGGATGCAGAGGCTCAAGAGAGTGATGCAGAGGATCAAAAGAGGGAAGCAGAAGCTTACGAGAGTGATTCAGAGGCTGAAGAGAGTGATGCAGAGGCTATAGAGAGTGATGCAGAGACTGAAGAGAGTGATGCAGAGGCTCAAGAGAGTGATGCAGAGGATCAAGAGAGTGATGTAGAGGCTCGAGAGAGTGATGCAGAGGCCTCAAGAGAGGGATTCGGAGGTTTAAGAGAGTGATGCAGAGGCTGAAGAGGGTGTTGCAGAGCCTGAAGAGAGGGATGCAGAGGCTCAAGAGAGTGATGCCGAGGCTCAAGAGAGTTATGCAGAGGCTTAAGAGAGTGATGCAGAGGCTGAAGAGAGTGATGCAGAGGCTCAAGACAGTGATGCAGAGGCTAAGGAGAATGATGCAGATGCCTAAGAGAGGATGCAGAGGCTCAAGAGAGGGATGTAGAGGCTCAAGAGAGTGATGCAGAGGCTCAAGGGAGGTATGCAGGGGCTCAGGAGAAGGATGCAGAGGCTAAAGTGAGGGATGAAGAGGCACAAGAGAGGGATGCAGAGGCTCTTGGGAGTGATGCAGAGGCTTACGAGAGTGATGCAGAGGCTTAAGAGAGTGATGCAGGGGCTCAAGAGAGTGATGCAGAGGCTCAGGAGAATGATGTAGAGGCTTAAGAGAGGGATGCAGAGGCTCAAGAGAATGATGCAGAGGCTCAAGAGAGTGATGCAGAGGATTAAGAGAGGGATGCAGAGGATTAAGAGAGTGATGCAGAGGCTGAAGTGAGTGATGCAGAGGATCAAGAGAGTGATGCAGAGGCTCAAGAGAGTGATGCAGAGGATAATGAGAGGGAAGCAGAGACTTAAGAGAGTGATGCAGAGTCTGAAGAGAGTGTTGCAGAGGCTTAAGAGAGGGATGCAGAGGCTCAAGAGAGTGATGCAGAGTCTCAAGAGAGGGATGTATAGGCTCAAGAGAGTGATGCAGAGGCTCAAGAGAGAGATGCAGAGGCTGTAGAGAGTGATGCAGAGGCTCAAGAGAGGGATGCAGGGGCTCAAGAGAGTGATTCAAAGGCTTACGAGAGTGATGCAGAGGCTTAAGAGAGTGATACAGAGGCTTTAGAGAGGGATGCAGAGGATCAAGAGATGGATGCAGAGGCTCAAGAGAGGGATGCAATGGCATAAGAGAGGGACGCAGAGGCTCAAGTGAAGGATGCAGAGGCACAAGAGAGGGATGCAGAGGCTTAAGAGAGGGATGCAGAGGCTCAAGAGAATAATGAAGAGGCTAAAGCGAGTGATGGAGAGGCTCAAGAGAGTGATTCAGAGGTTTACGGGAGTGATGCAGAGGCTTAAGAGAGTGATGCAAAGGCTTACAAGAGTTATGCAGAGGCTTAAGAGAGTGATGCAGAGGCTAAAGTGAGGGATTGTGAGGCTCAAGAGAGTGATTCAGAGGTTTACGGGAGTGATGCAGAGGCTTAAGAGAGTGATGCAGAGGCTTACGAGAGTGATGCAGAGTCTCAAGAGAGGGATGAATAGGCTCAAGAGAGTGATGAATAGGCTCAAGATAGGGATGCAGAGGCTCAAGAGAGGGATGCAGAGGCTCAAGAGAGGGATGCAGAGGCTCAAGAGAGTGATGAATAGGCTCAAGAGAGGGATGCAGAGGCTCACGAGAGTGGTGCAGAGGCTTAAGAGAGTGATGCAGGGGCTCAAGAGAGTGATGCAGAGGCTCAAGAGAATGATGTAGAGGCTTAAGAGAGGGATGCAGAGGATGAAGAGATGGATGCAGAGGTTCAAGAGATTGATGCAGAGGCTGAAGTGAGTGATGTAGAGACTCAAGAGAGTGATGTAGAGGCTCTGGAGAGTGATGCAGAGGCTCAAGAGAGTGATGAAGAGGATCAAGAGAGTGATGCAGAGGCTCAAGAGAGTGATGCAGAGTCTGAAGAGAGTGTTGCAGAGGCTTAAGAGAGGGATGCAGAGGCTCAAGAGAGTGATGCAGAGTTTCAAGAGAGGGATGTATAGGCTCAAGAGAGTGATGCAGAGGCTCAAGAGAGGGATGCAGAGGCTTAAGAGAGTGATGCAGAGGCTCAAGAGAGGGATGCAGAGGCTCAAGAGAGTGATTCAGAGGCTTACGAGAGTAATGCAGAGGCTTAAGAGAGTGATGCAGAGGCTTAAGAGAGGGATGCAGATTCTCAAGAGAGGGATGCAGAGGCTCAAGTGAGGGATGCAATGGCATAAGAGAGGGATGCAGAGGCTCAAGTGAGGGATGCAGAGGCACAATAGAGGGATGCAGAGGCTTAAGAGAGTGATGCAGAGGCTCAAGAGAGGGATGCAGAGGCTCAAGAGAATGATGCAGAGGCTCAACAAAGGGTTGCAGAGGCTCATAAGAAGGATGCAGGAGTTCAAGAGAGATGCAAAGGCTCATGAAAGGGATGCAGAGGCTTAAGAAAGTGATGCAGAGGCTTAAGAGAGGGATGCAGAGGCTCAAAAGAATGATGAAGAGGCTCAAGAGAGTGATGGAGAGGCTCAAGAGAGTGATTCAGAGGTTTACGGGAGTGATGCAGAGGCTTAAGAGAGTGATGCAGAGGCTTAAGAGAGGGATGCAGAGGCTTAAGAGAAGGATGCAGAGGCTCAAGAGAATAACGAAGAGGCTAAAGCGAGTGATGGAGAGGCTCAAGAGAGTGATTCAGAGGTTTACAGGAGTGAAGCAGAGGCTTAAGAGAGTGATGCAGAGGCTTAAGAGAGTGATGCAAAGGCTTACGAGAGTGATGCAGAGGCTTAAGCGAGTGATGCAGAGGCTAAAGAGAGGGATTGTGAGGCTCAAGAGAGTGATGAATAGGCTCAAGAGAGGGATGCAGAGGCTCAAGAGAGGGATGCAGAGGCTCAAGAGAGGGATGCAGAGGCTCAAGAGAGTGATGCAGAGGATCAAGAGAGGGAAGCAGAAGCTTACGAGAGTGATTCAGAGGCTGAAGAGAGTGATGCAGAGGCTTACGAGAGTGATGCAGAGGCTCAAGAGAGGGATGAATAGGCTCAAGAGAGTGATGAATAGGCTCAAGAGAGGGATGCAGAGGCTCAAGAGAGGGATGCAGAGGCTCAAGAGAGGGATGCAGAGGCTCAAGAGAGTGATGCAGAGGATCAAGAGAGGGAAGCAGAAGCTTACGAGAGTGATTCAGAGGCTGAGGAGAGTGATGCAGAGGCTATAGAGAGTGATGCAGAGACTGAAGAGAGTGATGCAGAGGCTCAAGAGAGTTATGCAGAGGATCAAGAGAGTGATGTAGAGGCTCGAGAGAGTGATGCAGAGGCCTCAAGAGAGGGATTCAGAGGTTTAAGAGAGTGATGCAGAGGCTGAAGAGAGTGTTGCAGAGGCTGAAGAGAGGGAAGCAGAGGCTCAAGAGAGTGATGCCGAGGCTCAAGAGAGTTATGCAGAGGCTTAAGAGAGTGATGCAGAGGCTTAAAAGAGTGATGCAGAGGCTGAAGAGAGTGTTGTAGAGGCTTAAGAGAGGGATGCAGAGGCTCAAGAGAGTGATGCAGAGGCTCAAGATAGTGATGCAGAGGCTAAGGAGAATGATGCAGATGCCTATGAGAGGGATGCAGAGGCTCAAGAGAGGGATGTAGAGGCTCAAGAGAGTGATGCAGAGGCTTACGAAAGTGATGCAGTGCAGAGGCTTAAGAGGGTGATGCAGGGGCTCAAGAGAGTGATGCAGAGGCTCTAGAGAATGATGTAGAGGCTTAAGAGAGGGATGCAGAGGCTCAAGAGAATGATGCAGAGGCTCAAGAGAATGCTGCAGAGGCTCAAAGGAGTGATGCAGAGGATCAAAGATGGATGCAGAGGCTTAAGAGAGTGATGCAGAGGCTGATGTGTGTGATGTAGAGGCTCAAGAGAGTGATGTAGAGGCTCTGGAGAGTGATGCAGAGGCTCAAGAGAGTGATGCAGAGGATCAAGAGAGTGATGCAGAGGCTCAATAGAGTGATGCAGAGTCTGAAGAGAGTGTTGCAGAGGCTTAAGAGAGGGATGCAGAGGCTCAAGAGAGTGATGCAGAGTCTCAAGAGAGGATGTATAGGCTCAAGAGAGTGATGCAGAGGCTCAAGAGAGGGATGCAGAGGCTTAAGAGAGTGATGCAGAGGCTCAAGAGAGGGATGCAGAGACTGAAGAGAGTGATTCAGACGCTTACGAGAGTGATGCAGAGGCTTAAGAGAGTGATGCAGAGGCTAAAGAGAGGGATGCAGAGGCTCAAGTGAGGGATGCAATGGCATAAGAGAGGGATGCAGAGGCTCAAGTGAGGGATGCAGAGGCACAAGAGAGGGATGCAGAGGCCTAAGAGAGTGATGCAGAGGCTCAAGAGAGGGATTCAGAGGCTGAAGAGAATGATGCAGAGGCTCAACAAAGGGATGCAGAGGCTCATAAGAAGGATGCAGGAGTTCAAGAGAGATGCAAAGGCTCATGAAAGGGATGCAGAGGCTTAAGAAAGTGATGCAGAGGCTCAAAAGAGGGATGCAGAGGCTTAAGAGGGTGATGCAGAGGCTAAAGAGAGTGATGCAGAGGCTCAATAGAGGGATGCAGGGGCTCAAGAGAGTGATGGAGAGGTTCAAGAGAGTGATGGAGAGGGTCAAGAGAGTGATTCAGAGGTTTACGGGAGTGATGGAGAGGCTTACGAGAGTGATGCAGAGGCTTAAGAGAGTGATGCAGGGGCTCCCCAGCAAACAATTTTAGGTTGCCACAACATATCTGGAAAGTATTTGAAAGTATTGGAAACGTTTGTTTTATCGTATCAGATACGATATTGTGTGTGGACTTAAATAGGTTTCCAAAACTTATAACCAAAACCTACGTATCTAACACTAATTTGAGATGTTGTGGCAACTTTACAATCCTAACCTGAATCATTCATAATCCATTCATATACCAATATGAATCTCTTATGAAAGGTTTGAGCCTATAATCTGAACCCTTTTCACATCTTTGTGTTTAAAGTTAAATTTCTTGAAATTAAATTATATTTTATATTATATTATTTTTATTATATTTTATATTATATTATTATTTTCAATTTAAATATTAAAACCAATTTAAGGGTAAAAAAAATCTAATAATTTATATTTCTTTATTATTTACTAACAATTATAATTATTTACTAACGGAGAGAGGGGAGGCTGTACGGCGGAGAGTGGCGGCTGTGGCGGACAGTGGCGGAGAGTGGCGGCGGGCGGACAGTGGCGGCGGGCGGACAGTGGCGGCGGCGGGCGGACAGTGGCGACGGGCGGACAGTGGCGGCGGTGGCGGATAGTGGCGGCGGGCGGACAGTGGCGGCGGTGGCGGATAGTGGCGGCGGGCGGACAGTGGCGGCGGGCGGACAGTGGCAGCTAAGGAGAGTGATGCAGAATCTCAAGAGAGGGATGCAGAGGCTCCAGAGAGTGATGCAGACGATCAAGAGAGTGATGCAGAGGCTCAAGAGAGTGATGCAGAGGATCAAGAGAGGGAAGCAGAGGCTTAAGAGAGTGATGCAGAGGCTGAAGAGAGTGATGCAGAGGCTCCAGAGAGTGATGCAGAGGCTTAAGAGAGGGATGCAGAGGCTTAAGAGAGGGATGCAGAGGCTCAAGAGAGGGATGCAGAGGCTCAAGAGAGTGATTCAGAGGCTTACGAGAGTGATGCAGAGGATCAAGAGAGTGATGCTGAGGCTCAAGAGAGTGATGCGGAGGCCTAAAGAGAGGGATTCAGAGGCTTAAGAGAGAGATGCAGAGGCTGAAGAGAGTGTTGCAGAGGCTCAGGAGAGGGATGAAGAGGCTGAAGAGAGTGATGCAGAGGCTCAAGAGAGGGATGCCGAGGCTCAAGAGAGTGATTCAGAGGCTTATGAGAGTGATGCAGAGGCTTAGGAGAGGGATGCAGAGGCTGAAGAGGGTGGTGCAGAGGCTCAGAAGAGGGATGCAGGGGCTCAAGAGAGGGATGCCGAGGCTCAAGAGAGTGATTCAGCGGCTTACGAGAGTGATGCAGAGGCTTAGGAGAGGGATGCAGAAGCTCAAGAGAGTGATGCAGAGGCTTAAGAGGGTGGTGCAGAGGCTCAGGATAGGGATGCAGGGGCTCAAGAGAGTGATGCAGAGGCTCCAGAGTGATTCAGAGGCTTAAGAGAGGATGCAGAGGCTCAAGAGAGTGATGCAGAAGCTTAAGAGGGTGGTGCAGAGGCTCAGTTGAGGGATGCAGGGGCTCAAGAGAGTGATGCAGAGGCTCGAGAGTGATTCAGAGGCTTAAGAGAGGATGCAGAGGCTCAAGAGAGGGATTCAGAGGCTCAAGAGAGGGATGCAGAGGCTCAAGAGAGGGATGCAGAGGTCAAGAGAGGGATGCAGGGGCTCAAGAGAGGGACGCAGAGGTTCAAGTGAGGGATGCAGAGGCACAAGAGAGGGATGCAGAGGCTCTTGAGAGTGACGCAGAGGCTCATGAGAGGGATGCAGAGGCTTAAGAGAGTGATGCAAAGGCTCAGGAGAGGGATGCAGAGGCTCAAGAGAGGGATGCAAGAGTTCAAGAGAGTGATGCAGAGGCTCAAGAAAGGGATGCAGAGGCTTAAGAAAGTGATGCAGAGGCTCAAAAACGGGATCAAAAGGCTTTAAAGGGTGATGCAGAGCTCAGGAGAGTGATGCAGAGGCTCAAGAGAGGGATGCAGAGGCTCAAAAGAGTGATGCTGAGGATCAAGAGAGGAAAAGCAGAGGCTTAAGAGAGTGATGCAGAAGCTGAACCGAGTGATGCAGAGGCTCTAGAGAGTGATGCAGAGGTTTAAAAGAGTGATGCAGAGGCTCAAGAGAGTGATACAGCGGATCAAGAGAGTGATGCAGAGGCTCGAGAGAGTGATGCAGAGGCTCAAGAGTGGGATTCAGAGGCTGAAGAGAGTGTTGCAGAGGTTCAAGAGAGTGATGCAAAGGCTCAAGAGAGTGTTGCAGAGGATCAAGAGAGTGATGCAGAGGCTGAAGAGAGTGTTACAGATGATCAAGAGAGGGATGCAGAGGCTTAAGAGAGTGATGCAGAGGCTGAAGAGAGTGTTGCAGAGGCTCAAGAGAATGATGCAGAGGCTCAAGACAGGGGATGCAGAGGCTTAAGAGAGGGATGCAGAGACTCAAAAGAGTGATGCAGAGGCTCAAGAAAGGGATGCAAAGGCTTAAGAGAGTGATGCAAAGGCTCATGAGAGGGATGCAGAGGCTAAAGTGAGGGATGGAGAGGCTTAGGAGAATGATGCAGAGGCTCAAGAGAGGGATGCAGAGGCTCAAGAGAGTGATGCAGAGGCTCAAGAAAGTGATGCAGGGCTCAAGAGAGTGATGCAGAGGCTTAAGCAAGTGATTGAGAGGCTCAAGAGAGTGATGCAGAGGCTCAAGAGAGTGATGCAGAGGCTAAAGAGAGTGATTCACAGGCTTAAGAGAGTGATGCAGAGGCTTAGGAGAGGGATGCAGAGGCTCAAGAGAGTGATGCAGAGGCTCAAGAGAATGATGTAGAGGCTTAAGAAAGGGATGCAGAGGCTCATGAGAATGATGCAGAGGCTCAGGAGAGTGATGCAGAGGATGAAGAGAGGGATGCAGAGGCTTAAGAGAGTGATGCAGAGACTCAAGACAGGGATGCAGAGGCTCAAGAGAGTGATGCAGATGCTCAAGACAGGGATGCAGAGGCTTAAGAAAGGGATGCAGAGACTTAAAAGAGTGATGCAGAGGCTCAAGAAAGGAATGCACTGGCTTAAGAGAGTGATGCAAAGGCTCAAGAGAGGGATGCAGAGGCTCATGAGAGGGATGCAGAGGCTCAAGTGAGGGATGGAGAGGCTTAGGAGAATGATGCAGAGGCTAAAGAGAGGGATGCAGAGGCTGAAGAGAGTGATGCAGAGGCTCAAGAGCGGGATGCAGAGGCTGAAGAGAGTGATGCAGAGGCTCAAGAGCGGGATGCATAGGCTGAAGAGAGTGATGCAGAGGCTCAAGAGCGGGATGCAGAGGCTCATAAAGGGATGCAGGAGTTCAAGAGAGAGATGCAAAGGCTCAAGAAAGGGATGCAGAAGCTTAAGAAAGTGATGCAGAGGCTCAAAAGAGGGATGGAGAGGCTCAAGAGAGTGATGGAGAGGCTCACGAGAGTGATGCAGAGGCTCAATAGAGGGATGCAGAGGCTTAAGAGAGTGATGCAAAGGCTCAAGAGAGGGATGCAGAGGCTCATGAGAGGGATGAAGAGGCACAAGACAGGGATGCAGAGGCTCTTGAGAGTGATGCAGAGGCTCAAGAGAGGGATGCAGAGGCTTAAGGGAGTGATGCAAAGGCTCAAGAGAGGGATGCAGAGGCTCATGAGAGGGATGCAGGAGTTCAAGAGAGGGATGCAGAGGCTCAAAAGTGTGATGCAGAGGCTTAAGAGAGGGATGCAGAGGCTCAAGAGATGAAGAGGCTCAAGAGAGTGCTGCAGAGGTTCAAGAGAGGGATGCTGAGGCTCCAGAGGGGGATGCAGTCTCCAGAGAGTGATGAAGAGGCTGAAGAGAGAGATGCAGAGGCTTAAGAGAGTGATGCAGGGGCTTAAGAGAGTGATGTAGAGGCTCAAAAGAGGGATGCAGAGGCTTAAGAGGGTGATGCAGAGGCTCAATAGAGGGATGCAGGAGTTCAAGAGATGCAAAGGATCATGAAAGGGATGCAGAGGCTTAAGAAAGTGATGCAGAGGCTCAAAAGAGATGCAGAGGCTTAAGAGGGTGATGCAGAGGCTCAATAGAGGGATGCAGGGGCTCAAGAGAGTGATGGAGAGGCTCAAGAGAGTGATTCAGAGGCTCAAGAGAGTGATGCAGAGGCTTAAGAGAGGGATGCAGAGGCTCAAGAGAATGATGAAGAGGCTCAAGAGAGTGATGGAAAGGGTCAAGAGAGTGATTCAGAGGTTTACGGGAGTGATGCAGAGGCTTAAGAGAGTGATGCAGAGGCTTACGCGAGTGATGCAGAGGCTTAAGAGAGTGATGCAGGGGCTCAAGAGAGTGATGCAGAGGATCAAGAGAGGGATGCAGAGGCTTAAGAGATTGATGCAGAGGCTGAAGTGAGTGATGTAGAGGCTCAAGAGAGTAATGTAGAGGCTCTGGAGAGTGATGCAGAGGCTCTGGAGAGTGATGCAGAGGCTCAAGAGAGTGATGCAGAGGATCAAGAGAGTGATGCAGAGGCTCAAGAGAATGATGCAGAGGATCATGAGAGGGAAGCAGAGGCTTAAGAGAGTGATGCAGAGTCTGAAGAGAGTGTTGCAAAGGCTTAAGAGAAGGCTGCAGAGGCTCAAGAGAGTGATGCAGAGTCTCAAGAGAGGGATGTATAGGCTCATGATAGTGATGCAGAGGCTCAAGAGAGGGATGCAGAGGCTGTAGAGAGTGATGCAGAGGCTCAAGAGGGGGATGCAGAGGCTCAAGAGAGTGATTCAGAGGTTTAAGAGAGTGATGCAGAGGCTTACGAGAGTGATGCATAGGCTTAAGAGAGGGATGCAGAGGCTCAAGAGAGGGATGCAGAGGCTCAAGAGAGGGATGCAATGGCTTAAGAGAGGGATGCAGAGGCTCAAGAGAATAATGAAGAGGCTAAAGAGAGTGATGGAGAGGCTCAAGAGAGTGATTCAGAGGTTTATGGGAGTGATGCAGAGGCTTAAGAGAGTGATGCAGGGGCTCAAGAGAGGGATGCAGAGGCTCAAGTGAGGGATGCAGAGGAACAAGAGAGGGATGCAGAGGCTTAAGAGAGTGATGCAGAGGCTCAAGAGAGGGATGCAGAGGCTGAATAGAGTGATGCAGAGGCTCAACAAAGCGATGCAGAGGCTCATAAGAAGGATGCAGGAGTTCAAGAGAGATGCAAAGGCTCATGAAAGGGATGCAGCGGCTTAAGAAAGTGATGCAGAGGCTCAAAAGAGGGATGCAGAGGCTTAAGAGGGTGATGCAGAGGCTTAAGAGAATGATGCAGAGGCTCAAAAGAGGGATGCAGAGGATTAACCCAGCAAACAATTTTAGGTTGCCACAACATATCTGGAAAGTATTTGAAAGGATTGGAAACGTTTGTTTTATCGTATCAGATACGATATTGTGTGTGGACTTAAATAGGTTTCCAAAACTTATAACCAAGACATATGTATCTAACACTAATTTGAGATGTTGTGGCAACTTTACACTCCTAACATGAGTCATTCATAATCCATTCATACACCAATATGAATCTCTTGTGAAAGGTTTGAGCCTTATCTGAACCTTTTTCACATCTTTGTGTTTAAAATTAAATTTCTTGAAATTAAATTATATTATTTATATTATATTATATTATTTTTTATTATATTTTATTTTATAATGTATTATTATTTTTCTTATATTTTTTATATTATATTATTGTTTTCAATTTAAATATTAAAACCAATTTAAGGGTAAAAAAATCAAATAATTTATTTTCTTTTATTATTTACTAACAAATCAGCAAAAATACAAAAACATATGACCTATATAATTATATATATAATATATATATATAAATAATATATATATATATAAATAATTTATATAATATATATATTATATATATATATATATATATATATATATATATATATATATATATATAATATAATATATATATATATATATATATATATATATATATATATATATATATATATATATATATATATATATATATATATATATATATATTAGTGTAATATATAAGAATGTAGTGTAATAGTATATATATTATATATTATATATATATATTATTTATATAAATAATATATTTATATATAAATAATATATTTATATATAAATAATATATTTATATATAAATAATATTTATATATAAATAATATATTTATATTTAAATAATATATTTATATATAAATAATATATTTATATAAATAATATATTTATATATAAATAATATATTTATATATAAATAATATTTATATATAATAATATATTTATTTATAAATAATATAATTATATATAAATAATATATATATAAATAATATATATATAAATAATATATATATATAACCATCTTTGTAACCTATATGTAACTCCCTCTTTGTAACAAAGTTCAAATAAAGCAAATATATATGTGTACATACAAAAGAATGGGGGTGGTAGAAGATAATATTAGTGTTTAGTGAGTGACCACAAGGTCTCCTCTGAATACTTTTTATTTTCTTCTCCGAGGCTATGGGTCCCCACATTGGCACCAGAGGTCTTCCTCACAAACTTTTTATATAATATATATATAAATAATATATATAGGTAAAACTAGCTAGTTATACGTAGATATATGATAACTAACCAACCCTACCAAACCTAACCTATATATATATATATATATATATATATATATATATATATATATATATATATATATTATATATATATATATATATATATATATATTAATATATATACACACATATATATATATAGGTTATATATAGGAATCTATATGTGTCTATATATAGACACATATAGATTCTTCTATATAGACATTAGCCATTTTCAGTATTCGTCATATCCAAGTCTGCTGTGTGATGCACATGTCTTCTTGCTTCACCACCCTGTAATGAAATATTGTTTGTTACTAATTGTTTTCAATAATACATTATTTTATTATATAATATTTAATTTATTAATTAAAAACCGTTTTTATTATAGAAAAAAAACTAAAACAAGAATCTATATAAAACTATAGAATAGAATAATAGAATCGAATCTATATAGAATCTATATAGAATCTATATATCATATATATATTTATAAAAATAAATATATATATATAAATATATATATATATATATATTTATATATATGTGTGTATATCACGAAAATAAACACGTGATTAAGAATGTGACAATGTCAGACCACGGAGGAAGAATGAAACAGGAATTTCCTTAAGTACTTTTGTATATTAAATACATCTTCAGAAGGACCTTCTGAAGATGTATTTAATATACAAAAGTACTTAAGGAAATTCCTGTTTCATTCTTCCTCCGTGGTCTGACATTGTCATATTTATATATATATATATTATTATATATCCTGCATTATTCCAGCCCATTATTAGAGATAGTAGCCACCTCTTATTTTGGTTTTCTTTCATTATTAGTGCTCAGAAAATTAAATATATCTACATATTTAGCAAAATCAGTTACATTATTTTATCTTATTCATAGCATAAATGTTCTCAAAGATTACTAAAAAGAAATTGAATTAGACTACAGCAAATTGGCAAACTTTACCTTGTATCTGTTTCCACCGAGTTTGTTTGGGGCGTTCTTCAACATATCAGCAATACTTGTCTCAACATCTCTTTCAGTTGCATTAGTGTGGGTGTTGATACAGGCTTCTGGAAATTTATAAGAATTAATTAATATATATAATTATAATTCACTTTGCCATTCCCCATTCCACAGTCCTCTCGTCCTTCCCACTTCCCCGTCCCCACATCATCCCCACTATTCCCACTTCCCTGTCCCATCGTCCTCCTTACCATTTTCCCCTCCCCTGTCCTTCTTCCTCCCCCACCATCTCCCATTCACCTGTCCCTTTGTCCTCCCCAGCATTCCCCTGTCCCCACCATCCCCAACTCCCCAGTCCCCTCGTCCTCCCCACCATTACCCTCTCCTCTGTCCCCTCGTCTTCCCCACCATACCCCCCTCTCGTCCTCCCCACCATTCCAAACTACCTCATCCGATGCATTCTATAATGGTCTGATGCTTCCATCAGAAAATTGGGAACATCAAATGATCTGATATTCCCATCACTGAAAAATAAGAACAGCTAAAAAAATGAAATGAAAAAAATAAAAAAATAAACTATACTCATGAAATGAACAGTATGGTAAAAACACAGCTCAATTTCAATGCAATGTCACACAAAATTATTAAATCGAAATGAAAATAAATTGAAATCTATGAAAATTCAAATTATCAATGCAATCGGAAATATTGAAATAATATCGCAACATAATATAGTGTGGGTTGCTCTTACGTGCAACAGACGGTGCTGTTTTTCAAAAAAGGCATGGTTTACCTGTCACAAGTGTGGCATCTATACTTATACTCACGAAATGAACGGTATGGTAAACAACATAGCTCAATTGCAATGCAATGTCACAATAACATTTAATAACAATAATAACAATAACATTTAAATATACTTTAAGATATAATCTAGAAGAAAATAAGAACATTGAAACGGTTCATGAACTCGATTTCAATAAAGGACACTATGGGGAACTTTGAAAAACAGTTAATGAGTATAATTAGACAGACTTGTTGCTAGGCAGAGGAGTAAATAATGAGATATATGGCAAATTTTGCAAAATATACGGCACACAAACATTCATACCCAAACAAAGCAAAATGCTAGGTAAGAACAAAGCAGTTGGCCCGTAGGGGAAAGGAGATACCCACAAGACTGGAATACAAGTCATTAACAAGCACACAAGTACTACACCACACAACAACCGCACTACTACCAGAACTGGACGAATCACTACCAAAACAACACATTGCACATCACTACCAAAACAACACAACACAACACAAGCATTGGCAAAGAATTATAGACCAGTTGCACTAACATCCCACATAATAAAATTATTTGAGAGTGATCAGGAGTCAGGTTACTAGTTTTATAGAGACCAATGACCTCCACAATCCAGGCCAACAAGGATTTAGAGCAGGAAGATATTGAAATACCTCTTACAGCTATCTCTCATGTCCTCTACTTGTACAGTACAGCTACTTGACCATTACGACAAAATCACTGAGATATGAGATAATGATGACACTAACCTCATCTACTCAGACTCCAACCCACTCATATTAAATAATGATGTAAACAATAAATTAAAAAAAAATCCACTTATTAATGTCAACCAACAAACTCCCACTAAACATAGAAAGGACCTACAACATCTTACTTGGGAGCAAATCAACAAATGCAATTCATCTACAGTTACACAATGTTAACATCAGAAATAAAAAAGATGGTAAGTTCCTTGGTCTATACTTAGATCTGCCCGAAACGCTATGAGTGCTAGTTGCTTTACAAGAATGTATAACTTCAAGTCATTGTACTCTCCCCCAATGTACCTTCTTGTATATAAAGAAAAAATAAATAAATAAACAAACACATAATAAATCAATACTTACTAAATTTTGTCTTTATGTAGCAAAGAAGCAGGTCTACGGAAGGCTTTTCTGTTGAGTTCGAAGCCCAGATTACTCGTGGTCTCTGAAATAAGTTAAGATTATAAGTATAAAATTTATAAAACCAAATAATAAATCCGGTATTGCTCAATTTCAGATGCAGACGTACTGAATGATATATCAGACTGTCAGCATGGTATTCGATCTGGAAGGTCCAGTGTAACGAATTTACTCAGTTTCTATGATCGAGCCACAGAGATCTATAAAGAATTCTGATCAAGAAAGAGATCTAGGGGTGGTTTTAGATAGAAAACTATAACCTGAGGATCATATTAAGAACATTCTGCGAGGGGCCTATGCTACACTTTTTAACTTTAGAATTGCTTTTAAATACATAGGTCAAAAAGTTTTAAAAGTTTTAAAAGTTTTTTAAACCTCTCGTGTATCATGAGTGTGTTAAAGCTTCAGATGGTGCATTCAGATGATGAATATTACCTAGTTCCTTCATCTGGGAAGAATGAACACATATTGGTGCATTCGGATGATAAAAACTAACTACTGTAGTTCAATTGATCAACAGACTGTATATCATATGCAGACTGTATGTGGATCTGCAGGCCACTCCAAACAACAGCCTGGTGGACCAAGCTCCACCAGGCCTAAAGCACAAAGTGATATAGATGTGATAGAGAAACTAGGTCAAATGGAGGAGTAGGTCTGTATATTAAACAGCACCTGACGTGCACAGAGCTACTAAACTCAATGTGGTGGTAGAGTGGTGGGGGGGGGGGGGAAACATTGCAGAAAAAAACAAAAATACAGTTTGGTCAACAAAACAGCATTGTTTAAAATAGAAGACATGGGTTGACATTTTGGGGGTAAGGTAGGTTACATTGAGTTAATTAGTTAGTACTTAGTTTTTATCTTAAACTGGTTGGGAGAGGTACAGTGTTGCTGTGCTGGTGAAAGAACACCTAAAGGTAAATTAAATAATTATTGCGAATCCACAAGAAGTTGACATAATAGCGCTAGAGATCTGCAATCAGGATGATAAACTTTCCTTAAAGAATTTGACAAACACTTGCTGATAGGACATGAAGTAAATGAAATGTATGTCAAGTTTTGTGAAATATATGATAAAAGCACAACAAAATTTGTACCAAAGAGAGATGCAGAACTAGGAAAAGGGGTTTGTTCAACAGAAATTGCGAGAGGGCCTGAGACCCAAACACACACAAATGGAATCAATATATAGCAAGAGGCCAAACCCCCAAACATACAAGCGATGCAAAGATGCGAGAAACAGCAGCAGCATTAAGGAGAGGGACTTAAGGACCATAAATAAAGTGTGAAAATAAACTCGAGTAAATTTTTTTAACTACTCTCGACAGTGAAGAAAAACAAATATTCAGACGATTTGTGTTAGAATCATTAATCTTACACTTTCGGTCATATTCAACAACACAAATACATACACACACATTCCTGTTGCTGTAGCAAGTGAAGAATTACACACACAGATCACAATAACGTGATGCATCAAATGAACAAATCCACAAGGGCCGTGACGAGGATTCGAACCTGCGTCCGGGAGCATCCCAGACACTGCCTTAATCGACTGAGCTACAACAGGGTAAAAGGGTTAAAACCGAAGTTCTACTGAACTTACTGGATCCCATAGCCTCTCCGAGGCACAAACCAGGCTTTTACACAACCCCCCCCCCTGCACCCGAGCTATGTCAACAGGCCGTTCTCCCTCTTCGCCCTTACATCATCACACACAGATCACAATAACGTGATGCATCAAATGAACAAATCCACAAGGGCCGTGATGAGGATTCAAACCTGTGTCCGGGAGCATCCCAGACACTGCCTTAATCGACTGAGCTACGACAGGGTAAAAGGGTTGAAACCAAACTTCTACTGAACTTCCTGGATCCTTTTACCCTGTTGTAGCTCAGTCGATTTAGGCAGTGTCTGGGATGCTCCCGGACGCAGGTTCAAATCCTCGTCACGGCCCTTGTGGATTTGTTCATTTGATGCATCACGTTATTGTGATCTCCTTGTGTGATGTAAGGGTGAAGAGAAAGAACGACCTGTTGACATAGCTCGGGTGCAGGGGGGGGTTGTGTACAAGCCTGGTTTGTGCCTCGGAGAGGCTATGGGATCCAGTAAGATCGTCCTTCCTTTCTTCTCTAGAATCTGGATGTAGCAGGTGCTCAATTGTCAGAAGTGAAAAAATTTGGTTTATTTAACATACACGCCATAGACCGGCTTGGGAAAAAAAAGTTCGTAAAACCCAGGGGCCATAGACCGGCTTGGGAAAAAAAAGTTCGTAAAACCCAGGGGCCATAGACCGGCTATGAAAGAAAATTTGAGAAAACCCTGGGGCCATAGAACGGCTATTTAATCCCCTTGAACGGATAATCATCTGTATCAAACCTTATTACAGGTAAAACCAGTAGGCAGTCTACTGTATTTTATCAAACCCTTATTAGAATAATAGATCTCGTAATAATTTTGCAAAAATAGTGGCATTTACTATTTTTAAAAGATTATTAAAAAATTTACTGATATGGTGCATTCGGAAGACAAACCCAATTTTTCACTTTTGACAATTGAGCACCTGCTACATCCAGATTCTAGGGAGGAAAGGAAGGACGATCTTACTGGATCCCATAGCCTCTCCGAGGCACAAACCAGGCTTTTACACAACCCCCCCCCCCCTGCACCCGAGCTCAATTGTCAAAAGTGAAAAATTGGGTTTGTCTTCCGAATGCACCATATCAGTAAATTTTTTAATAATCTTTTAAAAATAGTAAATGCCACTATTTTTGCAAAATTATTACGAGATCTATTATTCTATAGAATAATGCATATAAATGCATATATGCATATAAATACAAAACAAGTAAATGTAAATAATTTTACCTTGCACCTAGATCCACCAAGCCTGAATGGCGCGCGTTTCAGTACTTCGGAAATCTAGAACTATCTTGAATCTCTAATCTGCAATGAAACAATACATATTATTGCACTTACCAAAACATGGATGAATGTAGAAAATACAGAACTATTAGCTGAATATCAAATAAATGGATTTAATCTATTTCACACAGATAGATATATTAGATATTATATTATATTCCTTTCCTCCCTAGAATCTGGATGTATCAGGTGCTCAATTGTCAAAAGTGAAAAATTTGGTTTATTTAACATACACGCCATAGACCGGCTTGGGAAAAAAAAGTTTGTAAAACCCAGGGGCCATAGACCGGCTTGGGAAAAAAAAGTTCGTAAAACCCAGGGGCCATAGACCGGCTATGAAAGAAAATTTGAGAAAACCCTGGGGCCATAGAACGGCTATTTAATCCCCTGGAACGGATAATCATCTGTATCAAACCTTATTACAGGTAAAACCAGTAGGCAGTCTACTGTATTTTATCAAACCCTCATTAGAATAATAGATCTCGTAATAATTTTGCAAAAATAGTGGCATTTACTATTTTTAAAAGATTTACTGATATGGTGCATTCGGAAGACAAACCCAATTTTTCACTTTTGACAATTGAGCACCTGCTACATCCAGATTCTAGGGAGGAAAGGAAGGACGATCTTACTGGATCCCATAGCCTCTCCGAGGCACAAACCAGGCTTTTACACAACCCACACTTCCCCCTGCACCCGAGCTCAATTGTCAAAAGTGAAAAATTGGGTTTGTCTTCCGAATGCACCATATCAGTAAATTTTTTAATAATCTTTTAAAAATAGTAAATGCCACTATTTTTGCAAAATTATTACGAGATCTATTATTCTATAGAATAATGCATATAAATGCATATATGCATATAAATACAAAACAAGTAAATGTAAATAATTTTACCTTGCACCTAGATCCACCAAGCCTGTATGGCGCGCGTTTCAGTACTTCGGAAATCTAGAACTATCTAGAATCTCTAATCTGCAATGAAACAATACATATTATTGCACTTACCAAAACATGGATGAATGTAGAAAATACAGAACTATTAGCTGAATATCAAATAAATGGATTTAATCTATTTCACACAGATAGATATATTAGACCGTGTATGTTAGGTAATACCTAACATACACGCCTCCACACACACTACATTTGAAATGTAGTCTCAAAAAGACTACATTTCAACAGCAAAGATTACTCCATAAAAATTAATTAAATTATTGACCAACATGAGAGAGGGTTAGCCAACATGAGAGGGTTGTGTTGATTGCCTGAAAATATTTAAATTGTTTAATGTATTGAATGGCATTTTTCAAGTTACAACATTTTTTAAATTACTGAACTAGGTTCTAGGCTTTGCTAGGCTTAATTCAATTATTACAGATAAGCCTAACCTAGCCTAGAACCCAGTGGGTTTTCTTCCTATTGGGGAGTGTTGTACATGCCTCGCCTCCACATACACACTAGCACAGCCAGGCCTCGCCTCCACATACACACTAGCACAGCCAGGCCTCGCCTCCACATACACACTAGCACAGCCAGGCCTCGCCTCCACATACACCAGCACAGCCAGGCCTCGCCTCCACATACACACTAGCACAGCCAGGCCTCGCCTCCACATACACACTAGCACAGCCAGGCCTCGCCTCCACATACACACTAGCACAGCCAGGCCTCGCCTCCACATACACACTAGCACAGCCAGGCCTCGCCTCCACATACACACTAGCACAGCCAGGCCTCGCCTCCACATACACACTAGCACAGCCAGGCCTCGCCTCCACATACACACTAGCACAGCCAGGCCTCGCCTCCACATACGCACTAGCACAGCCAGGCCTCGCCTCCACATACACACTAGCACAGCCAGGCCTCGCCTCCACATACACCAGCACAGCCAGGCCTCGCCTCCACATACACACTAGCACAGCCAGGCCTCGCCTCCACATACACCAGCACAGCCTGGCCTCGCCTCCACATACACACTAGCACAGCCAGGCCTCACCTCCACATACACACTAGTACAGCCAGGCCTCGCCTCCACATACACCAGCACAGCCAGGCCTCGCCTCCACATACACACTAGCACAGCCAGGCCTCGCCTCCACATACACACTAGCAGAGCCAGGCCTCGCCTCCACATACACCAGCACAGCCAGGCCTCGCCTCCACATACACACTAGCACAGCCAGGCCTCGCCTCCACATACACACTAGCACAGCCAGGCCTCGCCTCCACATACACACTAGCACAGCCAGGCCTCGCCTCCACATACACACTAGCACAGCCAGGCCTCGCCTCCACATACACACTAGCACAGCCAGGCCTCGCCTCCACATACACCAGCACAGCCAGGCCTCGCCTCCACATACACACTAGCACAGCCAGGCCTCGCCTCCACATACACACTAGCACAGCCAGGCCTCGCCTCCACATACACACTAGCACAGCCAGGCCTCGCCTCCACATACACCAGCACTGCCAGGCCTCGCCTCCACATACACCAGCACTGCCAGGCCTCGCCTCCACATACTCACCAGCACAGCCAGGCCTCGCCTCCACATACACCAGCACTGCCAGGCCTCGCCTCGCCTCCACATACACCAGCACTGCCAGGCCTCGCCTCCACATTTAAACCAACCAAGCCCACAAATACGTTAACATGGACCAGCATTACACCGTCTAACATACTCTGTCAGATGTAACAACTAAATTTGTGAATTCAAGACCAAATCTATTGTATAACACAGTGTTAGTACGAGAAAAACATTACTTACATTCGAAGCCGTGTTTTAAAATGGCGGCGGTCTTGTACTGACGCTCCAAACTGTGTGTTCGTTTGCGTATGATGAACGTGTGACAATTTACTACAACAATTATTTAATTATTCTTATTCTTTATTTTACTATTTTTAGGGTACATGAAATTTCAAACTTATTTGCACACAATAATATAATTGCATTGTCATAACCTTTATATATTACGGAAAATACGATGACATGAACGAAGTCAAAGTGAAGTTGAAGTCAAAGTCATTCGCCGAACGTATTAGTCATTTTTTTTCTCCCAAACGATAGGGGATAACAAATCCACAGAGAATATAAGTGTACAGTAAAGTCAATTTTATTCAGGAAAGTACATACATAGTTGATTTACAAACATAATGTTGGATTTATAGATAGAGCTAGTGCATACAATACCTAAAGCCACTATAGTAGGCATATAGCATTTCAGGCAACCGGGCAGTATATATGGACCCCTTACTCAAATCTCTGAATATGTTAGATATTAAGTCCCTGCACATACTCTCATGTGTATTTTATATATAAAAACGCTGCACTGTAATGTCAATCCTGACCTTAAAAGCTTCCTAGAAGGTTGTAACAGATCCCATGAGCACCACACCAGAAACAAATACCTATTTGATATTCCAAGAGTACGACTTAGTCAAACTAGAAATGCTTTACAAATCAAGAGACCTCGAATGTGGAATGACCTTCCCAATTATGTTAAAAACTGTACCTCTCCCAACCAATTTAAGATAAATAAAGATAAATTTATAAGTTAAGAAAAATTTCACAAATCAACAACCCTGTTACTGACCCTGTATTTACCCAAGTCTTTCCTAAATCTAAACTTATCCAATTTATACCCATTGTTTCGTGTTCTATCATGTGTTGACAATTTTAATACCCCTATTAATATCACCTTTGTTATATCCATTCAGGAAATTGTGGTTGATCTCGAACCCATTGATAATGTGACGACTTATACAGAATTTTGTAACTATATCATCAAGATTGTAACCAGCTTAGCTAAATGTAGTGTGGGGTTCAGTCCCTAAGCCCATATATGTGCCTCTCTAACCATTTAGGTTACAGGGCAAAAACATAAAAACAAAGGTAACTGCAGAAGGCCTATTGGCCCATACCAGGCAGCTCCTATCTATAACAGATAAACACTAAGTACTACCTAATTAACTCAATGTAACCTACCAACCTAACCCCCAAAATGTCAATCCATATCTTTTATTTTAAACAATGCTGTTTTGTTGACCAAATTGTATTTTTACTCTTTTCTGTCATGTTTCTCCCACCCCTGTTTTTTCCCTTTTTTCTTATTTTTTCTCAACATAATTCATACTTTAATTAGGCGGATCAGGACATCACCTGATCAAACACATCAAACATCGTTTGACCACCATCAAACACACACATTTCGTGTGTGTTTGACGCTCACTGATATGTACAGCGTTGTTTTATATATGGTGCTATTCCATCTTACGCTTTGTTGCTCTTTTTTACCGACGGGCTCATAGAACATTCTATTGCGAAAACATTGGCACAAAAATGAATGACGTACATACAATAATAATGTCAGGACAGTGAAATAATTATAAACTTTCAAAGCGCTGTATCGCCCATGTGTCGTCTTGTCACTGATACTGGGTAACAGTTCCGCCACTTCCCACACTCTTGCGGGTGGGCAGCGACCATTATTCTACGTTTATATTCATATCACCGTGTTGGGAATTTCATTGCGAGTACATTGATACCAAAATTAACGCTGTAGGACAAGTGTGGAAGTGATAACAATCCCAAGAGTAAAAACATTTTGTTGCTCTTGGGCACTCACGGCGAGTCATCTACGTAGGTATTTATTGGGTGCTGGTATTCATATAACTTTTGGTGACCGTTTTTGCTGATGTTCTTCTAGAGAATGTTATTGCGAACACGTTGGTACCAAAATGAAATACATAGCTCGAGAACTAAGGTCAGGAGAGTAAAAAGAGTATACACATTTTTGTTTTGACGCTTAATTAAGGTTATTGTGAGTACTCATCGCCTGCCTAGAAACTGGAACTAGTAATTCCATCTATCATCATACTATCATACAAGAGGAGCCACACATCTATGGATCATCCAATAAAATCAGCAGACTTCTAGATGTTACTACTGCTCGGCTTAGACTCGGTTACAAGTATCTCTGGGAATTCTCATTATCTGCTGATGTAGACCTGACCAAATGTAAACTGTGTCAACAAAATTATTCGCACACCCTCTGTCACTATGTGATGGAGTGCGAAAAGATACATGAATTTAGAGACAATTCTATAACCAATGTTCCAGCGATGTGTCAATATTTCATTCAAAATGATCTGCTACCAGAAATTTTAGCCAAATATCCCCAGTTTGCTAACTGTAGATAACAACTAAGTGATTGTAACCTATCCACCGCTGCCCACTGGATGGGGGGTGGTGTGCAGGACAAACATATAAATTTTGATACTAGCTCTCCACATATGTCAGTTGCTTAATTTAGAACCTGTACTTGAGGTCGATCTCGAACCCATTGTTGATGTGATGACTTATATTGAATTTTGTAACTAGCTCATCAAGATTGTAACTTGCTTAGCTAAATGAATTGTGGGGTTCAGTCCCTGAGCCCATTATGTGCCTCTGTAACCCTTTCCACAACCGCCCACAAGATGGGTATGGGGTGCATAATGGGGTGGGGTGTCTTGGCCAAACGTGCCACATCAAAACCACAAGTTGACATTGAATGTGAATTAACAATGAGACAAGTAAGATTTATACTAATACATTTATACTAACTCTGTTGAGCGTTGATCATTTATACATCAAATCTGTTGATGTGAGCACTTTAGTTTAGTCTGCCGTTTAAAGAAAAAAAGAGCATATCAATGGTATATCACAGAAAACGAATTTATCATAAACTCATGTATTTGTCTTATCATATTGAACTGCATTCATATTTTTAATATATAACAATATGAATATACAAATTTCTGTAAATCCCCTACCATGTTGGAATCTGTGGAATGAGCAAATGTGCTGGCTGAAGGCGCTGAAGGAAACCACATTGGTTTCATTTTGGATACAAATGTCCATGGAGATTCAAAATGGAAACTAATTATATAGTTGAACCTGCAGAGAGGAGTTTAAGAATCTGTGTTGAGAGTGATGGACACAGCCTTCACAATTATACTTCAGAGAATGTAAACATCTAAGAGTCATTAGAAATATGTGTAGAATAATAAACCCTACATTGTTTGAGTTAGGGAAAACACCATTTGTGATATATACAATACAATACAATACAATACAATTTTATTTAGGTAAGGTACATACATACAATAAATATTTACAAGGATTGTTTGACTTATAGGTAGAGCTAGTACATACAATGCCTAAAGCCACTATTACGCAAAGAGTTTCGGGCATAAAGATACTATATAGATACTATAGCTGTTCCTAAAGATTCTCCCAATTTGCACCAGCAAGATAACATATAAGATTTTAAGAGTTGACGAATGTTAATATTCTTGTTTGATAAACTGTGAACTTGAGACATAGTTAATAAGAACATTCCAATTATAACACAACAAAAAGTTTTCAGAATCTTTAACACCACTTTCCAGCAACTTATATAATTTACATAAATTATTTTAGGGAATAATACATAAATTATATATTTAAACATGATATAGTGTTTAGTGGAATGCATAAGGAGTCAAATTGTGTTAAAAAGAGCGATTTTTAGAAAATTTGGAAAACTACTTTTTTCTGTTCAAATTATAACTAAATGGATTTTAAAGGTTTCACTCAGCCAATATATATCATTCACAATTTATTAATGAATTTTACAAAAAAACACCATAAATTTTATATTTAAACATGTAAAAACTATTTGTTTTACATTTGGAAGAAAATAATTGCAGAAAAACAATTTATAATTAAACCTTTGTGTTTGTATTTTTTGAGTAAAAGTTTCTCAAAGGCTCTCCTGCACCATTCTCAATGCAAATCATTCCCACACCTATGGGAAGAGATAGGCGAACGTTGTGTAGATGATTTGTGTTTGCTGGGAAGAGGGTGATGCAGAGGCTCAAGAGAGTGATGCAGAGGCTCAATAGAGGGATGCAGGGGGTCAAGAGAGTGATGGAGAGGCTCAAGAGAGTGATTCAGAGGATCAAGAGAGAGATGGAGAGGCTCAAGAGAGTGATTCAGAGGTTTACGGGAGTGATGCAGAGGCTTAAGAGAGTGATGCAGAGGCTTAAGAGAGGGATGCAGAGGCTTAAGAGAGGGATGCAGAGGCTCAAGAGAATAATGAAGAGGCTAAAGAGAGTGATGGAGAGGCTCAAGAGAGTGATTCAGAGGTTTACGGGAGTGATGCAGAGGCTTAAGAGAGTGATGCAGAGGCTAAAGAGAGGGATTGAGAGGCTCAAGAGAGTGATTTAGAGGTTTACGGGAGTGATGCAGAGGCTTAAGAGAGTGATGCAGAGGCTTACGAGACTGATGCAGAGGCTTCCGAGAGTGATGCAGAGGCTCAAGAGAGGGATGAATAGGCTCAAGAGAGTGATGAATAGGCTCAAGAGAGGGATGCAGAGGCTCAAGAGAGGGATGCAGAGGCTCAAGAGAGGGATGCAGAGGCTCTAGAGAGTGATGCAGAGGATCAAGAGCAGGAAGCAGAAGCTTACGAGAGTGATTCAGAGGCTGAAGAGAGTGATGCAGAGGCTTACGAGAGTGATGCAGAGGCTCAAGAGAGGGATGAATAGGCTCAAGAGAGTGATGAATAGGCTCAAGAGAGGGATGCAGAGGCTCAAGAGAGGGAAGCAGAGGCTCAAGAGAGGGATGCAGAGGCTCAAGAGAGTGATGCAGAGGATCAAGAGAGGGAAGCAGAAGCTTACGAGAGTGATTCAGAGGCTGAAGAGAGTGATGCAGAGGCTATAGAGAGTGATGCAGAGACTAAGAGAGTGATGCAGAGGCTCAAGAGAGTGATGCAGAGGATCAAGAGAGTGATGTAGAGGCTCGAGAGAGTGATGCAGAGGCCTCAAGAGAGGGATTCAGAGGTTTAAGAGAGTGATGCAGAGGCTGAAGAGAGTGTTGCAGAGGCTGAAGAGAGGGATGCAGAGGCTCAAGAGAGTGATGCCGAGGCTCAAGAGAGTTATGCAGAGGCTTAAGAGAGTGATGCAGAGGCTTTAGAGAGTGATGCAGAGGCTGAAGAGAGTGATGCAGAGGCTCAAGACAGTGATGCAGAGGCTAAGGAGAATGATGCAGATGCCTAAGAGATGGATGCAGAGGCTCAAGAGAGGGATGTAGAGGCTCAAGAGAGTGATGCAGAGGCTCAAGAGAGGTATGCAGGGGCTCAGGAGAAGGATGCAGAGGCTAAAGAGAGGGATGAAGAGGCACAAGAGAGGGATGCAGAGGCTCTTGGGAGTGATGCAGAGGCTTACGAGAGTGATGCAGAGGCTTAAGAGAGTGATGCAAGGGCTCAAGAGAGTGATGCAGAGGCTCAGGAGAATGATGTAGAGGCTTAAGAGAGGGATGCAGAGGCTCAAAAGAATGATGCAGAGGCTCAAGAGAGTGATGCAGAGGATTAAGAGAGGGATGCAGAGGCTTAAGAGAGTGATGCAGAGGCTGAAGTGAGTGATGCAGAGGATCAAGAGAGTGATGCAGAGGCTCAAGAGAGTGATGCAGAGGATAATGAGAGGGAAGCAGAGACTTAAGAGAGTGATGCAAAGTCTGAAGAGAGTGTTGCAGAGGCTTAAGAGAGGGATGCAGAGGCTCAAGAGAGTGATGCAGAGTCTCAAGAGAGGGATGTATAGGCTCAAGAGAGTGATGCAGAGGCTCAAGAGAGAGATGCAGAGGCTGTAGAGAGTGATGCAGAGGCTCAAGAAAGGGATGCAGGGGCTCAAGAGAGTGATTCAAAGGCTTACGAGAGTGATGCAGAGGCTTAAGAGAGTGATACAGAGGCTTTAGAGAGGGATGCAGAGGATCAAGAGATGGATGCAGAGGCTCAAGAGAGGGATGCAATGGCATAAGAGAGGGACGCAGAGGCTCAAGTGAGGGATGCAGAGGCACAAGAGAGGGATGCAGAGGCTTAAGAGAGGGATGCAGAGGCTCAAGAGAATAATGAAGAGGCTAAAGCGAGTGATGGAGAGGTTCAAGAGAGTGATTCAGAGGTTTACGAGAGTGATGCAGAGGCTTAAGAGAGTGATGCAAAGGCTTACGAGAGTGATGCAGAGGCTTAAGAGAGTGATGCTGAGGCTAAAGTGAGGGATTGTGAGGCTCAAGAGAGTGATTCAG